>NW_019154152.1:14203404-14257606 GCF_002288905.1 Enhydra lutris kenyoni
TGATGGTGGTGGTGGTAGAAGTGGTGTTGGTGATGGTGGTGATGGTGGTGGTGGTAGAAGTGGTGTTGGTGATGGTGGTGATGGTGGTGGTGTTGATGATGTTAGTGGTGATGGTGTTGGGGATGGTTGTAGTAGTGGTGATGGTGTTGGGGATGGTGGTGTTGATGATGGGGTGGTGGTGATAGGGTTGAAAGTAGTGATGGTGGTGGTGGTCGTGATGATGATGATGGTGAAAGTAACTGGAAGACAGTTTAGAAAACTTACTTCTTGCTTCTTGAGCAGTATTTGACCTAAATTTCTTGAAACATTGCCCCTGGAATTGAGAAAGCCACATGAAGTTTTGGTGGAGAGTGGAAGGGTGGGCCAAGTTTGTGTTGCCATCTTTTACAGTTTTGATGGAAGCTGGATACCAGCCATCTGCTTTCTGCAAGGAAAATGCATTAGGCACAATCCATTATATTGGTTTGCTGACTCAGAATCTTTCATGATGACTGCTTAAATTAAGTAATTACATTTTTTTTTCTATTTTAAAAGATATGCCTTCATGCTGGCCTTAAATATTAGGGTCAAGTGCAATGGTTAGGGGAAGCAGTGTTTAGTTAGAATCAACATTCTCTTGATGAATATGGGGGACTGTGGCTTGAAACTTGACCAAGAGGAGCCACATTCTGCCTTCTACCTCTCTGCAGAGTGGTGGAGCACTGGGGAAACTGAAAGTGGAGAAGGGGAGCCAGCCTGTCAGGAAAAGATAAAGATTTCTGTCAGGTAGGCCTTAAATAGTGTCACCTGCTTAAAGCACCCAGCACTGTGCCCAACACACATCAACTTTGTGGTAAATAGACCTCTCACCCATTTTTCCCCACCAGATTGGTAACCTGGTGCCCTGGTGTCAAGGACCACCTGAAAAAGGAAGGAAGCCAGGGCACAGGTGGCCAAACTCAGTGCCTGGTCAGATTGTGGGCTCAGAAATGGCTGGAGAGGGGCGCCTGGGTCGCTTAGTCCATTAAGTGTCTGCCTTTGGCTCAGGGTCCTGGGATGGAGACCCACATTGGGTTTCCTGCTCAGCAGGGAGCCTTCTTCTCCCTCTCTCCTTCTGCCTGCTGCTCCCTCTTCTTGTACTCTTTCTCTCTGTCAAATAAATAAAAATCTCTGCCCCTCCCCACTGTTCATGTGTACATGCTCTCTCTCAAATAAATAAATAAAATCTTCAAAAAAAAAAAAAAGAGAGAGAGCGAGAGAAAGAGCTAGATCTGAAACAGAACTCATGGAGTGGGGGCAGGGTAGACAGGAGGTGTAAGATGGAGGCAGCAGATGCTCAGAATTTTCCAGATTTCCTCCCCACCCAAAGCCTCTTTCCCCCTTGTTCTCACTGCTCGGTGCACAACAGGAGTGGCCCTGATGCCTGTATGTGCGTATGTACGTGTGTGTGTGTGTGTGTGTGTGTGTGTGAGCTGCTGGGAGCCCCTGACCCCAGCCACCCAGCTCAGCTGCATGCTCAGCCCTAAGCTCTTTGGAGACCGAGGCCTCTTTGCAGAGATCCAGGGATATTTTAATGGTCTCATGACTTCGTGGCTTAGGGCCCCTGAACCTTTCAAGAGCTTACGCCAATATTTAAGCCTTGGGAAGAAAACTACATTGACTCCAAAATGTGAGCAGAAAAACAGCAACATCAAAATTAACAAATGTTGAATTAAAATGTCTACAAAGGCAGTATTATGCCAACTAGGCATGGGCAACCCAAACCAATTCTTACGTACTTATAATAATTATAGTTAAATTACAAAACAAAATGAATAATTTGCTCTTCACAAAACTCAAAATTACAAAAATTCTTTTCAAAACGTCTACTACAGTACATGGTATTTGATGCAGCAGAAGTTTATAATGCTTGTCATGATGAGGATGGGACTTGAGTCTAGGAACGCCTGAGAAGGACTCGGCTGGCCTCGCAGTGCGGGGTCCCTTCGGGTCACAGAGGTGGCTACAGAGGAAGGAAGCTGCAGCCCATCTCTTGGTAGAACTGGGGAGCACCATTCAGTAGGCGGGGACCTGCGGGGGAGGGAGGTGGTGGGCATCTGCCAAAAGCTGTGGTCTGTCCTTTGCTCTGCCTGGAACAGGATAGTAACACGCTTCCATGCAGCTTCTCACAGCGCCCCCTGGTGGCTACTTGTGGAAAAGGCGCTGGCTCGGGCTTTCCTGGAGGCAAAAAGACGAGGGACGAGGCTGGAACAGGGTCCAGTGAGGAGATGTTGGGGGTCTCTGGGTGTACCAGGGGCAGTGGAGACAGAGGAAGAAGATGGATTTGAGAGATGTGCCTAAAGTCGATATGACAAGACTTTCTAAATAACTGGATGTGGAAAGTAGAAGGAAGAGTTCTGGGTAGCATTAGTGTTGTGGAGGGGAGGTTGGTGGTGCCAGTGGTGGCCGGGGAATGTGGGAGGAGCACCTGCTCAGGAGATGCTGATGTCATTTCACGGCATGCAAACACACTGGGCTTGAAGGGCTCGTGGGATGTCCCGAGGAAACCATCCAGGATGCAGAGTGACATGCTGGCTTCACGAGGGGGGTCCTAGGTGAAGGCACAGATGAGGGCACCTAGCCGGGTCAGACAGAGCATGTTTGTTTCACCAGAGGACCATAAAGCGGTGCCCTTTCACCTGGGGCTTTCCCCTGCTACACCACCGGCTCATTCCATGCACAAGACCTCTGCTGATGTTCAGTCTGGTGGAGAATGAGACATGGATGAGGGGAGCTGTGCTGCGAGGTGGAAGGGCTCCCCATCTCAGGTGATGTGGGTCTCTGCTTCTGCCTGGTGAGTGTGGGGGGTACACAGCAAGCCTCATGGTAGAGGTGGCTTTTGAATTGAGTCTGGAAAGCTGGGTGGGGTACATATGGGAGAGAGTCTTCTAGTACAGACAGGAACAGGCTGGCTCATGGAACCCAGATTATATTTTTTTTAGAGAGAGGAGAAGGGGCAGAGGGAGAAGGAGAAAGAGAATCTTAAGCAGGCTCCATACCCAGAGTGGAGCCAGACCTGAGGCTCGGTCTCACGACCCCAAGATGATGATCTGAGGCAAAATCAAGAGTCAGACACTTAAACTGAGTCACTCAGGTGCCCCTGGAGCCCGGATTATTAGCTAAGTGTTTTGCTATGGCTGTTGGGCACAGCAAGAGAAAAGAAAAAGTTCAGAACCAAGACTTACTGAACCCTGGCAAGGGGCTGTGTTAGTTTCCTATCTCTACTGAAAAAAATTGCCGCAAATTTGGTGGTTTAAAATGACACAAGTGTATTCTCTTCCAGTTCTACACATCAGAGGTCTGAAATCAGTCTCACTAGGCTAAAATCAGGGCATCAATTGGCAAGATGTGTTCCTTCTAGAGGCTCCGAGGCAGGGGGGATCTGCTATCTTTGCTTTTTCAGCTCCTCGTGGCTATCCATGTTCCTTGGCTTGTGGACCTTCCTCTGTGTTCCAAGTTCACTCCAGCCTGCATCTCCATCATTACCTCTCCTTCTCCTGGGACACTCACTCCTGCCTCCCTCCTACAAGGACCTTTGTGGTCATATTGGGTCCACGTGGATAATACAGAATAATCCAGGATAATCAGAAACTCCTTCATAATCACACCTGTACAGTCCTTTAGCCTCATGCACGGTATCTGGGGGTGACATTGTGGTCATCTTTGGGGGCCATTAATCATCCAGTAGTGCCCAGCATGTGTGTCATCACCAGGACATGGGGAACCACACTCAGACCCTGGGAGCCTGTCTGGTCTAAGGCCCCGGTTTTCAGTTCCTATTCCTGGCTGACTGCTGCCTTTCCTGTGCAGATTCTGGCCACTGCCCCTGAGCTCAGAGACTACTTACTTTCTAATTAAATTGTCTTCCATACAATTAGGCAGACAAGGTTGGGGACAGTAGGGATGAACAGACCTAAATGGGCTCTTTACAGCAGGACTTCTCACAGCCTTCACCATGCAGTGTAATCTGACTCTCTAAATTCAATTCATCATGAAACTTTTCTGAGATAGTAATGTTCCGCAGAATACAGTTTGGGCAGGGACACCTGGGTGGCTCAGTGGGTTAAACCTCTGCCTCCGGCTCAGGTCATGATCTCAGGGCCCTGGATCGAGTCCCACAATGGGCTCTCTGCTCGGCGGGGATCCCCTATCTCTCTGCCCATCTCTCTGCCTACTTGTGATCTCTCTCTCTGTCAAATAAATAAATAAATAAAAATCTTAAAAAAAAAAAACAAAACAGAGTTTGGACAATGCTGCATAGACCAGGCCAATTCCTGGGGTGTTCGGCCTGAAGAAAAGAAGCTTCAGGGGTGTAGGTCCTCCTTCAGTTCTCTAAAAACCCAAGGGGGGAGGAGAAAGCCTTAGTTCCATGTTCCTTTATTCAATAAATGTGCCTTGTAAGGGCGAGGTGCTGGGATAGATTGGTGAATTATATAACCATGTTTCCTGCCTGAAGGGAGCTTACCACTATGTAATAGATAGACATAAAAGATTATTGTTTGGGGTTTATTTGTTTTTAATTTTTTTTAAAATTTATTTGACAGAGATCACAAGTAGGCAGAGAGGCAGGCAGAGAGAGAGGAAGGGAAGCAGGCTCCTTGCCAAGTAGAGAGCCGGATGCGGGGCTCGATCCCAGGACTCTGGGATCATGACCTGAGCCGAAAGCAGAGGCTTTAACTCACTGAGCCACCCAAGCGCCCCGGTTTATTTGTTTTTAAAACGTAAAAGATTACTGATCTCAGTACTACCCCTTGAGATCAGGGCTGTGGAGGAAACATCCAGAATGCAAGGAGAGGGAGGAATGTGTGGTGTCATTTAACCAAGACCTGAAGGCGGAGAACACAGGAATACAGAGGCTGGGGAGAGAGCACTCCAGGCCAAGGGACAGCATGAGTAGAGCCCCCAGGTGGCAGGGGATGGCACAGTTAAGGGAGTGAAAGGATGAAAGGAGAGCAGTGTGGCTAAACCATAGGAACCCAGATGGAGAAGAGAAGTTTGGCCGCAGAAGCTTCTGGAGAGACCAGATCATGTAGATACTTGGGGGCCAAGGTGGAGAGTTTGAAAGGCACCTGTAGTTGCTAAGCGGGGAATCTGCATAAGAACAACAACAACATTGAAGATTTGCCTAAGTCCTGCTACTACCTTGTTCCCAGTGATCAGAGGAGTGCCTGGTAAATAGCACAAGCCTACCCAACAACCATGTGCCCAGGGAGGAAACCAAGAAGAGGAGGAGGAACATCAGTCCAGAGGCTGGTGCCGCCGTGCCTGCAGTTGACGGTCTGGGAGATGGAGAACGGAGATGGGACACGGAAGCGGGAGGTGTTTTGGAACGAGACGTGACAAGAGTTGCTGATGGGTGAAGCTGAGTGGCCAGCTAAGGGAGGAATCTAGAATGTATCCTGGGTCTCTGCCTCCAACAACGGGCAGATGATGTGCCGGTTTCTGCCCAGGGGAAGACTGGCAGAGGCGAAGGAGTGCAGCATGGGGACGGGGTGGGCAAGAGAACCGGGAGTCCACACCCGAACGCGCCAGCTGTGAGAGGCCTTCGGGATGCGTGAGTGCAGATGACAGGCAGCCGTCTGAAGCCCAGAGGAGAGGGGAAGGTGGAAGGAGCAACCACGTCCCGAGCTAGGTCAGCCAGAGAGAGTGTGAATGAAGGGAGAAGAGGGCCAGGACCTACGTGCGGCCCAAAAGGTCTGAAAACCCACAAAACCCAAACCAAACCAACCAATTAATCAAGGTCATGTTCGTGTGATGAGCTGGAGAAACCTGTCTAGGCCCTCCGAGTCTGCTTCCTCCCCTGTAAAATGAACTACTAAATCTTCCTCACAGAACAAGACCCCAAAGCCCCAGATACACAAGTAGGGGCTCAACAGATGACAACAACCCTAGGAGGGCTCTGAATTCTCCATCCCGACAAGGCCAGGAAAGGGTTCTCCAGCCCAAGCCAGCAGAAATAGATCCCTCAGCCGTCTCAGTGAGTCAGTCCCCCTCACAGCTCTGCCTGTTCTCCAGGCTTCTCCAGGGCACCGGCAGGCCCTGACCTGGGAGAGAAGCCCACGCTGCATGCTGCTGCTCAGAATGACCACCAGAGGAAGCACCTCTCTTTCTCTTCCTCTTTGCCCCACTCCCCAACTTCCCTTTTCCCTCTTTTCTTTTACCTGTACCTCTAGCCCCATTCTATTGTGTAGATGTAGAAAGTGAGGCCCAGGGAGGTCTCTCCTTCCTTAAAGTCACCTAGGGAATGAGGAGAGAGCAGGGACCACTCCACATCTTTCTTCTGTGCCCAGCATACAGCCCACGGCACAGACAGAAATCCTGGGCTCTGACCAAACTGTCAAAAAAGGTTCCTTCATCATCTGCTAAAGTCAAGAGGCCATTAGAGTAACAGAACAGGCAGGGCCTTGTCCACATGGGTGGGACTCAGCAGCCAGCATCCACAGCATTCTTTTTTTTTTTTTTTTAAAGATTTTATTTATTTATTTGACAGAAATCACAAGTAGGCAGAGAAGTAGGCAGAGAGAGGTGGAAGCAGGGTCCCTGCTGAGCAGAGAGCCCGATGCGGGGCTTGATCCCAGGACCCTGGGATTATGACCTGGACCAAAGGCAGAGGCTTTAACCCACTGAGCCACCCAGGCACCCCCACATCCACAGCATTCTGTAGTCCACCCATAGCACTTAGCTTTGGTCCCAGGTCAGTTCAGTTCTTTCTAGTTAGGCAATTCAGCCTGCTGGGTGAGAGCCCTGGGGCATTCAAGGCCTTTTACCAAATGGTCCTAATTCAACTCCTAATTCCATGCTTGTTCCCCTCCAGTCCCCCAACACTTTATGTTTCATTCATTCAATAAATATATGAATGTCTACTGTGTGCCAAACCAAGGGGATCTTGCCCCTCACAGGCACTACAGAACAAGAGGAGGGAGCTCTCACTAGAGCCTGGGGGAATGGGTATAAGGAGTGGGCTATCTGACAGGAGCTAAGTGGAGGGATGCCACCAACCCATGGAGACCCAGCAGGGAGAGAATGGAAGAAGCACCTTTGTTGATGAGGAACATAGGGGACCAAGAGAGTGTGTGGCTCAAAGATAGGCAGGTTGCTGTGCTGAGATCTTAGTGTTAAAATTAAGAAAGAGGAGGAAACAATAAGAAAAGAGTCAAATGGAAACACTAGGACTCAAAAACAGAGATGAAGAACCTTACTGAGTTCATCAGAAGACTCAACACATCCAAAGAAAGGACCAATGAACTTGAAGATAGGTCAATAAAAGTTACCCAAACTGAAACACAAAGGGAAAAAGGAGTAAAAACAAACAAACAAGAATGAGCTTTCAAGAGCTGTACAGTATCAGTCCAATATCCATGTAATCAAAATCCCAGGAGAAGAAATAACAGAGCAGAACAAATATTTGAATATATACGTTGAACATTTTCCAAAAATAATGAAAGATATGAAACCATAAACTCAAGAACGTAGAGTGAAAAATCTAGACACTTTATATTAAAACTGCTAAAAAACAAAGGTAAAGTGAAAATCTTGGAGGCAGCCAAAGAAAGAGAGACATTATAGACAGAGGAACAAAGATAAGAATTACATCTTTAAAGAGCTGAAAGGGAAAAATTATCAACCCCAAATTCTATTACCAGTGAAAACAGCTTTCAAAATTAAAAAATAAATGCAGATTTTAGCCAAACAAAAGCCAAGGGAATTAATTCCAGCGGACTTGTGTTATAAAAAACATTAAAGGAAGTTCTTCAGGCAGAAAGAATATGATACCAAGTAAAGCTTGGGTTTATACAAAGAAATGAGGAACTCCAGAGGCAGTAAAAATAAAGACAAATACAAAATACTCTCAGGGCTTTCCAGGTACACAATCCTATCATTGGCAAGAGATAGACTTTCTCTATTTCTTCCTAATTTTTGTGCTCTTATTGATTTCTCTTCTCTACTTGCTTTGTCTCCTGCCTCTAGTACAATGCTGACTAGTAGAGGTCCTCTTCAATTTATTGCTGATCTTAGCGGAAATGTCTCTAGTATTTCTCTGTTAAGTAAAATCCTAGCTTTAGGAACGAAGTATATATTTTGTTATACTAAAAAGACACATCACTTTCATTCTATGCCGTGTTTTGTTAAGAGCTTTTTCAGCATCTATGGATATAATCATGTACATTTTCTTTTAAATCTATTAGTGTCAGGAGTCCAAGATGGCAAGGAGTAGGAGACCTAAATTTCGTCTAGTCCCAGGAATTCAGCTAGACAGTTATCAAACCATTCTGAACACTTGCAAACTCAACTGGAGATCGAAGAAAAGAATAGCAGCGACTCTATCCACAGAAAAGCATAGGGATAGAGGAACATACCTCAATATCATAAAAGCCATATATGAAAATCCCATAGGGAATGTCCTTCTCAATGGGGAAAAACTGAGAGCTTTTCTCTTAAAGTCATGAACATGGCAGGGACGTCCACTATCACCGCTGCTTTTCAGCACAATACCAGAGTCCTAGCCTTAGCAATCAGACAACAAAAAGAAATAAAAGGCATCTGAATCAGCAAAGAAGTCATCAAACTCTCACTTTTGCTGATGATATAATACTCTATGTGGAAAACCCAAAAGACACTACCCCAAAACTGCTAGAACTCATACAGGAATTCAGCAAAGTGGCAGGATATAAAATCAGCACACAGCAAGCAGTTGTATTCCTGGACACCAACAATGAGACAGAATAAAGAGAAATTAGGGAGTCAATCCCATTTACATTTGTACCCCAAATGAATATTATTCCCCATAGGAGTAAACCTAATTAAAGAGGCAAAGAATCTGTACTCAGAAAACTATTGAACACTCATGAAAGAAATTGAGGAAGACACAAAGAGATGGAAAAACGCTCCATGCTCATGGATTGAAAGAACAAATATTAAAATGTCTATGCTACCTAGAGCAATCTACACATTCAATAGAATTCCTATCAAAACATCATCAACTTTTTTTTCACAGAAATGGAACAAATAATCCTAAAATTTGTATGGAACCAGAAAAGACCCCAAATAGTCAAAGGAATGTTGAAAAAGAAAACCCAAACTGATGGTATCACAAGGCTGGACTTCAAGCTCTATTACAAAGCTGTAAAAATCAAGACAGCACGGTACTGGCACAAAAGCAGACACATAGATCAATGGAACAGACTAGAGAACCCAGATATGGGCCCTCAACTATATGGTCAACTAATCTTTGACAAAGCAGGAAGGAATATCCAATGGGAAAAAAGTCTCTTCAACAAATGGTGTTGAGAAAATCGGACAGCCACATGCAGAAGAATGAAACTGGACCATTTCCTTACAACATACGCAAAAATAGACTTAAATGGATGAAAGACCTAAATGTGGGATATCTATCAAAATCTATCAAAATCCTATAGGAGAACACAGGCAGCAAACTCTTCAACCTCAGCAACAGCAACTTCTTGCTAGATACGTCTCCAAAGGCAAGGGAAACAAAGGCAGAAAGGAACTATTGGGACTTCATCAAGATCAAAAGCTTCTGCACAGCAAAGGAAACAGTTGACAAAACCAAGAGACAACTGACAGAATGGGAGAAGATACTTGCAAATGACACATCAGATAAAGGGCTAGTATCTAAAATCTATAAAGAACTTATCAAACTCAACACCCAAAGTACAAATAATCCAATGAAGCAACAGGCAGAAGACATGAACAGATATTTCTCCAAAGAAGACATATAAATGGCCAACAGACACATGAAAACATGCTCACCATCACTCAGCATCAGGGAAATACAAATCAAAACCATAGTGAGATACCACCTCACACCAGTCAGAATAGCTAAAGTTAACAAGTCAGGAAACAAAAGATGTTGGCAAGGATATAGAGAGAGGAGAACCCTCTTACACAGTTGGTGGGAATGCAAGCTGGTGCAGCCAGTCTGGAAAACAGCATGGAGGTTCCTCAAAAAGTTAAAAATAGAGCTACCCTACAACCCAGCAATTGCACTACTGGGTATTTACCCCAAAGATACAAATGTAGTGATCTGAAGGGATACCTACATCCCAATGTTTACAGCAGCAAGGTCCACAATAGCCAAACTATGGAAAGAACTTAGATGTCCATCAACAGATGAGTGGATAAAGAAGATGTGGTGTGTATATACATATAGGAATATTATGCAGCCATCAAAAATGAAATCTTGCCATTTGCAATGACATGGATGGAACTAGAGGGTATATGCTAAGCGAAATAAGTCAATCAAGAAAGACAATTATCATATGATCTCACTGATACATGGAATTTAAGAAACAAAACAGAGGATCATAGGGGAAGAGAGTTAAAAAAAAAACAAGATGAAACCAGAGAGGGAGAAAAACCATGAGACTCTTAACCATAAGAAACAGGGTTGCTGGAGGAGAGGCAGGAGGGAGAGAAGGGGTAACTGGGTGATGGTCATTAAGGAGGGCATGTGATGTAATGAGCACTGATTATTATGTAAGACTGATGAATCACAGTCATGTACCTCTGAAACCAATAATACATTATATGTTAATTAATTGAATTAAGTTTTTAAAAATCTATTAATCTCATGTATTATATTAATGACTTCCCTAATCCCACCTGTTCATGATATATGTGATGGAATGTTTTCAAGTATTTTCTAATATAATATTTCTAGTATTTTATTTAAATACTTTGTATTAATATTCATAAGCAATTCAGTAAGTTTATAGTCTCTTTTTCATTTGCTGCTTTCTAAAAAAATTACCTAAATATCCATGTTGTACTTGCTGTATAAGAAAGAATTTGAAAATTTTTGTTCATTTCAAAAGGCTCGAAACAAATTACGGAGCATTGGAGCTATCTAGCCTTTAAAGATTTGGTAAATGTGGAGTGTTTTCTGAGGAAATTCCTTGAGATAATTTTCTCTGTTTCTTCTATGAAAATTAATCTGTTTAAGTTTTCTATCTTTAACTGAGTCATTTTGGTAAATTATATTTTCTAGGAAACTGTCCATTTCATCCAAGCATGCAGATCTATTTGCATTGAAGTTTGCAACATCATTTCTTTTGAATTTTAAAATTTCTTCTGCTTCAATGATTTCTCCACTATCCTTTCTCATTTTGTGTTTGTGTGATGTGCCCCTTTTCTTCTTGATTCATCAGCTGGTAATTTGTTTATTTCATTGATTTCTTTAGAAAATACATTTTTTTAAATTTAATTTTTCTGTGTGTGTTCCAAAATTCGTTGTTTATGCACCACACCCAATGCTCCATGTGCCCTCCTTAATACCCACCACCAGGCTCACCCAACTGTCGCCCCCCCAAACCCTCAGTTTGTTTCTCAGAGTCCACAGTCTCTCATGGTCTGTCTCCCACTCCAATCTCCCCCATCTCACTTCTCTCCATCTCCTGATGTCCTCCGTGTTATTCCTTATGCTCCACAGTAAGTGCAACCATATGATAATTGACTCTCTCTGCTTGACTTATTTCACTCAGCATAATCTCCTCCAGTTCCATCCATGTTGATTCAAAAGTTGGGTATTCATCCTTTCTGATGGAGGCATAATACTCCATTGTATATATGGACCATATCCTTTTTTTTTAAAGATTTTATTTATTTATTTGACAGAGAGATCACAAGTAGACAGAGAGGCAGGCAGAGAGAGGGGAAGAAGCAGGCTCCCCACTGAGCAGAAAGCCTGATGTGGGGCTCGATCCCCGGACCCTGAGATCATGACCTGAGCCGAAGACAGAGGCTTAACCCACTGAGCCACCCAGGTGCCCCTATGGATCATATCTTCTTTATCCATTTGTCTGTTGAAGGGCATCTTGGTTCTTTCCACAGTTTGGTGACTGTGGCTTTTGCTGCTACGAACATCGGGGTACATATGGCCCTTCTTTTCACTACATCTGTATCTTTGGGGTAAATTCCCAGTAGTGCAATTGCAGGGTCATAGGGAAGCTCTATTTTCAATTTCTTAAGGAATCTCCACACTGTAGAAAACAAAATTTTTAATGTATTTATTAGATCTAGTCTTTTTCTAATCTCTATTTCATTAATTTCTGCTTTTACCTTTATTTTCCTCCTTGTGTTTTCTTTTGGGTGTCTCTATTGTTCTTTTGCTCGATGCTATGATCCATGAATTTAACTCATTTTTGCTTTCTTTCATTTTTATTTGTTTGTTTTTTAAAGATTTTATTTATTTATTTGACAGACAGAGATCACAAGTAGGCAGAGAGGCAGGCAGAGAGAGAGGAGGAAGCAGGCCCCCCGCTGAGCAGAGACCCGGATGTGGGGCTCTATCCCAGGACCCTGGAATCATGACCTGAGTGAAGGCAGAGGATTTAACCCACTGAGCCACTCAGGTACCCGTTTCATTTTTATTCGTATATGTGTCTGCTCTAAATGAACTGTGGATTCAACACTTTATGAACTGCAATGTTTTAGGAGAGTTTGGGGGGGAATTTGTTAAGATGATTCAAAAATGATGGTATAATAAAGGGGTGATGTCAGCCTGGACACTTACAGGTTAGAAGAGCAAGGAGAAGGCTTGTGGTCCCAGAGAGGAGAACGAAACAATTAGGATGGTGTGGCACTGGCGGAGGTAGAGAAATTGGCCAATGGAAGAGAAGAAAAGCCCAGAGTCAGACCCGCTACATATGGGATACTGTCGGGTGATGGAAGCGGTACTTTACACCCTTGAGGCGGGGTGGCCGGGGGGTGCTGTTCAACAAATGGAATTGCAAAAGATGGTCATCTGCTTTAAAGGACAAAAGTGGAACCTGACTCATACTTTATAAAATACTCTATTCTTATACTCATATCTATAAAAATCCAGATGAATCAAGAATTTATATATGGTGAGTGCTGTGAAGTGTGTAGCCTGGCGATTCACAGACCTGTACCCCTGGGGCAAATAATACATTATATGTTAATTTAAGAAATTTTAAAGGAGCACCTGGGTGGCTCAGTGGGTTAAAGCCTCTGCCTTCAGCTTAGGTCTTGATCTCGGGGTCATGGGATCCAGCCCCGAGTAGGCTGGCTCTCTGCTCGGAGGGGAGCCTGCTTCCCCCCACCCCTGCCACCACCTGCTTGTGATCTCTGTCTGTCAAATAAATAAATAAAATCTTTTTAAAAATTAAAAAAAAAAAGAATTTATATATGAAAAACAAAACTTGAAATTCTTAATGGAAAATACAGAGGGGAAGAGGCTTCTTAAATCAGACCAAGCAATGTCTATTGACTAAAAGACTTTATAAGCATGATTACTTTATAATTAAGAATGTTTGCTCATCAAATGACACCTGAAAAGACAAACTAAATATTAGGAGATGAGAGTCACAATATATGCAACCAACCAAGAACAAGTAGCATAAGTGCATAGAAAAGCTTCTTTAAATTCAGGCAAAACCCACAAACAACACTGGTAGAAATGGTAAAAATTAAGCATGAGCTTTTCACAGCAAAGGAAATGCCTACAAATAAAGACATGTTTACCATTGATGATCAGGAAATGCAAATCAGGACCACAATGAGATAGTACTTCACACCCTAGCAAAACAATAAGAAGTCTGAGCATACCTCAGGTCAGAGAGGGTAGGCATCTATGGGATTGCTCACATATTCCCCGTCAGAATGTAAACTCATGCCACCATTTTGGAAAACAGTTTGGCACTATTCCCAAGCTTGAGCATTCACACACTCTTTGACCCAGCTGTCCCTCTGACTGTGCTGAGACTGTGGGGGGACCAAGAGGCATTAGCGACAGAAGGACCAATAGAAAAGCTGGTGTCAAGCGGGTCAAAGGGGCTGGATGTGGGGATGGAAAGCAGCTTTCCGAAGCAAGAGTTATTTAAATCAACAAAAGACCAGAACAAGAACTTCAGAGAAAATGAAATCCACCTCAGTTGGCATTAGGAAAATCCTAGAACCACAATGAAGCCCTTCCGCACACTCACTAAAATGTTTAAATTGTCGAGGAGGATATGAAGCAGGCAGAACTCCCATGTTGGGCTGTGGGCGTGTAAATGTGCACCAGCTGCTTTGGAAAACTATATGGCTTTATCCCAGGGACACCAGCATTCTATTCCCAGGCACACATTAGACAGAAATATACACCAATTTGCACCAAAAGACACGGACAAAAATATCCACGCTGCTTTAGGATACATAGCAAAGTCATTAAGAGAGTAGCTCCTAAGAGTTTTCATCACAAACACAAATTCTTTTCCTTTCTTTTCATTGTATCTGCATGAGATGATGGTTCAAAACTAATCCTACTGTGGCAATCCTTTCACAAAACATGTCAATCAAAGCATCGTGCCGTGTACCTGAAACTTATATCATGATGCATGGCAAGTATTTTGCAATAAAATGGGGGGGGGCATCCATAGCAGTGCAGTTCATAATAGCCAGAAACGTGCCAACTTGAATGCCTCGCAGCAATGCAATGGATAAATTGTGACACACTCACACAGTAAATCTCATATGGCCATGAGAACAAATGTACTACAAATACAACTTAGACTGATGTGGGAAACAAAGGCAAAGAATAAAAAACATTCAATTTCCTTACTGCTTACAGCCCGTTGACAAGTCCTTAACATAGAGTGACATTCCTCCAGGAACTCAGCTACCTTCACGTTAAACTTCCCTAAGGGCAAAAGGCAATCTTAGCTTAACATTATCCTGACCCCCAGGATCCTATAAGTCTACCTTATCTTGTAAAAATTCTTTGACAAACTTCCTTTATCTCTACTCCCATATATATATATGGGAGTATATACATATATATATATATATATATATGTATATATTGTATATATGTATATATGTATATATATGTATATATTCCTATATATATATATATATATTTTTTTTTTTTAAGATTTTATTTACTTATTTGACAGCGAGAGAGATAGAACACCAGTGAGGAGTGGAGCAGAGGGAGAGGGACAACCAGACTCCTTGCTGAGCACGGAACCTGATGTGAGGCTCAATCCCAAGATCCTGAGATCATGAGCTGAGCCTAAGTCAAGGGTAGGCTGCCCAACTGACTGAGCTCCCCGAGTGCCCCTCCCCAAGATATATGGTAACAATCATTCTCATCCTCGAAGCATATGGCCCATTGATATACATCTGAAGAGTCTCATGACTATGGTTTTATTAGATAGTAATAAATGACCTTTTCCTAACAATAGCTAGCCCCCTTGAGGTCCTGGAGACCTTGCTTCCAAAATTCCTTAGAGACTTATGTTGGGTTGGTGGCTCCAGGAATGCAGGAGGAACAATAGAAATGACCGCTGGGGCCACCATCTTCCAGGCCCCCCCCCTTCCTTAACCCTTGACTCCCCCGCCAAAAGGATGTATGCCCAGGTCACATCTCCATAGGTAACCCAATACCTAGCAGGAAACAGGAGTATCAGGACCCCCCCCCCCCCATACCCCCCAATCACCAAATACCTTACCATGTATGGATATGAGCCCATGCCCTGCCTTGGCCGGATAAAAGACCCCGCCCACTCCCTCCCAGCGCGACTTCCTCAACTCCCCCTTCCTGAGTTGCAGAACCTCCCCGGACAATGCCAAACTCCTCCCGCCTCTACTTTCCTGGCTCCCCTTCTCCTGAGCCCTGAAACTTCGCTGGAGAGCGCCTTTAATAAATCTTGCCTTGTGCCTACCTCGCCTGGTGTTGTGTTTACCTTGCATGTAAAACTTTACAATTTACGCTGTCCCTAACCCCTCTCACTTGAAAGTATATAATCAATCACAACCTCAGTGCAGCTCTTCCGGCCCAAAGGTCCTATTCCTGTGCTTTAATAAAACCACCTTTTTGCACTAAAGATGTCTCAAGAATTCTTTCTTGGCTGTTGGCTCTGAACTCCACTATTTCCTACATCACAGATGGTTCTCAAAAATACAATCTTGAGCCAAAGTAGCCAGTCCCCAAAGAGTATATCCTGTAAGATTCACTTTTCATGAAGTTCAAAAGCACAGGTAAGGACGGTGATGGCCTACGGGGAGGAGGAGAGTGGCTGACCAGGACATGGGGTGCTGTTCATTTTCTATTCGTTGATCAGGGTGGTAGTTCCATGAGTGTGTTCACTTTGTGAAGGTGTATTCATCTGTACATTCAGGATTTGTGTATTTTACTATATGTTGAACACACTTTAATTCAAGGTTGTAAGGACCTATTTAGCCAGAGTGCTTCCATCCGGTTAAACAATAACTTTGGTGTTTAACCCTTAAAACTGTCACTACTTAAAAACAAGTCCCGGAAACCAGTCCCAGGTAACACAGCCCAAATGCAAGGGTGGGTCAAGCCAAGTGGAGACATCCAATCAGTGGGGGGGTGCATACTGTCTCCCTAGTTACCAAGGATGGTATGGGCCCCGCCCTTTGGGAGCCTTTTGGGCGCCAATTCTCACTAAGGTGATAGGCTAATTCAAATATCTACTAGGGTAAATTGTAATTCAACTGGTCACTTATGTGTGACCTAATATAACTGTACAACTTTCTCTGTGTATTACAATTTCATTGGCCACCTGTATGTGGCCAGGCCCAACCACATGGCCTTTGCCCTTGAAAGCTAGTCTGTGAAGCAGAGAGAGGTATCCCTCTCTGTAAGAGGCACGGCCCCGAATGTTCGTTTTGATTCTTGATGCTTGGCGTGAAGTAAAACTTTGCTTGACCTTCGCTTTGTATCACTCGCTCCTTTAATCACGGACCCATTATTGGGGGACCTTTCAAAGGTGTATTTGTAAAAGGAGAGATTTAGGAGAATCAACCAATAGATGTGGATGAAGGGAGACAGAGTCTAGTGTGACTCTATGGCTTTGGCCAGAGGAGTCAAGTTCATGGAGTTACCCTTCACTGAGATGGCAAAGAGCAGAGGGAAGGTTGGCATGGGCAGGTGAGGGGAAATCAAGTTTGATCTCAGACATTCTATGATGGAGGTGACCATCAGGCTTTCAAGTGAAGATGTCAAGTAGCCACCTAGATATTCAAGCCTGGAGCCCCAGGGGATGTCAGAGCTGGAGATGGAGATTTGAAAATCTTCACTGTGTAGATAGACTACAAGGCCATGAGTGTGGATGAGATCTCTGAGGGAGGGAGTGTGAAGAGAAGAGAGAAGCCCCAAGGCCTGAGGGGGCAGGAGAGTGCTCAAACATTTAATCTGATAAAGGACAGGAGCCACAAAGGAGACCAAGGAGCTGCCAGAGAGATAGGAAGGAAACCAGGAGAGCATGCCGTCCATTGGCCAGGTGGTTTCAAGGTCACGCTGATAGGGTAAGATGAGATCTGAGAACTGATCCTGGATTTAGCAACATGGAGGCTGTTGGTGAACTGGCCAAGGGTAGTTCCATGGACAAGTGGCATCTGAAGTATGGAGTAGGGGAGGACAGAAAGGAAGGTGAAGGCAGGGGTTATAGACAGCTCTTCCAAGCATGTTGCCATGCAGGCACGCTGAGAAATGGCGCAGGAGATGGAGGAGATGCTGGGGCCCAGGAATTTTTAGGTGTGAACTATTACTGCACATTCGTGGAAGGAGGAGCAGTCCACAGGATAGGAGAGACAGGAAATAATTATTGGAGCCAGGTCATTGGACAGATGAAGACAGCATTATATTAATCTACTTGGGGCTTCACCTTCCAAGTGAAGGGCAAGATTCAAGCAAACAGAGAAAGGTCATTGGCAGATAAGACATTGCTTAATACACTTCCTTTCCTCCCTCCTTCCTCCTACGACCAGCGTAAGTGGATTCAAAGGTTTCTCCTAGGAAGCCCATCCCAGCCACCTTAGGGCCAGAGGCCTTGAAGCTGGGTGGGGCTGGGTGGGGCTGGGTGGGGCATGCTCCTCCTCCATTCTCCCCACAAACTCTTATGCAACTTCCAATATCAACAAAAATCAGTTGGTGTTGCGCACCACAGACACACTCGGATAAGCCGCTGGAGCCATTAGAGGAGCCAGCATGGTGAAGTTTGCACCGCTGTTCATGCCATGGGAACGCAGGCTGCAGACCTTCATGGTCCTGCAGTGGGTCTTCTCCTTCCTGGCCCTGGGTAAGGCGAGCTGGGCTGGGGGCTGGGAGATCATGGACACCTGCCACTCCAGGTACACAAGTGTATTGATGGTGGAAAGACATTCGCCATAATGGGGACTTTGCTGCTTTCAGAGCTCTCAGAGCATGGGGATAGCCGGGTGTGGTAGAAGCCATTGTGTGTGGCTTTGGACAGGTTACTGAGTTTCTAGCTTAGTATGAGGACAGAGACCCTGCCTCAGGCTGCCTGGTGGTGGTGTGTGGAAGGACCTAGGTGATTATGGAAAAGTTCCAGGTTCTGTAGGGCTTCTCAGAAGGAACGGATTTCCTGCCTTCCTTTCAGAGAGGAGGAAACAGACTGGTGGGTAGGGAGAGAGAAGGGAACAGGGAAAGAATAGGAGTGTGAGGGAAGGTAGAGACTGCCAGGGGACTGGGGCATGAGGGAGGGTCCGAGGCGAGCCTGGCTCAGAGTCTGGCTGGGCAACTGAGCCCCTGACCTCTGCAAGTCTCTAATTCTAATCCGCTGCAGAGTGGCAATATCACTGCCCAGCTGGTAGAGCTGTTGTGGGATGAAGTGAGGAATGTGCTTGCTTTGCCCAGGGCACACTGAGCTGGACCCCTGGGCGGGGGTCCCATGGGAAGTATGCTTAGGTCCCCCTGCTCACCCCATCCCCACCACAAGCACACTGATGCTGGTCAGGGAGACCACCCTGGCCCAGACTCCACTCTGCTGAAGGGAACTCTTTTTTTTTTTTAATATTTTATTTATTTATTTCAGAGAGAGAGAGAGAGAGATCACAGCAGGCAGGCAGAGAGAGAGGGGAAAGCAGGCTCCCTGCTGAGCAGAGAGCCCGATGCGGGACCCGATCCCAGGACTCTGAGATCATGACCTGAGCCCAAGGCAGAGGCTTAACCCACTGAGCCACCCAGGCACCCTGAAGGGAACTCTTTTGAGGAGGGCGGGGGACAGAGCAGGGGGAGAGAGTGACGGGGGAGGGGTGGGGGGACCGGGGGGCGGGGGTTGGTGTGTGTGTGGGATTCCTTAGTTCCTACACCAGCACCAGACAGTGTAGGTAGGCTGTGCTTCCCTGGGGGCTGGTCTTCAGCCTGTGCACGAATGCCACTATCCAGGTGTTAACAGTCCGGGGATCCTCTGTACCGGCTGGTCACCAGCATCACACACACACACACACACACACACACACACACCCAGGTGCTCCCTCAGAACCCCCTCGTAGTTCTGCCACTGAAGGATTCACTCCCAGCAAAGCGGGCCCCCAGCATCCTGTTTCCCTTACGATTCACCTGTGTCTCTCTCCCAAGGGTTCTTAAACATTTTAAACACCCCTGGCAGAGAAACAACTTAACTGCCCAAGGTTGTAGGTCTGGAGTCCTGGGCTCCTTCTACAGCCAAAGGAAGAAAGGGAAGGAGGGGCAGAGAGAGGAGAAGGGCAGATGGTGTGGGAGATGGTGTGCGTAAGAGGCTAAGAGACTGGTGGAGACAGCCTGGGAAGGAGGCCTAACAGGGTTGACTTCGAGTCTGCAGGCTCCTGGACAAAGGTCGCTTGGGGGCCTAGAGGTAGGCTGTGGCCTGGGGATCCCAGGGGGTAAGGTTCGTCAGGCCCAGCATGCCTTCTGTGATCTTGGGGCCCCGGAGTGTGTTTGAACATCCTGTCCCTGCACCCCACCCGGCCTCGGCCCCCCAGCCCTGCGAGCCTGGGCCATAGGAGCCTGGGATTGTCAGAAGCGGCCCAAAGAGGTCTAGTAGCTCCGGGCCTGGAGGACTAGAAGGAGGAAGGCTGGGAAAAGGGATATGGGCCCCCTGGTCCTGGGAGTAGGAGGTTTTACCCTATCCCTCATCCTGGGAGCAAAGGGAAGCCTCAGAAGGGCTTAAGATAGGGGAGTGACGAGGTCCACTCTGGGTGCTGAAGTTTCCTGTGGCTGCAGGGGTGGTACGTACTGTGTTTTGAGTGTGGGGGGATGGGCTGATGGCAGGGAGCCGTCCCAGTCCCCATCAGAGGCCACCACACTATGGCACATGGCCGAATCCTGCCCACTGACTGCTTTTGTATTTGTACAGTTTATGAGCTAAGTTTACATTTTTTCAAGGGGTTGTATTTTAAATGGTTAGGGACCTATGTAATATTATCCACGTTGGGTCTTGAGCCGCAAAGTCTAAAATATTGACCATCTGGTCCTTTAGGAAAAAGACTGCCAAGTCTGGTCTAGTGAGGCTGGCAGAGGGTGGGGAGATGTGGCCCCATTTGGGAGCTGTTTAGGAGATAGGGGCCACGGGGCAGATTGAAAGGCCCTTGGTCCATTGACAGAGGACTGGACGAACACCACGTGGTCGGCACACACGAGAGAGTAGCGTTCAGCTCCAAAAGGGAAGGGAATTCTGACACATGGGGCAGCACGGATGGCATGAGCGGGCCACTGTGGCATCATGTGAAGTGACACAAGTGAGTCACCAAAAGACCAACACTTGATTCTATGAGCTTCCTAGAACAGTCCCTTTTGTAGAGCCGGAAAAGCAAATGGTGGCCAACAGGGGCTGGGGGAGGGGGCTCGGGGAGTCAGAGGTTCAAATTTGGGAGGGGGAGGGAAGGTAGAGGGGGAGGTGTCCCGGAGATGGTGGTAGTGATGGCTACACAGGGAATGGACTTACTGCCTCTGAACTGTGCTTAAAAATGGTTAAGGTGATAAATTTTATGTTAATGTGCCTTTTATCGCAGTAACAATTTAAAACACAAAGTGCCCCAAACGGGGACCCTCAAACGTTAGCTTTCTGAGGGCAGGACTCTGTGTCTGTCCTTCAAGGCCGCCCACTAGCACCTGCCCCGTCAGAGCTGCTCTGTGTAAAGTGAACACCCGTGAGCTATGTCGTCTGCCTTATGAACTCTACCACTGTTTGGACTGGATCAAGGTCCCCTCCACCAGAAAACCTGCCAGGAATGACACGCCCAACTACCGTCCTTTCCAGTAGAATATACAACTGAAAGCTGACCTTCTTTAAGAGAATGAGTGCAAGGTGTTGAGTGGAGGAAAGAGCCATATTCTCTAGCAGTGTTCTTTCCATCAGCATCAGATTAGAGACGGCCTACAGACCCACTGACCCTGAAATGAAGCTGGGATTACCCTATGGCAAGGGATTCAGACCTGCAGGTCAGAGGGAGAGCTCCTCACTGGGCCTTGTCCTAGCCCAGCCCTGCTACACCCCTGAGCATCGGCCAGCCAGGGGTTTGGCCTCTTTCCCCTTCCCTCCTTCACTGGGAAAGGGCACTGTGGGAAGGAGGAATCAGCATGAGCAAAAGCTAAGGGACTAAAGGAGTTCAGGGAGCTATAAGAACAGCAGTTAGTGTGGCCAGAGCACTGGGGGTGCAAGTGGGCGAGGAGAGGCTGGAGCAGGAGGTGGGTAGGGCCAGCCAGCTCCTCCCAGAGTTACAGGAAAGCCAGGGCAGGGCTTTAAAGAGAGGAAGACCTGACCAGATTGATCCGTGAAAAGATGGGGCAGAGGGTGGGCAGAAAGAGTATCCCCGTTTTCTCTGAGGTCCCCAAAAATCGAAACCAGAAACAGATAATCCAGTCAGTCCTGAAGCAGGCATTTACTGAGCACCTGGGGAGTGCAGACTACAGAGAGAGGGAGGTGGGACAGCGGGGGGGGGGGGGGGGGGGGGGGGGGGGGGGGGGGGGCGGGGGGGGGGGGGGCAATGTCGGGGGGGAGGGGGGGGGGGGGGGTATAGGGGGAAGTGGGAGGTTGGGGAGGGAGGAGGCCAGAGCGAACAAGGGAGACAGGACAGTGGGAACTATGAATTTTGAAGTTGGACCTACCTAGGTTCCAGTCTCCTCCAAGCAAGACACTGGCGGGTGCATTTCCTCCTTGAAGGCGTGGGAAGCTGAGCTCTTCCTCCCGGGGCCGCAGGCTGGAAGGGATGGTGCTGCTAGTGCGGGGCATACGGGCGACTCAGTGTGGACGTCTCACCTCCTTCCTCTCAGACCCCTGATAGCTCTTGCTTCCCTCCCCAGCCCAGATCTGCATTGTGGTCTTCATAGGCCTCCTGTTCACAAGATTCTGGTTAGTCAGTGTCCTGTATGCGATCTGGTGGTACCTGGACTGGGACAAGCCATTGCAAGGGGGCAGGCCCATCCAAGCCGTAAGGCGCTGCTTCCTGTGGAAGTACATGAGGGACTATTTCCCCATCTCGGTGAGTACTGGCACTGGCGGGGATGGGGTTGCGGGGGAAGTGCCACCCAGGCTGCGGGGAGCAGAATGCTGGGCTGGGTGGGAGGGGCCAGAGCTTACACCACTGTGGGGCCTGGGGAAGAGTCCCGCTTCACTCTGGCTGTCATTTTCCAGGGTTGGGAAAATGTCAGGGTTTGGAGGTGCTCTGTGGGCGCACACACATATATCCTACAGGTGTAACCCCTCAGCGGCCAGGGAGGGGATGAAGGTAATAAGCTCAAGGTCCCAAGAGACCATCGAGCCCCGCCCTTTATCAGAGTAGGGAGAATGACACCCCGAGAGGGACAAAGGTGTGACCAACTCCACATGACAAGTTCTGGTTTTGAGGCGTGTGCATGAACTATGGGGGAAGGGGCAGGGGAGAGAGAGCCCTGAACTGGTTCTTGGTTCTGTCCTGCCCCATCTCCAGATTGCTGGGTGTCCTTGAGCAAAACCTCGCCATTCTGGGCCTCAGTTTCCCCAGATATCTAGAAAGCAGACTGACCCCTCCTCCCCTGTGCACGTTTGAATCTCTCACTCTGACTTGGGGCATCTCATTGTGGATACTTGACCCTGGACTCAAACGTCAGTCTTGAGTAAAGCGGACCCTCAGATTTTCGTGAACAGACCCTCTGCCTCCTTTACCAAATGCCAGGCAGACAATCCTGGGACTTGAGTGGCCGGGCAGGGCTGGCATATTGGCTGGATGGGACAGGGTGGGAAGGCAGTGGGGAGCACAGAGAGGTGCCAGGCAGGGAAAGCTGGCCGTCCCCTGGAAACGGGAGAAGAAAGGCACAAGTGCAGCCTCTGGAGCAGGACAGACCTAGGTTCTAATGCCAGCACCGCCTCAGCCTGTGGTGCCCTTGGGGGAGTTTCATAGCCTCTCTTAGCCTCGGTGTCCTCATATGTAATGTGCAGATGACGCCACACGCGTCACTGAGTTGGGCGGATTTGCTGAGTCAGCAGGAACGCACCCTGTAGGTTGGCTGGACACTAGGTGCTAGTATTACATGACCGAGTCAACGAGGCTGTGGTTGGGGGGAGGGCTCTGACAGCCCAGAGCCCAGCTGCTCTGACCTTCACACCTGCCTGGCTTCTCCCATCCTGGAGCTCCACCTCTTCCCACCCCTCCTGGAGCTAGGTCCCTAGCTGGCAAAGGGGGAGGGAGTGGAGGACACAGATTCCTGGGCACTCAGCAGTGGATTCAGGGCTCCTGCCTGACTCCCTTCTGAGAGTCCTGGGGCCTGGCGAGGACTTGGGGAAGCTGGGCAAGAGCTGGGGTACGAAGCCCCGAGCTCCACAGTGAGCAGGCCTCCTGGGCAAAGGGCAAGGGTGGGCCGGGCAGGGCCAAGCAGTAGAGCATCAGGGTGGGGGCTGGGGAGAGGGCAGGAAGTTGAGTGGCAGAGAATTCCACACTCGTGAGGGGTGCTACTTGTGGAAGGGCAGAGTGAATGGGCAGCCGCTGAACTAACCCAGGAGTCCATGTTGGGGGAGGACTTCTCCCCATATTTGCTTCTGGGATCTTGTCCACAAAGACAAACAGGGTCTGCGCCTATCCTATCCACTGCCCTTCCTGATCCTCCCCTAGCCAGGCACTACTGGCCCTGGTGGGACACTGCCCTGGTCTGCCTCAGTCCTTTGTGTAGTGTTTCTGGATTGATGCCCACTGAGGGCCTGTTGGATCACCCCTGCAGAGGGCAGGCAGTACCACCACGTGGCCAGCAGAGGGCGAGATAGCATGCACTTGACTTTGCCAGTCCTAGGCTAGGAGCCTGCAGGGCTGGGGAACCGGCCCACAGATCCCCTTCCCCACCTCTTCCCAGAAGACCCTCCCACTCTTCCACACACTTTTACGGCCCCCGCCCCGCTGAGATCTTGAGAGGGGCGGAAGGTAGGTAACTCTCCCCCACACACTGACAGAATTCTTTTTCCCTTGTCAAATGCATATAGATTTCTGAGATTCTTCTATCAGTTCTTAGGGTGATTTTATGAACTAGCATCTATGGATGGAATTCCAAGCAGAATTAGGAAACTCTCTGGGCCTTGCAGCTTTCTGAACTCATGCTACAGGCTTCTAAAGAGCTGATGGTGAAGAATCAGGCGATGTTTCCCGTAGGAGACTCTGATCCCACCTCATGCTGAAGGCCAGCCCCAGAGCTAGGTTCCCCCGGTGAAGATTTCATCCTCCTGGAATCAACACTGTCTCCAGAGGCCAAGGCCTGAGAAGGGATGGACTGCTGTGGCCTGGTGTCAGGAAATGCTGCAGGCCTGGGGAAGCACAGGATACCTCCCCTCCCACATCTGGGACCTCCCTCTGTTCCTCACAGCCCTCTGGACATCACTGGGGACTTCAGGCCCTCCCTCCCACTCCCCCCCTACCAAGAATACTGGGGGCTCTTAATCTGAGTCAGAAGAAGGTGGGTAGCCAGCAGCCTGCCTAGGACAGATCTCCAGCGTGCACTTGGGCGGAGTAACACTTCATCCTGTGATGGCTCCTTTCATCACGGGAGAGCTCTTGCCTGGAAGAATGTCTTCCTTCACACTGAGCTCTGCCTGTCCTGACCACCCGCC
This sequence comes from Enhydra lutris kenyoni, assembly GCF_002288905.1. Taxonomy (NCBI): domain Eukaryota; kingdom Metazoa; phylum Chordata; class Mammalia; order Carnivora; family Mustelidae; genus Enhydra; species Enhydra lutris. Next base: position 14,228,262 of record NW_019154152.1, read on the forward strand.
CCGCCCCAGGGGTCCTGCCTCTGCCTTGGGCACAGCTGTTCTCTCAGCCCTCCAGCTTCCCTGCAGGGAGGGGGCCTCCTTCCTGCTCAGTTCTGTCCTTGCTGTCCCTCCCCAGCACAGACATTTGGGGCTAAATGATGGATGTGGGGGTGCCTTCATCCCTGGCCTCTACCCACTAGTATCCCTCCCCTCCATCAGGTGTGACAACCAAAAACGTCTGCAGACATTACATGTACCCTGGTGGGCTCAGGGAACTGACCCTGGTTGAGAACTACTCTGGGGCCCAGAGTCTGACTCCAAAACTCCTCCCCCACTAGCTACCTGAATCCTGACCAGTCACCTCTTTATCTGGACTCTGCTACAGTCCATCCTGTACACAGCAGCCAGGATACTCAATGCCACAACAGCTGTGACTCCCGTGACACCAAAAAATCAAATCTAATTTTTGCCCAGCCTGCAGGTCCCTGGACCCCGGACCCCTGCTCATGCCTCACTTTCCCCCTTTGCCTTTCAAGTTCTCCAGGCATGAGCTGTGCTCCCTGGGCTGGCACCCTTACTGGAAGTGCACCCTTTCACCCCATTAACCCTCCCCCCCACTTTTCACCTGGGGACTCCTGCAAGGTGGCAGAGCCTGCAGGAGCCAGGCCACCTGTGTTAAAGTGTTGCTTCTGCCACTTTACTAGCTATGTGACCTAGAAGCAGTTAATTAACCTCATGCCTCAGTTTCCTCATCTGTAAAATAGGGATGTTGTCACCACTACATCCCTGGCAGCATGAACAGAAGATGGCTCAAGTCAGTATACTGACGGGAGGTGCTGGGAATGGGCACCACCTGGGGCAGTCTTTCCAGCTATCCATGCTTAGCACATCCTGTATTAAACTCTAAGACATTTTTTTTTTCTTAAAGTAGTCTCCACGCCCAGTGTGGAGCCCAACACAGGGCATGAACTCGTGTCCCTGAGATCAAGACCCAAGCTGATATCAAGAGTTGGGGGACTGTGGGGCGCCTGGGTGGCTCGGTGGGTTAAGCCGCTGCCTTCGGCTCAGGTCATGATCCCAGGTCCTGGGTTCAAGCCCCGCATCGGGCTTTCTGCTCAGCGGGGAGCCTGCTTCCTCCTCTCTCTCTGCCTGCCTCTCTGCCTGCTTGTGATTTCTCTCTGTCAAATAAATAAATAAAATCTTTAAAAAAAAAAAAGAGTTGGGGGACTGAGCCACCCAGGCACCCCTCTAAGATATCCTTCATGGTAAAGCAGCAGTATTTTATGTACCACTAAGAAAAAAATCCCTCCAGAGGAATCATCAAATGCATTTTGAGAACATAATGTTAAGATGCAAAGGAATGATGTATCTTAGAATTGAGGGGATACAGCTGCAGATGTCAGTGTGTGTCTGTTCTGTGAGCCCGTGAGTGCAAGGGGGAGAGGGCAGGGGCGAGGGGGTCTGAAGCCCATCTTGATGGCATACCGAGGCTGCCAGGGCCAGGGAGAATAAATAGCCAAGCCTTTCTTTCCATCTGGCTGTGATGGGAGGAGACAGGAAAGGACTCGAGTACCTACACACACACACACACACACACACACACACACACACACACACACGCACGCGCGGCCAAAGGCCTGAAGCTGGAAAGGATTCCTTTGTTGTAAAGGGGGTGACTCTAAAACTTTGATATATCATAATCCTATGGGAAATCTTCCACAAATCAGATGCCCCAAGGCCCGAGCCAGAATACTGAATCAGACCTTGCTTGCCCTGCATTTTTAAACTGCCAAGTAACCGAGGTATATAAAAGGTCATGAACAGGTTCTCCAGGGCCAGGTCTTGGAGCCGGGAGGGGCAGGCTGCTGGTGCAGGAAGCGCCTTCTCCTGAGAGCCCTGGACATTCCAAGTTTGACTAGAAAGGAAATGGCCCCTGAGACAGTCCTGAGTCTCGGGATGTCTCTCTGGTTCTGGAATAAAGGCTCTCTCAGGTGCTCTCAGCGGGAGACAGTAGAACTGAGTTCAGGTCATCTGTGTGGCTTTGGGCAGGTTGCTTACACCCCTCTGCACCTCAGTTTGCTCAGCTGTCAAATGGGGGCTCTCGCGCTGCAGCCCCCCTCCTTAGGGCCACGGTTACACAAGCCGGCGGCGTGGGTGCTTTGTGAGCCATAAAGGAGCCATCAGGACAGTGGCCATCACCACCAAGGGTGTGAGAGGGCACAGGGGCATTTGTTGAGAGATGGGCCTGGGGAAACTGCGGGACAGTGATGGCCCCATCAGTGCACACACTTGCACACGCACAAATCAGTGCCCTGGCAGATACTGGCACACGTGCCTAGACACTGGCCCTCTCATTCACCAGGGTATTTCTCTATATGCAAAGGCTTCTTTATTAAGGATAGTCATTCTTTCATTCATTTGTTCATTTATACGTTCATTGTTCATTCAAAATAGGTAATATGTTCTTGTTCAAAATTCCAAAGGGACGAGGGGGTACGTGGGTGAAAAGTCCCCCCGCCCAGAGGCCACTAGGACCACTAGTGTTTGGTGTGTCTGCAAATGAACAAGTGCGTGTCCCCTTTCCCAGCACAGTCAGTGACACTCTGCCCACCTTGACTTGCCCTTTGCTTTGTCCTAACCAGTGACTGGGGCCGTCTTCCCTGCCAGGCCAGGGAGATCTTGCTCCTACCTCCCTAGAGCTGCCCTGTGCCCCACTGTGTGGATGTTGTGAGAATTTGCCTCAATGGGCCCTGTTGATGGGCATTGGAGGGGGTGCTGAGGTTTGGATAGTACCAAAAAAATGATGCTTCGGTTAGTAATCTCATCCACAGGTCATTTTACAAAACGACACAGCCAAAATGAAATACAGTGCTGAAATTCCTCAGCAGTGGAGTTGCTAGGGTAAAAGGTCAGTCCTGCTTTTAGGTATTCAGCTATTGCGCAATCGCCTTTCCAGGGCTTGTGCAAAATTGCCTTCCTGCTGACCGAGGAAGAATTCGTGTGCCTGTGCGTCAGTGTGGGGAGCCAGGTGTGTTTGTAGAGGAACACGCTGGATGGGTTCCCAAGCAAGCGCCTTTCCCACTGAGGATAACCAGAGGTTTCTCTCTTGCTTTAGCTTCACCTCTAATAAGCTTCCCCTGCGGGAGCAGAGACCTTTGTCTTTGTGTGGGAGGCAGTGGTCTCTCCAACTGTGGTCCCTGTAGGTTTCTGCAAAGGATCAGTGGGTAACTGGGGGCCATACTGGGCAGGGTTGGGGGGATTGCAGAAACCAAGTCCAGGTGAAGTGCTGGAGAATCTGGGGTTAGTCGGCCTGGATGGAGGCAGTTGTCTCATATCCCTGTCGCTGCCCCCAGGTCCCTCCAGGCTGCTCTGAGGACAGGCAGCCAGGCCTCTGGGACCCCAAAGGTGGCAGCAAGAATTCTCAGGGAGCCACCCGCTGCAAGTTTTAGCTTGATGACAGGACGAACTTTCACCGTGGCAAAGCTGAGCCGGGGGCAGAAAGGGCTGCCCTGTGCCGGGGAGTGCAGACTGCTGTGGGAACTGGACAGTTCCATCAGGGGCTTGAAGCATGGCCCAGGGGCCTCTGGGGCCTTCAGACTCTTGATGGCTGTGGCTCCTGAAGTGCAGGGCAGTGTAAAAGGTGGGCCTGCGGTTTTTGGCAGGGTGGCGGAGGGATTGTCCCCTACCATCACCTAGTCACCGCCCACAGCTATAGTCTGCACCTTGGATCACGGAGCAGCCTGTCCAGGAATGGGCAGGCCAAGAGCAGCATTTGTTAGCTCAGTTCCTGCCCTTCCACCCTCATCCTGCTATACCTGGGAGCTGCTAAAGGAGCAGCTCTCCTCTCCCAGGCCATCTGTGATGGCGGGTGGTCTCTACCTCCCGCTCCATGCTGCAGACATGACCAGACCTTGGCAAGTTGCTTGCCAGCAGAAGACAATGGTTGAGGGGCAATGAGGGTCAGCGTAGGGGGAGCAGGGAGCCCCAGGGAGACACTTGCATTGTACAGAAGGGTAGTTAAGCCTTCTGGCTGCGTGCTCTTCCAACCACTACTGCTAAGATAGCAAGATTGCAACGCTCATTCCCAGGTCTTAAGTGCCCATTTTTCTTACATTGAGTTTTGTTAAACTGGGGCTCTTCCAGCATGGTGGCACCCCCGTGTGTCCCTTCAATGCCTTCAAATGATACCTGGTCCTGTAGTAATCTTGGTAGTTTCAGGGTACTGCACACCAGGGCTTCTTAGCAGCCCTGGGAGGTAGGCAGGTCAGGGCTAAATGTCCCCATTTTACAGATGGAGAGCCTGAGAGGGAAACAGTTTGTCCAGAGTCAGCCATGAATACGAGAGGGTGTCCCTGGATGCATTCACACACCATATCTCAGTATTCTTAAGAAACTGAGGCTCAGAGATGGAGAGCGGCTTGCCCAAGGTCACCCTGATGAGTGGCATGGTCAGGGTTGGCGCACAGGTCCCGTCCAGCTCACCGGGTTGCTGTCCTTGCAGCTGGTCAAGACTGCTGAGTTGGACCCCTCCCGGAACTACCTTGCGGGCTTCCACCCCCACGGGGTCCTGGCGGCCGGAGCCTTTGTCAACCTGTGCACGGACAGCACGGGCTTCCCTTCACTCTTCCCGGGCATCCGCCCCCATCTGATGATGCTGACCCTGTGGTTCCGGGCCCCTTTCTTCAGGGATTACATCATGTCGGGGGGTGAGTCTTTACACCCATGGGTAGCCCAGGAGGATGAGGCTGGAGGCAAGGGATGAGGCATCTTAGGGAGGGGAGGGCTGCCAGCACTTCCATACTTCTTGCAAGTGCGCGTGCAATGGGAGAAGTAGCTAGACCCAAAGGAGTACTCCGCACAACCGCGAGCTGGGAGAGGACTCAGTTCCAGTCCTCAGGGGACGCCCAACTGGAGGCAGTGGGGTGGGGACCCGGGCCTCTGCGGCCACTTTCGGTGGTCTCTCTCTCTAGTCTCACCCACACCACCATCCCTGCCCACTCCCCGTACCTGAGCACCTTCCTCTCTCCCCAGGGCTGGTTACGTCGGACAAGGAGAGCGCTGCTCACATTCTGAGCAGGAAGGAAGGTGGCAATCTGCTGGCCATCGTTGTAGGGGGTGCCCAGGAGGCCCTGAACGCCAGGCCGGGAGCCTTCACGCTGTTGCTCCGGAACCGCAAGGGCTTCGTCAGGCTCGCCTTGATGCATGGGTATCTGGGGAGAGGGCTCTTGGCTCCAGGGGAGATTTGCAAGGGTTAGATTTTGGTGGAAGACAGCAGAGACAAAGTGGCTTGTATTTTGGCAGGGAGATTCTCAGTCTGTTTACAACAAAGATTAAATTCTGGTGAGAGATGTACTATGGCATGCCCACATACCAGAGAAGATTTCAGAAGGGAGGCTTGGTGATCAAAGGCACTAAGTGGGAAGGGACATGTCTGCCCAAAGCTGGTAAAAGATCTGACATCTGTGGGATCTGGGAGGATGGAGTGTGGGGCATATCACAGAACTCTTCTACTTAGAAGCATCTTTAAAAAACACAAGCTAGCTGGGGCCGGAGAGATTTCTCTGCAAAGCTCACGGATGTTTTCTATCTGGGAGGGCTCTGAAACATTCTGGTCTGTCTGTCCCTTACAACTGGGAGATTGTGGCCCTGAGAGGCACTAGGACCTGCCCAAGGTCAGAAAGCAAAGCTATGGCAGGGCTGGGAAGCAACCCAGGCCTCTGACAGCTGACCCAGGGCTCCATCCTCTGCTCTAATTCCTGGTCGCTGGGTCCCTGCAGGAAGCTAGCGGGGCCTTCTATGAGACCTTCCACGCATATCCTGTCCTGTCTCTCTCCAGGGCAGCTCTGGTGCCAATCTTCTCTTTCGGGGAGAATGAACTCTTTGACCAGGTTGAGAACTCCCCTGGCTCCTGGTTGCGCTGGATCCAGAACCGGCTGCAGAAGATCATGGGCATCTCCCTCCCGCTCTTCCATGGCCGTGGTGTCTTCCAATACAGCTTTGGTCTCATACCCTACCGCCAGCCCATCACCACTGTGGGTGAGCCATGAGCCAGCCTGGCCGGGCGGTGGAGGGGGGCGCTGCCTACAGGGAAAGAGGCCTGGGCTCTGGGCTGCAAGGGGACATGGAGACAGGTCAGACACATCCTTGCCCTCCTGGAGCTCACATTCTAGACTGGGAAACACACGAGACCAGGAAACAGACACTGCTTATCAAGCAGGTAAGCCTGATAGAAGGCACTCTGGGATGGGAACTGAAACAGGCACAAGAAACAATAGTCACCACGGATTACAGAGTGGCTGCTGTGTGCCAGGCAGGGTCCCTAATGTGCAGCAGCTCGATCTGCCCTAACGACCTTTAAGACAGGGACTACCATCCCCCTTTCACTAACGGTAAACTGAGGCTCTGAGAAGTTAAGTAACTTCTAAAAGAACACTCTGCCTTTGAGTAACAAGGTTCAGGATTGGATCAGGATTTATTTGACTTTTTACGTTTCTAGAGAAGGAGGTTTAATTCTGACCCAAAGGATCTCATAAGGCTTACTGGAGAGGATGGGGACAAGGAAAGGGCATTCCAAGTCTATTAGAATTGTGTATAGAGTAGGAAATGCTACGCTTGGTATTAGAGCCTGAGGGATTTTCCCGTAAATAATGGGCATGAGCTCTTGTCCATGGACTCAGCACTGTCTTTTTCAGCTCTTGGGAATCCTCATTTGCTTTCTTGTTAGATCCCAGCTAGATCCCTCTGACGAAGCCTATAGAGGAAGGTTCGTCTTTTTCCATCTGTTTATTTGCTAGTTGAGCACGACTTGGTGTACCCCTACACCATGACTTTTGCTGTGTATTGTGGCAATATTTTCAAGAGTGTTCGTTCATACTCCTGCTGCCCCCAGACCTATTGCCAAGAGAAGGCTGGGGAGCGATCACCCCAACCAGGCAGGAGTAGAGGAAGGAGGTCACTTAGGGCTTCCCTAGAACAGGCCAGATGGAGAGAGGAGGAGGAGGAAGAGCTGTGTGGGCTGTGGGCCCACCTCATCCTAGATCTACAGGTACCTCTGTTGATGACATGTTGGGCTCCCAGAACCCTGTGGTCTGGAAATTACGAGCATATCCCCAGGATTTGAAAACTGGAATGGGATTCTTCCTCCATGTGTGACTTGAACAAGTTGCTTAGCCTCTCTGAGCCTCATTGCGCCACCTGTCAACAGGGGATAAGAGCTTCTGTCCCCATAGGAGTATTACAGGGATTAAAGGAGATGATGCGTGGCAAGGGCCTGGTGCATTCCATGGCACATGGCAATGCCCACAGGTGTTACTATATCAGAATCTTGGAGTTACCATAACATCTTAGAAGCCATCACCCAACACAGGGTTGAAAGGGATGGCAGTAAGAGCACTTTGTGCAGGGATGCCGTGGGGTAGGGCTCCTGCAGCCCCATGGTTCCTGCTCCGGACCAACACCCACACTTGTGCCTTGCAGTGGGAAAGCCCATTGAGGTGCAGAAGACACCGTACCCCTCGCAGGAGGAGGTGGACAAGCTGCACCAGCGCTATATCAGGGAGCTGTGCGACCTCTTCGAAGCCCACAAGCTGAAGTACAACATCCCCGCGGACCAACACTTGGAGTTCTGCTGAGCGCCTCCCCAGAGGGCAGGATTGGCGTTAGGGAGCCCAGTGGAAGGTGCTATGATCTAAGAAGGCTTCCTGGAGACATCTATTGAACATACCTTCACAGCCTTCCCAGACCTCTGCAAATCCAGCCACACCAGGCCCCAAGTCCCAGCCGGTGAGCGGGAGGGGACACCCAGCTCTGGCGTTGGTGATTTTCACCCCTGCTGCGAAACCCCTGCCAGCCTCCCTCTCCTTGGCCTGCTCCTCTGTGAATGGAGAGACTGCTGGAAGAGAGGGATTTCTAAGGTCTTGGTCCCCTGTTGTCATGTTACTCCAGGGACAGAGAAAGAGAGGGGCCACTGTCACCTGGTTTTTCTTCCTTGACCTTGAGTTTCCTTGACCTTGAGTTTCCTTGACCTTGTGTAATGGCACAAAAGAAGCGTCTGCTCCAGCCCCATCTCCTACAAGCTCCCTCATCCCGCACCCTGGATGTCTCCGCCCCTCCCTCCCTGTGCCAGAGAGGAGGGATGGCTTTGCAGTCTCTGTGCTCATGCTAAGCACCTGTGCATTTCTGGTTCCTCCGAGCTGTAGACTAGCAGCCACAGGGGCTGGAAAGGTGGAGGAGGAGAACTGTGCTCTGTCACTGCTGTATGGTGCTGGGCAGCCCTCTTCGCCCTCCTTCTGAGCCTCAGTTTCCCTGACTGACTAAGATGAACCCTGAGCCTCAGCTCTGACATTACAGAGGTGGAGAGCTCATCCATTGTAATTTCAGCCCTGACCTTGGCAGAGAAAGGTGGGGGGAGGGTCTCATAAACATCAGTTCAACAAATGAAAGGATTTTGTTTTAGCCGCCTTCTGTTCCTCCTGATTCCTCAACAAAGAGGGCTCATCAAAGCCTCTCTTTGGACCCCCACCCTGGCCCTGTGGCCCTACAGCCACACCTCTACTTCCCAGAAGGTGGGTCGGACAGGACCAGAGAACACCATGTTGACTCATCCTTCCTGATCCGTCAGCCCCAACCTTACCAGCCCTGGTCCTGATCTGCTGGGCAAGGAAGTTGAGAGACTGTGTTAAGACGCAGGGAAAACCGACACAGAGAAGGAAGACCAGCTGCCGGGAGTGTATGTTTCTGTGTGTCTGCAGGGTGGGTGACATGGGGACAGATGCCCCGATGAGAAGATTCTGGATTCCTAGGTTTGGGACATATGTCAGTAGTGAAGGTCAGGATGGCCAGTGGGGACCGTCCTAGTGACTTCCCCTCCCCTTCCAGCAGGGAAGCAGCATCCTTTCCCTCCAGGAGCAAATCATACCCATAAATACAACAGCAGGGACATCTGCGAGTTGCAAACTTGGGTTTAAATCCTGGCCCATCCCTTCTTCAGCGAGTCATGTCATTTCCGAACCTCAATTTTGCCATCTGAGGAATAAAGACTACCATACCCATCTCTGGTCGTGTGAGCATAGTAAGATAATATTTTAAATGTGTAAGCCACCCCACATCGTGTCTGGAATGGTGTGGAATATGGGTAAATTAGGACTCAGGTGATAAAGGTACCCCGTGTCTCGGAAGGTGCCTGGTAGCTGATGAGGCAGTATGCTAGAAGGGTCACAAGGGAAGTGGGAACAGAGAGTGTGCGGTTCAGGGGAGGGAGTGATGATTTCAGAGGAGGAAGTGGAGGAGGTGACAGGTGGTCAGGGCTGTGAAGGATGGGCAATATTTGTAAAGGAGAGAAGTACTTGCCCATCAGAGTTCTCTATTGCTGTCTAGCCAGCCATGCCAAAGCTGAATGGTTGAAGAAGCAAGGAGTTGGTATTTCTCGCAATTCTGTGGGCTGGCCAGGTGGCTCTTCTCGGTCTGCCCTGGGCTCCTTGCAGCTGCATACAACTGGGGCTGGGCCTCTCTTGACAGGTGAGTCTGATGGGTCTTTGGCATTCGGTGGTGGCTGGATTTGGTAAGAATGGGAGCAAGGCTGGCTGCAAGCTCTTAAATCCTGGCCTGAGCAACTTGCCCAGCATCTTTTCATTCCATTCCGTGGATCAAAGCCACTCCTGAGCATCCCCCCCCCCACCATTTTAAGCGTTAGGAATAGGCACCGCCTCTGCCTGGAAGCAGCATCAGTGTCAGAATACAGTGGGCTGGAAGACCATGAAGAGATTCTGTGGCGATGTTGGCCAACAATCTACAAAACAGCGGTAAATGGGGGTGCCTGGGTGGTTCGGTGGGTTAAAGCCTCTGCCTTCGGCTCAGGTCATGATCCCCGGGTCCTGGGATCCAGCCCCGCATCTGGCTCTCTGCTCGGCGGGGAGCCTGCTTCCCTTCCTCCCTCTGCCTGCCTCTCTGCCTACTTGTGATCTCTGTTTGTCAAATAAATTAAAAAAAACAAACAGTGGTAAATGAAAGCCTGCTGTGGGACACCCCCCACCCCACCCTCAAGTGTAGCGGAATTCCCTGTGTGACCATGATAAAAGCTGTAGTTTATCCACAGGGCACCAGCTCCTTTTCAGCTGCTGCCCCATCCCCATCTCGCGCTCCCTAGTCCATCCTCTGTGACCAGCCAGGGTGTAGGAGCCATCGCTGGTCGGAGAACACAGGCCATGCAGGGGACCCTGCAGGGAAGGAGCCAGGAATGGGCATTCCCGCTTCCCTCTCTCCGCTCTCTCTTCTGCCAAGGTTCCCCTCTGCCTGAGCCCCTTTGTGAGCTGGAGGGCACAAGGGCCTGAGGCTGCAGTGCACACAGGTAGGCCTCCAGGAAGGAATGGGGTGCAGACAGGTGGACAGTGGTTCTGCAGAGGTCCATGGAAGACAGATGTCCACCTTCAAGTCCAAGCTTCTTAGTGCCTTTCGCCACTCTTCCATCATCTGGCCCAGTTTTCTCAGTCCTCATTTGTCCTCCTCCTTTAATCATGGGCTCCCATCACACTGAACCATTTGTATGTAGTTCTTTGTATCAGAATTACTCTCTTTCTCCCCTCTAGGCTTTGCCCATGCTGTTCCCTCTGCCTGGAATGGCATCTCCCCTGCCCCACCTCCCCCTTTGTCTGGGAAATTCCCATTCGTCCTTCAGTACTGGTTTTCTTTATTCGGGAAGGCCTTTCCTAATGCCCCTGGTTGAGGTAGGGGTCTCACGGGGTGCCCCGACTTCCCCTTCTTCTGCCATGGCACTCATACCTGGGTGGCTGCTGGGTGGTCCCAGTCCCATGCATGATACCTCTGCCTCCAGTGAGCCCCCTCCAGCCTATCGACGTGTAGCACCTGCCTCCACTCTCCAAACAAAACCCAACACCCTAAAATGGTCTCCAATGCCTCAGGATAATGCCCAAACTCCTCAGCCTCCAGAGCCTTCCTCATCTGCCCCTAGACCTCACCAGCCTCCCGCTGGATCTTCTCCCCTGCGCCCCATCACCCTGGCACCCCTCGCTGCTTGTTGAGTGCACACTGCTCTCGCATCCGCTGTGTCCCAGGGCATGCTGTTCCCTTGCCTTGAAACATGCTTCCTTCTAGACTGGTTGATGTCACCCATCCCCAAAGGGCGCCTCCTTTGTCGGCCATTAGCACACCCACCTGCTCTCCTACCCTGCCTCCCACCTCACTGCCCTGAAGCAGAGTTAGTTACCTCTCTTTTGGGCTCGTTTTAGGGGTGACAGGGCCATGGTCCACGGTCATTAATGGGTGAGTGGACTCCTGTGTCTGCCAATAGACTGGGAAAGCCCTGAGGGCCAAGACCAGATCCTGGCCACCCTCAGCCCCACCCCAGCACCCTGCTTGGACTCAAGGCACCTCAGCGCCACACTGGGTGAGAACTGGTTGGATAAATGAATCCTTGCATGGCACTTCCTCTTGGGAGGCCTGGGGCAGGGACAAGGCCGAGAAGACCGAGGCCTTGCTTTTGGAGGTCACTAAATAAGTTCTCCATGGCTATGTGACTTCAAAACTGAGAAGCTTTAAACCACAAATAGTCATTGTCTCACAGTTTCTGAGGTCAGGAATCTGGAAGCAGCTTCCATGAGGGATACTGGCTCAGGCGTCTCCTGAGCTGCAGCCACGCCATCATTGGCAGTTCCTGAGGACTTGAGTCAGCCAGAGGAACCACTCCCAAGCTCCCCCATGTGGTTGTCGGCAGGAGGCTCTGTCCGCCTCTGTGCGGGCCTCTCCACAGGGCTGCCAGTGGTGTGCCTTCTCCCAGAGCAAGTAAAGAGAAGGGCCACACTACCTTTTATGACCTCGCCTCTGTGTCACACACCATCAATTCTGCCCTATCATATTCGTGAGATGTGAGTCACTAAGTCCCGCTCACACTGTACAAGGGTGTGAATCCCTGGATGGGAGGTCCCTGGGGGCCGGCTTGGAGCTATCTCAGGGACGGCAGATGAACCCTCAGAGGCTGCACGAGGTAACTCGCCCTTCTGGCCTCAAAGAGGGTCCCCAAATGGGTGGGGCACAGAATGAGCAGGGATGGGGAGCAGAGGGAATGCTGGCCACAGCCACCTGGCCTGGCTGGGATGGAGGAGGAGGTGACCATGAGATTTGAGGGGGTTTGGATGGGGGAGGGGAGTGATGAGAGACTTGGGAGGGCCAGAGGGCAGAGAATTCTTCCCTTTTCATCGTGACCCAGGAGGCCTCACGTGGAGGACCAGGGCAGCAAAAGAAAGGAGGCTAGGGCCTGATCTCAGAGGAGGGCTGCCCCAGAGAGCTGCCCGGCTGGGAACAGGCACACTGGACTTTGAACAAAACATGTCCTTTTCCTGAGCGATTGCAGGTGTTTGTCTAGGGGTTGGTCTCCCCAACTGACGCAGTGTGCCAGAGCTGCACATGAAAGGGGCCAGTAATTAAATTAGTCCCTCCTGACTGACACTCCTCAGGGCCCCCAGAGCCTGCCTCAGGGGCCTGGGCATTGTCTCCGCGGGAGAACAGCTCCCCGACCCCAGCGCATACACACGGATTCAGATAGCCAGAGGATGACAGGTTTTGCCAGACGTGGTGGACAGGGTAAGAGGCCCTCGAGTGTGGGGTGCGCTGGAGTCTTCCAGAAATCATGCTGCCCTTTGGCCTCGGCAGAAGTTCTCAGAAGGCATTACCCACAGGGAGCAAAGGGCCCACTGGGACCCAGCCTGCGTGACATGGCTTTATGGTGCCGGGTGGGACAGGGGTCAGCCAGCACAGCACTGCCAGCAGCCACGTGGCATGGGCCACGCGGTGGCCTCACAAGGGAGCTGACCGTGCTCAGCGAGGGTTCAGGAGGAGGCTAACGCAGGGAGGATGGAAGCTGCTGAGCAAGCAAAGATAGGGAGGGGAGACGGGGCAGGGCACAGGCTGATGATGGCCATTCCTGTGAGTCAGCGGGCAGGAGGGAGCTTTAGGGAATGCGAAGCTGGAAGACCAGGCCTTTGTTCAGTCAACTTGGAGACAGAGTGGTGACCAAGGCATCCAGGGTCCTGACTTTTTGCCTTGCCTACCATCTGGGAGAACTCAAATGTCTAGTCAAGGAGTCAGGAATTTCGCCCCCGGGTAGGGAGGAGCCCCGGAAGGTCCTTGAGCTGGAGTGGGTGGGGGGCAGGACCAGATGGGCAGTGGCTGCCTTGGGCTGGACTGGGCATCTGTCTTAATGACCCCATGGAAGGGCGGAGCCAGCACTGATCCATTTACGGAGAACCTAGGCCATGCTAGGCTCTGGGTGGGACACTCTTCATCCATTATCTCAACGACACTGGCAATGACACCCACTCTTTGGAGTAAATGAGGTTCCTGTGTCGGAGAGGGGTAAGGACTTTCTGGAATCCTGGTCTCAGTAGGAAGACTGCCTGCCCAGACAGCTATTCTGTTCTACTCCCACTCTGCCTAGTTCTAGCCTCCAATTGGGCTGAAGGGCACAATGGAAGAGGCTGGGCCTGAGAACCCTTGAGGTGTGCACGACCCCCCACCCGCCTGCTTGGCCCCACCGCACACCTCCCTGCACTGCATACCACCCCCCCATCCCTCTCCCTGTGCCACATGCCTCCTTGAGGCTTGGTTCCGTCACCTATTATTATTTCACCCATAAGGGAGTATTTAATAAATGCCTGCTCCTCCTCTCCCCTTCCCTTTGGAAATGCCAGGAAATGGATTTTGAAAGACCCGGGAGAGTTTATGGATCGCAAATGAGGTTTGGGGTTTTCTTAGACTCTAACTCACCACTCACTCCTTGCTAGAAAACCTTTAACCAGTGCAAGGTGTGCCCTGGACCCCCAGTTGTATCTTTAGTGAGTGAATGGATGGAACTAGATGGGCAGGCAGACTCTTTCTAGTAGCCCCTTTCAAAGGGGCCCTGAAAAGAACAAAACCAGCAATGAACCCTGGTCCTATGAATACAATGCCAATGATTTGGATCAAAAGGGACCTCCCCCTTGAAAAAGGGCAAAAATTGTCAGACCTGGCATTTGGGCATGGGCTAGATCAATGCCTCTCAAAATGTCTGTGGTATAGGACCAGGTTCTTGTGTGGGGGGGGGGGGGGGAGGAGTGCCTAATTCATCTTGGACCTATTCATTTGTAAAATACAATATAAATTACCTGAAAAATGAAATATGAAAACAACAACAAACATAGTCCAAGTTTTTATTCTTACTTTCAACAGACATACAATTCCTCTGCCACCTTGCTCAAAAGTTTCAGAGCAGGTACTCTCAAATTCTGTACCTAACTTGGTCAGGAACCAGGAACAAGTGGTTAATGGACCCATTCCAGCCCTCAGACCACACTAGAGCCACATGGCCTTAGAGCTCATGGGAGGCTAATTACTGGGATTGTCAGATCACTGTGGTTAAGCTACATGAAGGTACTTGGTGAACTGCAAAGAGCTCTAAAAGATTGGTGAGGCTGTGGTCTTGGCCACTTATACATGAGTAAGCTGAGGGGCCTCTGGGAAGGGAAGGACTTGCCTGGAGGTGCAGAGCTAGAAAGACTCCAACGTGCAATGGCTCTTCGGTCTCATGCAATGCTCTTTCCACCCTGCCAGGGCACTGGGCCAATGACTAGTCCAGATGGGGAAGAAAGGCTTGGCCTCTTCAGCCCAGATCAGGACAGCTCTGATGGGCCACTTCTGTTCAGCTTCTCCCTCTACCCAATTCCATTGCCTTCCCTCCCTTCTGTAGGTGTTGACCCCAAGAACTCTCCCTAATAGACATCCCACAGGCAAAACGTGCTTTCAGAATCCACTTCCTGGAGAACTTAACCCATGACCTCATGCATATATGAAGAGTTAAGTCTCAATATATGACTAGAGAGATTAACTAACCTGTCCAAAGTTGCACAATTTTTAAATGGGCTTTATGTTTTTGGAGTCAGGATTTCAACTCAGATTGGATGGCAAAGCCAGTGGTTTTTGCCTTATGAGTGAGATCTTCTGACTACCAGCTTGGAAAACAAAGGAAAGGATCAGAAAAATTGTATTTAAGTTGTGAAACTTAAAGTAACTGTATTCAAAATGGCACACCGCTTTGGAAGACATTTTGGCATTTCTTAAATAAAGTTGAATATAGGCTTACTGTACAGCACAACAATCATGGTCCTAGCTATTTACCCAACTGATTTGAAAATAAGTCCACACAAAAACCTGCACACCAGTGTTTATGGCAGCTTTCTTCATAATCAGCAGAAACTGGAAGCAACCAAGATTATCCTTCAGTAGGTGAATAGACAAACACACCATGGTACCTTGAGGACAGTGGAATACTACTCAGAAATAAAGGGAAGGAGCTATTAATTCACACAACAATGTGGATAAATCTTAGATGTGTTTCGTTAAGTGAAAGAAGCTAGACTAAAAGCTTTTTTATTCCACTCATATGATATTCTGAAAAACGATAAGATATAGGCATGGAAGCAGATCAGCCATTGCCAGGGATTTAGAAAGGGCGAACCGTCGACTAAGAGAGGCATAGGAAATTCTTTAGGTAGGTGGAATGAACCTGTATGGTATGGGACTGGTATATGATCGATACCATGCATTTGTCAAGACCTACAAAGAATGAACTTTAATGTATAGAAATTAAATTGTAAAAGACCAACCAAGAAGCCTGGGGATTCCAAGATAGAATGTGGACTTGTGACAAAAGAATCTTTTTTTTTTTTAAGGAAGTTAGGTTTTATTTACTTATTTGATAGATAGAGAGAGCATAAGCAGGCAGAGCAGCAGGCAGAGGGAGAGGGAGAAGCAGGCTCCCCACTGAGCAGAGAGCCTGATGTAGGGCTTGATCTCAGGACCCTGAGATCATGATCTGGGCCAAAGGCAGACACTTGACTGACTGAGGCTCCCAGGTGCCCTGTGACGAAAGAATCTTAAAACTGTATTACAAATACAGGTGGAGGGGAAGAACTGCCCTAAGGAGCTTTGGAAAATAGGGTTTTGACTGGAAACTCTAAGACTAACATTAAAATAAATTGTACATAAATACCACAGTGTAGTTAAATTTGAATCCTCATGGGGGTGTGCATCAACAATTTGGAAACGGCTGCACTGTATACTGAGAGTGCACAAGTAGGTAAGTTGATGGTGGGAGCTGGTTTTCTCGCTGTTGGGGAGGGAAGTTACAGAAGAGCAAGGGAGGAAGGCTAGAATGAACAGTGGGAGACATCAATACGAATTGATGTTTAGTTTGACAGACAGAGGGGTAGATACAGAAATCATCATAAGTATGTATGTGTGCATGGGTTAGCTTACATATGTGTATTTCCTACGTCCTAGTTCTGTCTACCGAAGGAACCTAGAAGAATATCACCCCAGTAGCCTTCTTGGGCAGGGAAAATAGACCCTGAAGCATCTTTGAGTGTCAGAAAATAAAGAAGTACTCAAAAAACAAAACGATGAGAGCATCTCAAAGGAACCTAGGAGGCAAAATGAAAAAACTCCCAATGGCCATGGCTGGAACAAAACAAAACAAATGCCAGTATTTGGATTATAATCCAAAATATGAAATACACGCCCATGAGTACATACTGATAAAAACAAATGATTGAATGATAATAAAGAAGTGGGGGAGAAGAGCCAAATCTCTCTTACAGAAGAATCCCAGATCCTTGGATGGAGATAGTCTGCCCTCGAGGACGTGGAGCTTAACCCACCCCACTTGAATTGGGGGATACTTAGTGGCTTGCTTCCAAGAGTGTGGGAAGAGTTGGGGTCAGCAGAGGGAAGGTGAGTAACTATACCGTGGAACCATCACAACTGCCAGGTGATCGGGGCCAACAGCAGTGATTAGTCACCTTGACACTATGTGCCTTTGATACGATGTGATGAGAATGACACCTCACTTCTGTGGTCTTCCTGTCCAAACCCCATGACCCCAAGCTGACTAGGAGAAAAACATCAGCTATATCTGAATGCAGTGACCTTCTTTTCTGTAAGATACTTGGCTAGTAGTCCTCCAAAGGGAAAGCCATCAAACAACGAAGGAAAGTCCGAGAAACAGTCACAGACCAGAGGAAGCTAAGAACACAGGATGACTACATGTATTGTAGTAACTTTTGAAAGATTTTATTTATTTATTTGACAGAGAGAGAGAGAGAGAGAGAGAGAGAGACAGAGAGAGTGCCCACAAGCAGGGGGAGAAGCAGGTAGAGGGAAAGGGAAAGGGAGGCTCCCTACTGAGCTGAGAGCCTGACGAGGGGTTGGATCCCCTGATGCAGGGCTCAATCCCAGGACCGTGAAATCATGACCTGAGCCAAAGGCAGATGCTTAACCCACTGAACCACACAGGTGCCCCCAAACCAGTGAAATTTAAATAAAGTTGTGGATTTTTAACTAATGTTGGCTCTTTAGTTGTGACAAATGTACCTCAGTAAAGAAAGATGCTAACAGTGGCGGAACCTGGGGAAGGAGTATTTAAGCACTCTTTACACTGTCTTTGCAGCTATTCTGTAAATCTAAAATTATTCTAAGATTTAAAAGTTTATTTTAATTTAAATAATTAATTCAGAAAAATCACTGTGGGATGTCTTGTTAGTTTCCTGAGGCTGCTGTAACAAATTACCACAAACTTGGTCACTTGAGACAACAGAAATATCCTCGCTCACAGTTCTGGAAGCCAGACAGCCGAAACAGGCTACACTGGTATCAGTTTTAGAAGGGGTTCACAGGGCTATGCTCCCTCTGGAGACTCTAGGGAAGAATCTGTTTCCTTGTCTTTTCCAGCTTCTAGAACTGGATAATAGATTCTTTGGGTCCTGGGCTCTTCCTACATGTCCAAACCCGGTAAAGGAGCATCTTCTAACCTTCCTCTATTCATTGTCACATCATCTTCTGCCTCTGTATCTAGTAGGGTCTCTCCGCATCTCTATTACAAGGATACATGTGATTATATGTAGGGCCCCTCCAGATAATCTAGGATAATCCTCTCATCTGAGGAAATACAATTTCATCACACCTACAAAGACCCTTTTTTATCCAGGTAAGGTAATATTCATAGGTTCTAGGGACTAGGACCAGGATATCTTTCATGGGGTCATAGTTTAGCTTATTCGAGATGCCAAGCAAATTATGTGTTCTCTCCAAGCCTCAGGTTCCTCATCCAGAAGTGAGGTACAAATGTATGTGAATGAGGAGGCCTGATCTGCCACCAGACTTCTTCCTGCAGGAAACAGGAGCCTGAAGAGCTTCCTGTCCTGGGCAGAGGAATCCGGACGTTCCTCCTTCCCCATGGGCCCTGCTCCTCCAAGTTAGTGGGGTCCATGGCCAGGACGTGGTGGTATAGGGAAAGAAAACTCAGCTGGGAATCCTAAGACTTGGGTCCAAATTTCAACTGTCGGCAACTTGTAATGTGACTGCAAAAAGTCACTTTCCATAGCCAGGGTATAGTGCGACTCGATGAAACACGTGGACATTAGTCTTGCCCTGGGAGAGGGCTAGAGTGGCACATTGGGTCCCTCCTGCCCTGAGATGTTATGATTACGGACGTTCATACTGCCCGTTGGCTCCTAGTAACAAGGGAACCTTTTAACTGGAAGCCAGGGCCCCCTCTCACAGGAGCAGCAGTCATGGGGAAGTTGGGCGGATCACAACTTGTTTCTTTCTTGCTTCTACCTGGGCCCCATGAGTCTAGATCAGGGGTCAACAAACTTCGACATGTGTTTAAACAACCCAGGAGCTAGGAGTGACTTCTATAAATGAACATTTGCAATCCATTTGATGGAAAGAAACACTAACTTTGAGCCCCACTTAGAAATGTCATTCTCCAAAAAAATTCCATTCTTCTCATTAGTAGACCTGCATTACAAAAAAATTGTGCTCTATTATTTACTTTGAATTCTGGCTATTAAAATTTTGTGGAAATTTGTTTCCTCTCGTGTCTCCTGTCTTTGTTTCCTACATAATTTCCTTGATTTGCCTCTTGACCTTCAGAGCTTCTACCAGCCCCCACTTAATCAGTTGCCCTATGTTCCTTCTCAAATCTGTCTTAAGCCGACCCCAGATCCACTTTGCCCTTTGGAGCCCGAAAGATCTTTGTGGTGTAGCTCTGACACAATCATTGTTCCTGGCTGAAATTCCCAATGGCTTCTCCATGCCCTCTGGATGCCTTCTTGGGCTGGCTTATAGCAGGAGCCTGCCTCCCTTCTGACCTACTCATACCCTCCTCCAGCCTTGCTGAATGTCTCCCAGCTCCCTAGGGCACCTTGCTTCCCCTAGAGCCAGCATTTTGCACAAGCCTTTGCCTCTGTCTAAAACGCCTTTTACCCTACTCCCTTCCACCCACATCTAATTCCTCTTGATCTCTTAAGAGTCGTTTTTAGACATCCCCTCCTTCTGAAAGCCTTCCCTGATCGCACCCCCTCCAGGCTAGTAGGTATCTCCTCTCTGGGCTTCCTCAGTCCCCTGTTTCCTTCCAGCCCAGCATGGATCACACTTTTTAAATGCCTGTGACCTCCACCAAACCAGGAGCCACTCAGAGCTGGGGTCAGTCTGATTCTGCGCTGATGGCCTTGCTTTCCAATGGCAATGCCCCTGTTCATTGCTGCCACTTGACGGGGAAGGGGGCTACACGTCAGGAGCCCCGGGTGTTTCCCTTCCCCCAACCGCAGATCACCACCCACACAACAAGGGCAGAAGGCCTCTGACCTGCTGATGGACAAAGGCCTGGGTCAAAGGTGGGAGTGAAAACTTGGGGGACGAGGAGGGCAGGGGAGATAGCAGTTAAGCTTCCAGACACTTCTATCAGTCCTCTACAAGTAACCCAGACAGACACGAGCCTGGGTTCTGGGGCTGGTGTGATGCAGGCCATTGTAGCCAAAGGTCAGTCTCAGCGGCCAGCTGCAAGGGGCCTGGCTCTGGACCTTCCCCCTCCCTCACCCTCCCCTGAAAGCCAGGAATAGAAAGGACCTGGTCGGCGGTACTTCTAGTGCAAGCTCAGGCATATGTGTGCACAAGTGAATGTGAATGTCCATGGATATGTCTCTGCAAGCATACCCACACATGTACGTGGGCTGGTGTGTACATACCTGTGTGTGAGCCTGTGTGCACATGTCCGTGTGCCTCAGTGCCTTTGCTCGCTGGCACAGTCACGCAGGTGCGTTCCCGGGCCCCATCTGTCTGAGAGGGACTATGTGCATGGGTAAAGGCGGGAGTTGAGAGGGTCGTCAAGCTCCCTGAGCCCCCTGAGCCCGGACATCTGGCTCTTTGAGGCTCCCCGGTCCCCTCCACCCTCACGCCAAAGCGCCACTCGAGTGACAGTCTTCAGGCTCTCAGTCTGCTGGCGCCCTCACTCCTCCTCTCATCCATCCAGTGCTGTTGGGAAAGACCCAGAATCTGAAATGTTAGGATGCATCCCGAAAGTGGAGCCGGGACACTGTCCGTGCTCTGCCAGAGTCTCTTTGATCATTGCCCTGGGCTCTAGTCCTTGTTCTTGTCAACTTCTTCTAACACCTGCCCCGAAACTCTCTGGGCCTCACCTGGAACTCCTTTTGCCCCACATGCAGAGGATGGTAAACACCTGGGCACTCAGACTGCCCCCACTGCCCCGCCCCACCCCAGGTGACCCTTGGCCTGGACCAATCAGTGAAAGCCCAGCTGCCTGGTTCTAAGCTGGAGCACCCTGGGGCAGTGGCGGGAAGGGAGGGTTGCATTTCTGCAGGATCCAGCCACGCTTGCTCTGAGTTTGGAATCGTACCCTGTTTAGCTTCCTTGTCTTCTTTGGCCTACTGCCCCAACTCCCTCTCCAGTCTCCCCAGCGGGCATTTCCTCAAAAAACCAGTCTCACAGGGGCTCCTCTTCTCAAGCTCGGCTTCTCAAGAGCCTGACCTGAAACAGGGAGAGGGGCTTAGAAACCACTTCGCCCAACTCTCTCCCACCACCCCACCGAACAAAGGGTGTTGAGGCCCTGAGAGGAGAGGGAGTGTCTCCAGAGGCTCCCCCTTCGGCAGGCTGTACTCCAGCCCTTCTCCGCAGCGCCCCCGGCCGGCACCTTCCCCACCTCCCCTGTGGGCCCTGGGCCCTCTCTGGAACACCGCCAACAGCTTTGGGTTGGTTTCTTTGGCCTGCTTGGGTACACCATTCCTGAGAGTGTCCCCTTAAACCATCTTCTCTTCTTGGAAAAGAAAGTACCCAGACTCAGAAAGCAGGAAAAAAGAAATTTTCCAAGGTGGAAGCCAGCCAGGCAGACGGCTCAGCCAACACCGCTCACCAAGAGCGCATGGCTTGGAGGCAGATGGGTTCCCGGTGGACAGAACCTAGACCTCCTCATGCTCACATGAGGCACCATTCTGGGTATTGGAAGACCTGGGTCCCAATGGCAGCTCTGTCAATGCCTGACTGCGTGACTTTAAGGTGGTCCCCTGACTCTTAAGGGACCCCATTTCCCCATCTGTGGAAGGCCTGCTCAGGACATGGTGAATCATGGCATTCAGAGCACAGGATTCAAGCCTCAAACCTGCTTCTTAGGCTCCTTACACTCTGAATGAGCCAGCGGCTTACCCCGTCTGGGCCTCAGTTTCCTCATTTGTCACTGGGGAGGACAGCAAGACTGGCCTCATTGTTTGTTGTGAGATTTAAAGAGGTTCACTCACAGGGAGCGCTTGGTGGGTCCCCAGCACACAGCGAGCTTTGGGAGGCTGAGGGTTGTTTGTGTTCCTGTTATGTGCCATCCCAGGGTTGTAGAACTGCCTGGACCCTGTGGCCACACCAACTTGAGACAATTCACGCCCTTTGTCAAAGCCAGAGGACAAGGCACCAAGGAGACACCATCTGGTGAAGGGAGAGTTTCAAGGGCTTCCCTCTTTCCTGTCCCGCCTGCCTGAACTCTAATGCCTCCCCTGGCTTCAGAAAGAAGACACAGTGCCCCCTGGGAGCTCCAGACCAGGGTTGGGTACCCAGTGGGTATGCACAGTGGGTGGGCTAATAATCCAGGATGAGTGTGTGTCTGTGTGTCTGACAGGATCTGCTGAAGGGCATAGACCACCTGCATTTCCTTTCCATGTGGTGAAATGGATAGAAATAATGCAGGCTCACTCTTGTTTTGTTTCTTCAGGTTAGAAAATGTGTTTTTGTCAACTTTCTTTTCAATTTTTTTTAAATGATAGTAAAACACAAGTAACATAAAAGTTACCATCTTAAATTTGTTTTTGTTTGTTTGTTTTTTTACTTAAAACAGACATTTATTCTCTCACAGCTCTGGAAGCCAGAAGTCCCAAGTCAAGTTGTCCATAGTGTTGGTTCCTCCTGGAAGCTCTGAGGGAGCCATCTTAACCATTTTAAAGTATATGGTTCAACAGCACTAAATATGTTCCCATTGTTGCAATGATCACCAACATCCATTCCCAGAACTCTTTCATCTTCTAAAACAGAAATTCTATATCCATTAAACAGTAACTTCCCATTTCCCCCTCCCCCCTTGTCTCTATTTGTTTGTTTGAGTCTGTGCAAGATGAGGGTTTGGTGGTATGAGCCCTTTAACAAATATTTATTAGTGATTTCCGGTGTTCCTGTCCCTGTGCTGGGCCTAAAACATGGGAGGGACTCAAGGCTCATCCCTGGTCTTGAAGGGTTAGGATTCCATAAGCCTGAACAAAAATGGAAGAGAATTTTTTTCATGTCTCCATTCTACAGAACTCTTGTGACCTGGTCAGGCCCATGGGGTGAGGAAGCTGCAAGGGAAGACATCCAGTCCCTGGCCTGGAGATGCTGTTGTCTGGACCAGGGACAAAGAGCAGCTCCAACTATCGACCTTCCAGACTTCCCTACTCAGGCCTCTCTGCTTTGATGGATCCTACCTGCCATCCCACAGAGGGAGGCACACCTGCTGGGAAAACACAAGGGAGCAGGCCCTATGCTGCCTGGAGTTCACGGGAAAGCGCCAAGTCTGGTTCCTGGATTCTGGCTCAGCTCTATCTTGATCTTCGTGGGTGACCTTGGCCTAATCACTCTTTGGATCTCACTCTACTAACTCTCAAGTTGGGATCAACAATCCTTGACACACACCTTCAAAGCAGCTCTTGTCACAGCTAAATGAGATCATGAATATGAGTGAATTTTGATAATTCAAGTGCTCTGTGAACATGAGGGTTCTGATTGCCCATCTTCTCCGATTTTTAATTTAGAGGAATAGGCATCATGAGGTCTGTGGGTTGACAGCTCCAAAGTTATCCTTCTCTCCCCTGCTCCCTGACACAGATTCAACTAGTCCCAGCCTGTCAGTTCAATCTGCACTCTACGGAAGGACTCTCATGTCCAGAGTTGGCCAGGGTCTGAGCAAAGGTCACATAGCAAATGGAGTCCTGCCCTCCCCTTGCCCAGGGAGACTTTTTTTTTTTTTTAACCTGGCCTACCTGGCAGATCCTCTTACCAAAATAAATGAATAAATACTTCATATATCACAAATAGTCAGTAGTAGAAGGAACCTTGGAGATTATCAAGAGGAATAGTAATATTAAAAATGTTGCTATTCTTAGTATGGTACTATTACTGCTACTACTATTACTACTACTGGTACTACTAATAACGAGAGTACTTAATGTGATATGCCAGACATCACAGAGATAGGTTTTATTATTATCCACATTGGATAGATAAGGTAACTGAGGCAGAGAGAGGTTGAGTACCCCGCCTGGGGTTACTCTGCTCTATGGTGTGAGGCTGGGATTCAACTCCAGGCACTCTGGTGTGCAGCCCCCACCCTTACCCCTCTTCTGTGGGACTGCATTGCAAAGCTGGGGAGACTGAAGGGATTTGCTCAAGGTCACACCTGAGGGGTAGTTGCCCCTCAGGCCCTGACATACAGTCCCTGTAGATGGCAAGAATGAGTCCTCCTGAAGCATTGTTCTACTTCTACTCCAGTTCATGCCTGGAGCTCTTTGGCTTGGCACTCACATAGCAAGTCCTCCAAAACAGCACTTATAAATGCTGTTACCTTTGGCAGGACACAGAAGAAAGCTGGCTGCCTGCTATACAAGTAGGTAAGAAGAAATCAGATAAACTCATAATGAGTCTTAAAGGTCTAGTATGGCCTGCATGTCAGTTGGAAAGGGCAGTTCAGACTGGGCTTGTAAGTTCTTCTCTGCAGGTTTCTACCTAACACTTGCAAGAAAGATTTGGTGAAGCACTAGAGAGAACTGTGCCCATGTGCCCATGTGCCCATGGCTTTGGGCAGTTAAATAATACCTTAATCCCTTGTTCTGACTCCCTTCTGACCAAGCAAAAGCCTAAAACACTAGGGAAGGGACAGAAATCATTTTGCTCCCAGGGTCTAGGTAAAAATACATTGCCTCTGGACAAAGAGTAGAATCGAAATTCATCTAACTCTTCTTTCTGTCCCTAGAACACAGGCCAAGATCCACTGGTGTTATAGAAAAGATAGAAAAACTCAGGGAGACAGACAGGAAATGTCTCTAGCCTAGGATCCTGCAATGATACCAAGCAGAGGTGGGCTACCAGTGGTCTTTCTCCTACAAGACCAACTGCAGATAGAAGGCAACTGATAGTTGTCATGGGGATGAGGCTCAGGAATGCTGAGATAACCCTCCCCTCCCCGCAAGACCAAGGTGTACAGGGCCTGCTCAAGACCCAGCTGAACCTGCATGAGAGAGAACTCACTGAACCCACCATGACCCTAGCACAGAGTAACAAGGCAACAGTAGTGTACCACTCAGGGGCACAAGGGTGTGGAGAGAGTTGTCCGCCATGGCACAGGACTATGAAAACTGGGAAAGCCTTCATTCACATTTTAAAATTTGCTTGAAAGATCACTGTAAAGAAACTGAATAGTCAACCCACAGAATGGGAGATAATATTCACAGAGCATGTATATGATGAGATTGGTATCCATAATATATAATATCTATAAAGAACTCTTAGAGCTCAATAAGAAGACAACCCAATTAAAGGACTAAGGGCAAAGGATGTGAATAGACATTTCTCCAGAGAAGATTAGAAGTGGCCAACAAGCATGTGAAAAGATGCTCGATATCTCCAGTCATCAGGGAAATGCAAATCAAAACCAGGTGAGGTACCCCCTCACACCCCCTTGAAGGACTAAAATCAAATAGTCAGAAAACAACAAGAGTTTGTGAGGATGTAGAGAGATTGGGGCCATCAAATACTCCTGGTGGGGGTGGAAGATGGAGCAGACATTCTGCAAAACAGTCTGGTGGTTCTTCAAAAAGTTAAACAGATTTATCCTTGGACTCAGCAGTTCCACTCCTGGGTCTCGACCAAGAGAAAGGAAAACATGTTTATGAAAAATCTGTACATGAATGCTGATGGCGATAGCAGCATTATCCATAATAGCCAAAGGGTGGAAATAACCCATACGCCCATATCAACTACTGAGGGGAAAAACAAAGTACACTGCTCATGCAATGGGATATCATTTGACCATAAAAAATATTCTTGCACAAGGACTGTCTTAATCCATTCAGGTTGCTACAACAAAACACTACAGACTGGCTAACTTATAAACAGCAAGTTTCTTTCTCACAGTTCTGGACACTGGTTCAAGATTAGGGTGCCAGTGTTGATTGGGTTCCGGTGAGAGCCCCCTTCCAGGTTGCAGACCAATGGCTTCTCGCGGTGTCCTCACAAGGGAGAAGGGAGCAGCTAGTTCTGTGGGGTCTCTTTTATAAGGACATTAATCCCAATGAGGGCTCCTCATAACTTACTCACCTCCCCCAAACTCTACCTACTATGATCACCTTGGGCATTAGGTTTTTAATGTAAGAGTTTTGGAAGAACACAAACACTTAATCTATGGCAAGGATGAACCTTGAAAACGTGTTAAGTGAAAGAAGCCAAACACAAAGGATCCCATGTTACAACATTCCATTTATATGTAATGTCAAGAAGAGGCAAATATACAGAGATAGAAAATAGAGGAGTGGTTGCTTAGGGTTGGGAGGGATGGGGGACTGGGGAGTGAGAGCTGAAGCATGGAGGTTTCTTTTTTAAAAAATTAATTGTGATAAAATACATATAACATAAAATTTACCATTGTAACCATGTTATTTGTTTATTATTATTATTATTATTATTATTATTATTATTATTATTATTATTTTAGAGAGGGGCTGGCAAAGGGGGAGGAAGAGAGAATCTTAAGTGGGCTCCAGACCCAGCATGGAGCCCAATGTGTGATGACCCTGAGGTCATGACCTGAGCCAAAATCAAGAGTCAGATGCTTAACTGACTGAGCCACGCATGTGGCCTGCATTGTCACCATTTTAAAGTCTACTATTCAGTGGCATTAAGTACATTCACAGTATTGCATAACCAACACCACTATCTAGTTCCCAGAAATTTTTCATCCCCCAAACAAACTCTGTGCCTCTTCTCCCTTCCCTCCAGTTGCCCTGGCAACTACAGGGTTTTTGTCCCTTTTTATATGATATTTCTTTTTTCTCTGGCTGCTTTGACATTGACTTTCTATTTTTGGTTTTCGGTGGTTGATCGGTGCATCTAGGTGTGTATGTGCTTTGTGTTTGTCCTACTCCAGAGTCTCTGGAATTCCTACATCTGTGATTTGTTATCTTTCATTATTGCAAGACTCATTGTCTCTCTGAATATTTTCTCTTCCTTCCTCTCTCTCTTTTAAACTACTGAGACTCCAATTATATGCATCTTTTGACCATCTGATATTGTCCCAGAGCTCTTGGATGCTGTGTTCTCCCCTCCCCACCTACATTATTTTTTCTCTTTATATTTCATTTTGGATAATTTTCACTGCCCTAGATTCAAGTTCACTGGTTATTTCCTGGTTGTTTCCAGTTTGCTGGGAGTTCTTTATCTCTCATATATATTTTTTAAAATTTCTAACATTTCATTTTATTCTTCTTTTTTCTTTTAAAGATTTATTTATTTTAGAGACACAAAGAGAGAAAGGTGGAGTGTAGCCAGGTGGAGGGACAGAGGGAGAGGGAGAGAAGCAGACTCTGTGCTGAGCCTGGAGCCCAACATGGGGCTCGATCCCATGACCCAGAGATCATGACTTGAGCAGAAACCAAAAGTCCAACACTCAACTGAC
Organism: Enhydra lutris kenyoni; assembly: GCF_002288905.1. NCBI lineage: Eukaryota > Metazoa > Chordata > Mammalia > Carnivora > Mustelidae > Enhydra > Enhydra lutris. The sequence continues at coordinate 14,255,320 of NW_019154152.1, forward strand.
TGAGCCATGCAGGTGCTCCTGAGTCTTCTTTTTTATAGTGTTGTCTCTATGCTAACCGCCCCCCATCTGTTTCTACAGGCTGTCTATGATCTCCTCTTGATCCTTCACTTAGTAATCATAGTTATTTTAAAGTCTCTGAGAGACAACATTGTCTGTAGACCTACACAACAAGCAATGTTGAAGGAAATTCTTTAGGTGGAGTGCACTCGACAGCAGATGGAAACCTGGATTTACACAATGAAGACTGAAAGAAATTATAAAAGAAAGAAACAAACAAACACAGCAACATGGGGTGCCTGGGTAGCCCAGTCGGTTAAGCTTCTGCCTTTGGCTCAAGTCATGGTCTCAGGGCCCTGGGATCCAGCCCTGTATCTGGCTCTCTGCTCAGTGAAGAGCGGGCTTCTCCTTCTGCCACTCCCCCTGCTTGTGCTCTCTCTGTCAAATAAATAAATCTTAAACAACAACAAAAAGAAGGTAAATACACAAACCTTTATTCTTATTTTTAATCACTTTAAAAGATAATTGATTATCCAAAGCAAAAATAGTCATAACATAGAGGGTTTTTTAACGATTTTATTTACTTGACAGACAGAGATCACAAGTAGGTAGAGAGGCAGGCAGAGAGAGAGGAGGAAGCAGGCTCCCTGCTGAGCAGAGAGCCCAATGCAGGACTCGATCCAGGACCCTGAGATCATGACCCGAGCCAAAGGCAGAGGCTACCCACTGAACCACCCAGGCGCCCAACATATAGAATTTTATAACATCTGTGGAAATAAAATATATAACAAAAAAAAGCACACAGAATAGGCACGAGGAAATGGAAGTATACTATTAATAAGGCTCGTTCACCTGTACACGAAATGGTACACTATTCTTCAAAGGTAGACCCTGATTGAGTTCAAGATGTATATTGTTAACCCCAAGTCGACCACTAAAAACTTTTTAAAGTGGTGTAATCAATAACTCAGTAATGGAATCTAATGGAATTACAATAAAATACTGAATTTATCCAAAGTAAACTTTGTCTTGAAAAGAGAAAAAAGGATATAGGATCATATCTCAAAAATAGAGAACTAGTGAGATAGTACATTTAAATCCCACCATATCAGTAATTATATAGATGGTGAATGATCTTGTTAAACACCCAGTTGAAAGGAAGAGATTGTCAAACAGACTTTTTTTTTAAAGACTCAATTATATGCTGTGTGTAAGAACCACACTTTTATTTATTTATTATTTTAAGAACCCCACTTCATGTGTTTATTTTTGAGGGTAGCTGACTTACACTGTTACAGGTGTTTCAGGCATCCACATAGTGATTGGACAAGTTCATACACCAGGCTGTGATCATCACAAGTGTAGCTACCATCTATCACCATATAACACTATTACAATGTCACTGACTATATTCCTCATGCTGTGCCTTTTATTGCCATGACTTATTCATCCCATAACTGGAAGCCTGCATCTCCCCCTGCTCTTCACCCATTTTGCCCATTTTCCCACCCCTCTGCAACCATGTTTGTTCTTTAAATTTATGGCTCTGATTCTGCTTTTTGTTTATTCATTTTTTTAGATTCCACATATGAGTAAAATCATATGGCATTTGGCTTTCTCAGTCTGACTTATTTTACCTAGTATAATACCTTTTAGTTCCATCCATGTTGCTGAAGATGACACAGTCTCATCCTTTTTTATGGCTGGGTAATAGTACATTGTTTATACACACACCATGTTTTCCTTACCCATTTGTTTATCAATGGACACTTAGGTTGCTTCTGTATCTTGGCCACTGTTAATGCTGCAATAAACATAGGGCTGCATCTATCTTTTCAGATTAGTGTTTTCATATTCTTTGGGTAAATACCCAGTAGTGCTATGATTGGATCACATAGTATTTTTTTTTAAAAATCTTATTTATTTATTTGACAGACAGAGATCACAAGTAGGCAGAGAGGCAGGCAGAGAGAGAGGAGGAAGCAGGCTCCCCGCTGAGCAGAGAGCCCGATGCAGTGCTCTATCCCAGGACCCCGGGATCATGACCTGAGCCGAAGGCAGAGGCCTTAAACCATTGAGCCACCCAGGCGCCCCTGGATCACACAGTATTTTTATTTTTAATTTTTTGATGAACCTCTATAGTGTTTTCCACAGTGGTCATATCAATTTACATTCCCACCAATAGTACACATGAGTTCCTTTTCCCCCACATCCTCACCAACACTTGTTATTTCTTGTCTTTTTTATTTTAACCATTCTGACAGGGGGAAGGTGATATCTTATTGTGGTT
>NW_019154152.1:14257616-14269208 GCF_002288905.1 Enhydra lutris kenyoni
TTGATTTGCATTTCCCTGATGATGAGTGAAGTTGGACATCTTTTCAAGTGTCTGTTGACCATCTGTATATTAAGGACTCCGCTTTAAGTATAAAAACATATAGGTTAAAAAGGGGTGGAATAAGTTACACCATGCAAATCAATCAACTAATTGATTAGTTGATTGATTTGCATTTCCCTGATGATGAGTGAAGTTGGACATCTTTTCAAGTGTCTGTTGACCATCTGTATATTAAGGACTCCGCTTTAAGTATAAAAACATATAGGTTAAAAAGGGGTGGAATAAGTTACACCATGCAAATCAATCAACTAATTGATTAGTTGATTAATTAGTTGACTAATCAACTAATATATCATGCCTGATATGTTAATATCAGGCAAAGCAGGTTTCAGAACAAGGAATATTACCAGAAATAGTGATATTATATAATGAAAAAGGGATCAATTTGTCAAGAAAACATAATAATCCTAAATAAATAAAACCTGATAACAGATCTTCAAAATATATGAAGCAAAACCTGATAGAATTGAAAGAAAAAATAAATACATCCGCAATTATAGTTGGAGACTTCAAATTTCCTCTCTCCATTCAGTAACTAATAGAACAAGTAGACAGAAAACCACAAGTATTTAGAAAACCCAAATAACAATATCAAATGACTTGACCTGATCTTTACAGAACACTCCACAGCATCCGCAGAATAAGCACATATTTCCAGTGTACATTAAAGTTTGGGGGGAGAAAAAGAGATTTGCCAAGACAGATCATATTCCCATACTCTGCCCCTGAAAAAAACCTCAACAATTTTAAAAGAAAGTCACATGAAGTATGTTTTCTAATAAAAATGGAATTGGGGTGCCTGAGTGGCTCAGTGGGTTAAGCCTCTGCCTTCAGCTCAGGTCATGATCTCGGGGTCCTGGGATCGAGCTCTGCATGGGGGGGTCTCTGCTCAGCAGGGAGCCTGCTTCTCCCTCTCTCTCTCTGCCTGCCTCTCTGCCTATTTGTGATCTCTCTCTCTCTCTCCCTCTGTCAAATAAATAAATAAAATCTTAAAAAAAACCAGCTTTTTGAAAAAAATGGAATCAAATTATTAATCAATAATTAAAAGATATCTGAAAAATCCCAAATTTTTGGAAACAGCACACTTCTAAACAAACAATGGGTCAAGAAGAAAGTACAAAGGAAATTTTAAAGTATTTTGAACAGAATGGAAATGAAAACACATCAAAATTTATGGGATGCAACTAGAGTAGTTAACAAAGGGAAATTTATAGCATTAAATGCTTACGTTAGAAAATAAGAAAGGCTTGGAATCAATAATCTAAGTTTAAGAAAAAGAAAAAATTATATTCAAAGCAAGCCAAAGGAAGGAAATAATAATGATAAGATAATGATAAAGATAACAGCATGATAAAGATAAGATAATGATAAAATTAAAGATAATGATGAAGGTAAGAGTAGAAACAATGAAACTGAAAGCAGAAAATATTTGAAACCACAGATTGTTATTGGAAAAATAAATAAGATCATAAACCTCTAGTCAAACTGGTCCACAGAAAAAGAAAAAGAAAAAATTGTCAATATTAGGAACGAAAGAGATATCACTACAGATCCTGTAGATATTAAAAGGACAATGAGTGACTATTATCAATGACTGTGTGCCAATATATTTGATATCTTAGTTGAAATATCCTAACAGAGGGGTCTCAGAGTGGCCATTCCCCCCATCCCATCTGTGCCTGGCATAATACTGAAATTTGTGTAGACAAGAAGGGAAGTGCAGACCACAGAATGTCCGAACTGCCGTAGAGAACAATCCTCCAGGCTCAAAGGGTTAGTCTGGCAGAGGCCACACTGGGCGAGCTGCCCTGGTTCAAATTCCCCTGAATTTATTTTTAGGCCTGAACCTCTTCCTCAACACCAGGTACATCAGAAGTGACAACATGACTTAATTCTGGGGATTGCCCAATGGCAGTGTTGGAAAATCCCCAGATTTTGTCTGTCCTTCCTGTGCAAGCCAGCTCCACAGCACCATCCCAATACAGGACTGACGGGGTAGTTCAGCTCCTCTCTTTTCCCTCTCTCCCTTCCTCCCTTCTTCCCTTCCATCCAGGCCCTGGTGAATTAGAGCAAGTGAGTACTTTGGCATCAGACCAAGTAGGATACCAGTCTCAGCCCCTTTTCTCACTGTCACCTCTCTACTCCTCAGTTTTTTTCATCTTTACTTTAAGTTTGCTGTGAATTCACATCTCCAGGGTTCTGAAGTTTGCATATCCAGTGTTACGCACAAGGTCAGGGCTAAATTCATTTCAATCTTTGGTCTCTTCCCTAAATGACCTGAAAACTCCGATGAGGACTATTACTTCCTTTTCTCAATTTGATCTTGAACTTCAAAAGTTCCAGGAGGTTTGGGATTGAGTCAGACTTCTCCTCACTATTATATCTCTAGTACCTGCACAGGTCTGGCAAAGAGTATATATGTGATAAATGTATTGAATGAGTGAATAAATGAATGAGTGAATGATGACAAAATTTATTCTGGGTGACATGAGATGTAACACAGAATCCCACACTGTATTTTCTAGGTCCCATGAGTGCATGTGATTGCAGAAGCAGGGAGTGGGCAATGAAATTAGATCCAGTCCTTACCCCCGAGGAAGTCAATACATTTCTTTTCTGATGTATTCCCTATATCAGGTCTCATCTTTGAATCAGCTTTGTCTGATTTGTCTACAGTCAGACAGGGAGGAATCTAGACAGACAAATTATATAAACTTTTTCTCCAAAATGTGGGCTTCTCTGAACTATGTACTTCTCCAAGCTCTGAACTTTCAGAAGGCAGGGACCCTGCCCTATATCCCTCCATATTCCTAGCCCTGGTCCTAGTGTTACAGTTCAAATGAACATTAAACAAGAAAACCGCAAACAAACAAAAAGTGGGTTTGGTTGTAGAGAAGGCTTCTTGGAGGAAGATGTGTAAAGATAGGAAGGCTGGGCAGGGTGTGGAAAAAAGAGACACTTTTCAGTTCAAGAAGGGAGAAGAGCACCTCAGCTCAAGGGCACCTAAGTTCAAGAGCACAGTGTAAGCAAGGACCCAGAGGGAGAAAGTGTATTCATGGACCCAGCAAGTGACCTGATGTGACCAGAGAGCTGAATCCATATCAGAGAGAGGCATGGAGGAAGGCTGGAGGGAGTAGTAGGGACAGAATTACATGAAGCCTTGAATGCCATGTTGAAGAGCTCAGGCCTCATCCTAAAGCTATGGGAGCCATACGTGAAAATGGTTGGATCGTGTGTTCCAGAGATCATTCTGGGGGTCAGCGTGGAACACAAGGATGGAGACAGGGGACCTGTGAAGAGGCTAGTATAGTTGTCCTGCAAAGGGAGGTGGTATGGCCCAGAAGAGATGGAAAGAGCTTTGTTGTGCTTTTCAAGGGTGGAGGTGTCTGTGTGTACGTTTCTAGACATGCATTCTTCCCCAGAGGGTCAGCCTAATCAAAAATTTCAGATCCACTCAGTTTTACAACCCATCATATCCAAAACCTGGGGGAGGCCAAGGATACTAAAGAAAGAGGCTGAAACACATCTATCTAGCATCTGACTTTATATTTCTTATAAAGAGAGATCTCTTTTACAGGCTTTCAGGGTCTTCGAATCTTGGGTATCTCATCTAAAATATTTCTTTTCCTGCCCTTCTTTGTGTGTCCTGTATGCCTTGTGTCAAAATCCTTGTACAGGTTGCTGATTGAAAAACTCCACAAGGCCAGGCTGGGAGGGAGTGGAGCCTGGGCTCATCAGGACCCCTCACTCTAAGAGGAGCTTCTGTCAGAAACAGCTAGCTCTTCTTCCCTAGCAGGGCCCGTGCATGGATGTTGGTCACCTGGTCCAATCAGGGACTCTGCTCAGGGCTGTGGGCCTACATGTAGGCCAGCTGGGGAATCCAGTAAGGCCACCGCAGAGGGAACTGGCGCATTCATACCACCCTCTCTAGGTGACTCAGCAACAGGCCCTGATAACCAACGCTTCCTTCTCTCAAGAGAGACCAAACAGCCTTTAAAATAAGCACTTTTGTGGTGCCTGGGTGGTTCAGTGGGTTAAGCCTCTGCCTTCAGCTCAGGGTCCTGGGATGGAGCCCTGGATCGCATTGGGCTCTCTGCTCAGTGGGGAGGGGGGGCTCCTTCCCCCACCCCCCTTGCCTGCCTACTTGTGATCTCTCTCTCTCTCTCTGTCAAATAAATAAATAAAATCTAAATAAAATAAAATAAGCAGTTTATTCCATTGGCCTGAGAAAGGGCCAGGATTTTGCATCTACTATAGAACCTAGACTCCTGAACCAGACTTACCTGGGTTTAAATCTTGGCTCTGCCACTTCTTAGCTATGTGGCCCTGGACACATCTTTTTAATCCCTTTGTGCCTAAATGTCTTCATCTGTGAAATGGGTCTAATTCTAGTAGCATGTACTCCATAGGGCTGTCATGAGGCTGAAACAAACCCACACATGTAAAGTAGCTGGAAGAGTAACTTGGTTAATAAATGCTCATTCAAGTTTAGCACAGACCTACTGTCATCCACGATCCCGCCTCTTCTCCCTCTGGGAAGATCTGAACTGCTCTAGCAGTCTCCCAATGCTTCTCCAGCGGAACTCGATCTTCACATGCATTCCTAGTCTCCTCTGATCGGGCCTCTGCTCCTTCCAGGACCCTCGGTCTCATTGTCATTTTCCCTTGGGAACTGTGGTCCCGCTGAGGTGCTATTAGTCTTTTCAACTGCCCTCTGGTTTCCCTGGTTTCTCTGGGCATTTTACCCTCTCCTCCTCCATTATGTTTTTTCATAGGCTTTCAGACAGTTTGCTTAATTTCCAAGTAAACCTGTCCTCCCAATTCTTAGTGGCAATCATAATACTTCTATTGATAACATTTGTCGAATGCTACATGCCAGGCTCTGTACTGGGCACTTTCCGTTTGTTATTTTAGTCCTTACAATCCTAGGAAGGAGACACTTTTATTCCCATTTGGATGGAGCACAGGGAAACTGCGGCTCAAACACAGTAAGCAACATTACCGGGGTGGGGGGAGGTTAGGGCTGATTCAGTCTGCGGCCCGAGTCAGGGTCAAGGTGCATATGGATTAGGAGAAGAGCCTTGTCTGGGTTGTCTTATTATAATTCCTATAAGAATGATCCATTCAGACCTGTCCTGAGCACCTGCTCAGTGTGATGGATGTGACCGGGTCCCAGCTCTCGAGGGGCTGTCCTTTGCTCCCGGCATGGGGGGCATGAGCCATGCCATCCTCAGTGGGTTGAGTCCCCTGTCCCACCACTTACTACTCTGCACTGAGCTTCCAGCTGTGTCCCAGAGTCCTGGAACCTGGATTATAGGGGCTACCCAAGTGAGAGGCTGACCATCTGGATCCTGGGCCCACCCCTGCCAAAACAGAGTGGCCCTTGTCATCTATTGTCGCCTCATGGGCTTCTGAACAAGGGTGGATTTGAAGAAAGTATTGCATTGCTAAAGAAAGCTGGGAAAACAACTGCTGAATAGTTATGGTCTTTTAAAAAACATAATTGAACTATAACATCAGATTCGGGTGTATAAGATGACCCACTATACGTATATATTGCAAAATGATCACTACGGTAATTCTAGTTAACATCCATCCTCACACATACTCTCGGTTTGTTTTAACATGTCTGTTTCTGCCTTAAGCATGCAGGCTCCTGGAGAGCCCGGACTGCACCCCGGGCCAGCACAGGGCTGGGAGGGTCTCAGAATGCACCAGGAGCTCCCTGGCAAAATAAGGTTTGCCCCCTTTCTCTGCAGGGTAACGGTCTTTGGAGAAATTGAGTAAGAACCTTGCAGACAGAATGATGCAAGGGGAACTTTCGTTATATATTGCAACAGAGCATTCTAAAATGGGGCCGGGGCTGTGCTGATGGATTGATCCCAAGTTTCTCAGCCCCGTTCCTCTCCAGCTGGCCAAACCCATCACACAAGATCAGCCAAACGCTACTGCCCAGCTCCCCCAATGCCTGGCCTTAGAGCCAGGAGTCATCCTCAATCACCCCTGTGGGCCGAACGCCCATGTCCATGTCCATGTCACCAAAACCTGGAGATTCTAAGACCTCAGCACTTTCCTTCTTACCTTTGGCCCTGCTATCACTTTAGTGCAGGCTGTGTTATCCTCACCTCTCCCCTTTCTCCCTTCTTTCCCTTCTTCCTTCCTTTCTTCCGTCTAGTATTACCCAAATGCCACCTATGGGCCAGGTCCAGCATTGGGCACAGGGACACAGAGAGCCCTCTGATTCTACCTTTGCCCTCAAATAGCCTCTCCTGGGCAAAACAGCTGTGTAAACATTAAGAGTAAAGGTGCTCCAAAAAAGAGAAGCCAGGGGTCTGATGGGGACACAGAGCAAAGGCCCCCCTCCTGGGGGCCACGTGCTGTGTATCTTCCATTTGCCCTCCTAGGCCCACTCTCTACCTTTCTCTATCCTGCGTACTTCCTGAATTCTCTGTATGGACTGCATTATTGAGCTCCCTTGCCCTCTGGCCAATGGGAAGCCCAGCAGAAGACCGGAGGGAGGGAAAGAGCGTGACCCTGCCAGGTCAACATGTTGGCCTATTCCCCTTCAGTGAAGGCTGGGACTATCAGGGGGCCTGCTGTATGCAGCTCCCCCTCTGCTCGGCTTCCTTCCTTTGGACCTTCAGGCCACATGCCCCCATATTACTAGCTTTGGGGTACTGCACCATCCCTTGAGTTTTCTCTATATTTGGCCTATATTTTTGCAAAGTTTTTCTTGTATTAAAATTTCCTCCAGTTACCCAATTCCAGAGATATTGTCTCCTGCTGGACCCTGGCTGATACAGGCCATAGGTAATCAGGAAGGTTGCTATGGAGGTGACAGCTGAATGTATTCTTTTTTGGACCATGATCTTTCTAGACCATATGTCACCCCTGCTAAAGCCCTTTATGGCTCCCCATTGCTCTGAGGATAAAGTCCAGACCCCTTTGCCTGACACCTAAGACTACAACATTTGGCTCTTGCTGACCAAGCAGCATGTAGACAGAAGAACACTGGGGGCTTGGAGGGAAGGGAAACAGTCCCTTCAGAGGTCCCAGGCAAATTCCTGGATGACGGAGGAGGTAGTTGAGGTTCTGGACCACAGGGCCATGCCAGGATCTCCTCACTCCCCCTCTGAGTGAGCTGAGCACTGGCAATGAGTTTGACCAGACAAGCCCTAGCCATGGGGCATAAGAACTCGTTCAAATCCTAGCCCCAACATGACATCTGGCAAGCTCTTTGACTCTCTGAACCTCAGTTTTCCCAACTACAAAATGGGAATAATCACTCAGGGCTATAGGGGAAGTTTAAAGAAGGTAATGAATGAATGGGAATTTGCTCTTGTCAAGTAGTTCCAGTACTGGGGGCTGATCCCTCTCCCCAATCTCATGAGTCAGGAAAAGCAGATGGGCTGAAGGTTCGGGAAGGCCTGCAGGTAAATCCCAGATTTACTACTTCCTCACTTTGTAGTCCTTGACAAATCACTTTGCCTCTCTGTGCTCCTCTTGCAAGGTGGGGTGATACTCACCCCTGGCAGGGCAGCTGTGAGGATTGGGTAAGTGCACACAGACTGGAGGCTGGCATGGAGCAGGGTACTTGATAAATGTTTGTGTTTGCTTTTCACCCTGGGCCTCTCTTAAGGCAAGCATTCTCCCTGCCTTGAGGTCTGGCCATGTGCAATAGAGAGGCCAAGGCTGCTGTCAGAGTAAGGAGTCTCAGGTGCGCAAGTGTCCAAACCCCCAAAACTAAAGAACGGCACCCATAATTCCCAGCACAACACTGGTGACTGGGGCAGGGGGGCAGTGGGACACACCATCCTTGGTGAAGCCCATCCTGGTCAGTTCCTGCTTGGTCGCTTGACTTGGCCTCTCTCCCCCTGGTTTGGTCAAAGCACCCAGGGGCTGGTTAGGAGAAAGATAAAGGAAATGTGACTCAGGTCCCAGGGCCATCCTACTCACGTAGCTGCAGGAGAAGCTGGGCAGACCATTACAGATGGGAATGCAGAGATGTTCGGAGGTGCCGGGAGGGGGCCAGGAGAAGCCAGGGCCAGTGTGAGTCCCCCACGCTCACCTCATGCAGGAGACCACAGTCCCAGGACAAAGAAAGCTGCCATGTGTGTGTGAAGGGCCAAACCCAAGGCACGTGTTATGGCCCTATTCCCCAAGCCCCACCTCCGTACCATTAACCGACCTGCTCTTCTAACCCTCCAATCTAATCAAGGTGCCCTGATCTTCACACCCCTCCTTTGCTCCATCCCCCACAAGATGAAGTCCAATTTTCTCAGTAGGATTACAAGGCCCTTCAGATCTGGTCCCTCACCACCTGTGCAGTCTCCTCTTTTACTCCTCCCCTGCCTGCATCCTTCTTCCAGCTACACCAGGGTGCTCCCAGGGCTCATCTCCTGGCTTTCCCCCATGCTGTGGCCTCTGCCTGAAGGCCCTTACCTTTCTCTCAGCCTGGCAGAAACATACTGATGAGCTCCCGTCCAGTGGCAAATGCCATCTCCTCTCCATCTTCCCAGTTTAAGACATCATGTCTGTCCTGCCTTGCACCCACAGACTCCATCTGCAAAACCACTCATCAATGGGCAAGGAAGATAATCTTGCAACATGTGCCTGGCACTATGCTAGGCTTTTTTGTATCTTACTTCATTCAGTTCTTAAAGCATTTCACAAAAATAATTATTATTCCCATTTTACAGATACGGAAACTAAGGTTCAAGGAAGACAGGGCCAGCTCTGAGTGCAAAGCTGCTGTGCACTAAACCCCTCCGGGAAGTGCGTCCAGCCCCAGCCCAGGCAGAGTCCTCTCTTCTCTGATTCCTGTCCCAGCATTGCTAACAGCATCTGTGTTTCGCTGTCTCCTGTGTCCTGGACCCTCACCCCTCATCCTCGTGAGCATCCCACGGGCAGGGACTGGGCTGGCTGAGCGGGGTCCTCAGCACTCCGCGGTGCAGAGATACTCTATGGGCTTTCTTGAGAACCAGATGGAAAAGTAGAGGCAGCTTGGGTGGTTTAGGAGCCCAGGCTTACCCTAATTAATCTGGGCACCAATGAGACCCAAAGCCCGGACGCCCGACTTTCGCTCTTTCTTAGCCAAGTGCTTTCCCCGCCGCGGGCCGAGACACCGCTAAGGCGACTGCACGTGCTCTGCGTCCCGGCCCAGGCGCCGCAGGTCACCGTGGGGAGACCAGGAGCCCGCGCCCGCCCCCTCCGCCCTACGCCGGACCCCCGGCCCCTGGCCCCGCCCGCGCCCCGCGGCTCTCCCGCTCCCCAGGGACGAGGGGCGGGCGGGGTGGAACCGCCAGCCCCGCCCCGGCCCGCGTCGGGCCGCCCGGTTGTGAGGTGATAAAGCGCCGCGCTCCGAGCGCCGAGCGCAGTGGCCGCCGCCGACGGCCCGCTTTCGGCTGCTGCTCGGGCCGCGACGGGCCGTGCGCCCCCAGCTCCCCGCGCCGTAGCCGCTCCAGCGTCGGCGCCGTCCGCCCCCCGCCCACCCCCGGCCCCCGAGCTCGGCGCGAAGCCCTGGCCCCGGCGGCCGGGGCATGGGCCAGGGGCGCGGGGCAAGCCGGCTTCCCGCGGGGCCGTGAGCTGCAGCGGCTTCAGCATGAAGACCCTCATAGCCGCCTACTCCGGGGTCCTGCGAGGTGAGCTGGGGGGCCCCGGCTGCCCCGCCGCGGGTGGGGGTGGGGGTGGCGCGGCGGTGGGCCCCGGGTCTGCGGTGCCTCCGCGGCTTTCATCCCGGGCTGGGAAGCCGCGAGAGGGTTTTCGGAAAGGTTGGGGCTAGGACTCTAAGGCAGGTAGGACTGTGTCCTTATAAGGAGGCTACGTTGCTGAGGAACTGGCCAGCATGCAGGTTGACGTTCCAACCCCTTTCTCTGCTTTTCTGAAAGCGTGCCGCCGCCTCCCCGCCGCCCATCTAGGTTTGGGAAGAGGGAAGGATCCTGAGGACCTCGTTAGCGTTGTAGTCAAGTCTGAGTTCAGGCTCCACTCCTGCCCTTCATCAGCTTGTGTTACCTCTGTTACATCACTTTTCTTCTCCCAGCTTGTTTTTCCCCATCTGTGAGAGGAGGTTGATATTTAACAAGAGCTCCCCAACCCCAACACTGGGGGCCTTGGCCCCTGGCATCTCCTTCCCCTCACTTCTCACCACGTGGAGCAAGCCAGGAGAGACTGGCTGGGGCAGAATGGCAGGGTTTTGCAATCCCCTGAAAGAGCCACCAGCCAGAGAACATGCCTAGCTGGAAGAGGTGTGCCCACACTGCGCTCTGCCCTCCTCCCATCCTGGAGCCCAGGATTGGGAGCCCACTGGGCGGCAGCAACTCAGCCACAGAAGATGGGACAGAGGACCCTCCATGTGGTCCAGGCCCTCTTCCACCAGTGTGGAACTGAGGCCCTTGCTGACTATACAGATATACACCTTTGGTAGGAGAAATTGATGGGAAGAGGCATGACCTTCCTGAGGTTTCCTTCCCTTGCCTTGGCCAAGGGAGACCCTGGGAAGTCCATCACAGCTGTCCTAGGTCTGTGTGTGTCTCGAAGTTTCCCTCTCTCCTCCTGAGTCTTTATTCTGCTTGCTGAACCTCTCTTAGCATTTTTTTGTTCAGTAACTGACAGTTGCCTACTCTCCCCACCTTCATTATAAAAATAAAACATACTAATTATTGGAATTTTGAAAAATTGAGAAAAACAGGAGGAAAATAACCACTGCTGGCCCATCAACCAACCAAAAATAGCTTCCTATTGCTGTGGTTAGTGTATTTCTTTGCAAGTTTATTTATACACATTATATAAAGTTGAAGGCAGGCTACAGCTACAGTTCTGAATTCTGGTTTCGCAGAGGATTTCCTCTCTTGCTCAGAATCACTTAGAGTATTCTAGTGGTTGCAGAGTAACCACCCTGGAGCTGTATCACAATTTAACTGTGTCCTGGGCATTGGCATTGGCATTGCCCTTGGAGTGCTGCTCATTGCCCTTGGAGAGCTACCGAGCTGCTGTTGCCATTTTGGAGGCAAGCAGCCTGAGCCGCCCCATGACTCCGGCCCAATAGCCTATGACAGCCTCTTCTCTCACTTAAGAGTGTTTTTCTGTTCATTGTACCCTTTGATGCCCATGACAAGGGAAGGAAGGGACTTACCCATGTTTGTGCTTTTAAAACATGCTTTTGTCTCCAGGGAACAGGATAGTGGTGCTCTCTGCTATAGTCCTTCCCAGAGATCCCCTTCCCTCGCCTCTGCTATCCACCAGCTGTGAGCTATACCTACCAGGAGCTGTCAGCTCATGTTTTTGACCTCAAGTTTATATTTCAGGAGGACTTTTAGTGAATGATTTTGACCAAGTCACTTAATATCCTATCGGGAGCATTTCCCTATGTTGTTTTCAGATCTTAAGAACTACCCCTGCCTTTTTTTTTTTTTTTTTTTTTTTTTTTTTTTATACTGCGAGATAGTTTTTTCTTTGTTGTTTTTTATTAAAATTAAATCCGTTTTTTTTTTGTCTCTCTGATTTTTTTTTGTTTTTGGAGTGGTGTGGTTTGTG
>NW_019154152.1:14269308-14558137 GCF_002288905.1 Enhydra lutris kenyoni
TTCGTGACAATTTTTAGTTTTTTTTTTTCAATGTATTTTATTATCTTCTAGGGGGATTTTCCTCTTTTTTTTTTAATACTTCTTAACCCCCCCCTGTTTTTTTTTTTTTTTTTTTTTTTTTTTTTCAAACTGGCTGCAAGGAATTCCATCATGGGCTGGTATGAAATCCAAACCAGTCACGTGTTAGCTCTCCGGATCTACTTTGGTGAAAGACTGGGTGGGGTAGGGGAGGGTGCTGAAGCAGATTTTAGGTTATCTAGGCATCTCCATTAGACTGGCTTCTTACATCCTTGGTCTTTGAAGACACTCCTCAGTGGCCTGGTTTGCCTCTCTGGATAAGTGTCCACTGTTGTGAGGTGGTGAGCCCCTTGTCAGTGGCAATATTCAAGGAGAGACCATGGATTCTGTGAAAGGAAGTCCTGTGTTGGGTGAGAGATTGAAATAGATACCTTGGTGACTGGTTTCTTATCTAAAAGAAAAAGGCAGCTGTAGGAACATGGGTAAGTGGGTGTCTGTTGGGGGAGATGGGAGTCTGTGTTGGTAACTTCTGATATTTGAAGGACTATCCTGTCCCCAGGGAGGAGGCTGCTGAGTTAGTCATGTTTGCCTCCCTATCTTTGCCTCTGGACCAGGGGCTCTTCAGGTCAGAGCCCTCTGAAGCCTGCCTAGATCCTCAGGGTTTAGCATGAGATCCAGTACAAAATGGTGGCAACTCCAGTAAAATTCTGAGCTGATTTGTTTGTTCTGTTCTTGTTTGTCCCAAGGCCAGGAACAGGGGTGGGATTACAGGGGATAGGTTTTGATGTAATGGAGAAATCCTGGTGTGGGTAGGGATGGAGCTCCCTGTTAATGGGGGTATGCAAGCAGGGGCTTGATAGGGAGTGAAACTAAGAAGCTAGATTGTTGGGAAACTCTGGAACTGGGGGTTGACAGTCACCTAACCCAGTCCTAAATCATAGGATGCAAATGTTGCTCTCCTGTTCCCTTCTCCCCCATTTCTTTGCAGCTGTCTCCCTTTCCCTGAACTCCTTCCCCAACTGCACAGAGGCTCCTTTGAGGTTTTCTGTGCTTCCAAGGGCTCTTCTGTGCTGGGAAAGGAGGGTCAAGAGTAATATTTGATTGACAGGCTGGGTGACTCAATAGCCAGTGTGGAAATCCTGCCCCACCCCCAGCCTCCCACTTCAAATTCAGCAGCAAGTGCTTGAGTCATAAAATCATAGCTATCTGTTAGTGCTGGATCTGGCCCAGCCCTGTTGTTACCTATGGGATACTGAGGGCCCCAGAGAGAAGGGACTGGTTCAGAGTTATCAAAGCGAGGGTCAGAACACAGATCTACCTCCTAGTCTGTGACTTGCCTCCTTACCCAAGAGAGGAGGTGTAGGGCTGAGCATGGGGCTCTGGCTGTTGCAGAAGCTCAGCAATTTACTCTGAATGAGTAAAGGTTGCTCCCAGCCTCCAGGTTGGACTGGTAGATCACTGCTTCCCAAGCTTTTCTGCAGAAGCTACCCCAGCTGCCCTGATAGGTAGAGACACCACGGACCCCCAGAGCTCTGATGCCAGGTGATGAACAGTCAGTTGTCCCTTATCATATGTCAGACCTTCCATACTCTTCCATGAGGCCGTGAAGCCCTATGTGAGCAGCCCCCACCACCTCACAACCTCACCTCCTACCCTGCTGTGCTCCAGAACTGCCACTGGTCTTCCTGTTCCTCCAGCATGCCCACCAGTTCTGCCCTGCTTGGGGCCCTTTCACATGCTACCTCTCCGTCCAGATCTTCGCGGGGCTGCTCTGGATCCTTCAGTCTCCTCTAAGAGAGCTTTTCTGACATGCCATGTGTAGAATTGCCCTCCAATTACCGCATCTTGTTTTATTGTTTATAGCGCTTCTCATTACCTAAATTATCATGGGTCCTTGTTTAGTAAATGTCTCCCGCATAAGATTGTCGGCCCCTTGGAAGCTGGGACCTTGTCTTTCTCAGGGCTGTGTCCCTGGTGTCTAGTATAACGTATGGCATTTAGTAGGTGCTCAGTAAATATTTGTTGAATGAGTGAATCATTAATGGAGCCTCAGCCCTCCTGAGAGCTGCCCTGTTCCTCTTGGGAGGAAGTCCTACTTGTAGCTTCAGGATGGTTCCTTGGTCTTTCCTCAGGCCTCCTCTGTGCCTGCTTGTGCTGGGTGTGGGGGCCGCAGCTATTCCCTGCTGTGGAGATACCCTCAATCTCCTGAGGAGCTGGTTCCGGGTCAGAGTGCCAAGTAGAGGGAGCTGGGCTCTCCATGGTCCCCCTCATCACTTCCAGAGCTTTTGAAGCCAGAGAGCCAGGGTGCCAGCCCTGCCTTTCCTCTGGGACATGGCTGGGTAGCTCACTTACCCTCTGGGGATCTCACTGCCCTGTACGGAAAACCGGGTCAGAAATCTCAAACTCTCAAGAACGTGAGGGTTTGAGCGAACGCAAATGGAAAGTGCTTCGTAAATGAACTTGTGACACTCGAGTTCATCCGTGTCACTTGTCCTGTATGATGCACGCAGCACGCTCCCCACACTGCAGAGAGTGGCAGCCTCTGCTCTGAGGGATCCAGGAAGACTTTGCCACAATGGGGACTTGGGGTGTGGGCCTTTGGGTTTGCTGCTGGAGCCCCTTCTGTGTGTCAGGCTCTGTACTGTCCCTGGGTCGATCTGCCCTGGTCCTTGCCTTTGAGGGGGATGTACACATGGTGACTGTGCATGGGGAAGCACACAGCGTCAGGGAAGGGCGCATAGGGGGCTGCAGAGGCCCAAAGGTGAGGGTAAGACGGCTCAGTCATCTCTGCTGGGGTCAGGAAAGACTTTCTGGAAGAGGCGACATTCCATCTGGATATTGAAAGATGAATAAGTGTTAGCAAGGCAGGCAAGAACATTCAGGTACGGGGAATAGCATCAACAGAGGCATGACATTTGGGTGGAACGGGCAGTTTGACTACAGGGCCCCTGAGCGATGAACGTGGGCTGAGGCCCTGATGTGCCGCGAGGCAGAGACAAGGGAGACAGAGAATGCCGTATCTAGGCCCTGGGCGGCTCAACTATAACTACCTGGGGGAAAGATTTGAGGGCTCCTGAGAAAGGTGCTGTCAGAGCTTCTTGGGGTCTCCCGGGGATGGAGCTTCTACTGGCAGAGCTGAGGGCTTGGGGCTAGGAGTCAGGTCTGGGGTCTGTCCAGCCCCAATGCCACCCCTGAACTGCTCTGTAACCTCAGGAAACCACTGTCCCTTCCTGACTCTCAGTGTCCTCATCTGTAAAATGGGCAAAAGCATGAGAGGAGTAGCTGCCCAGGCTGTGGTGCAGACCCAAGGAAGCCGAACCCACAAAGCCTTTGGGCAAATCAACAGATGTAGGAAGCACGAATTCCTTTTACTATTAGAGCAGATTTAAGGGTCCTGAGTAAAGGGCCAGGAGCCTAACTCTGCATCTGCTTCCCATGTAACTTTGGCCAGACCCTGCCCTCTTGGGATGTCAGCCTCCTCATCTGTACAGTGAGGAGAGCTGGAAGAGCCAGTCCTCTCGGGTTCATTCCAGCTCTGCTGTGGAAATGGGATTGCAGTCCTGCCCCCTGACAGCTGTGGGAACCCAGGGCCCAACCTCTTCCTCATTCCCGTTCTCGGTTTGTCTATGAAAATGGGCTCATGTCCTGTTTGGGGCCCCCAAAGACCGTAGCTCTCCACACTTGCTCATGGATTATGAGAGCGGCCTATTTGGAGACTCCTTAGTGATACCCCCACAAGCTGGTGGTGTCGCCATGGCAACTCCTCCTACTTCTGTAGCTATTTTTTTAACATGCCAGAATGTGGGGGGTGGGGAAAGCGGGCCATTGGGGTCCTTGGCCATCACCTCCAGGGTTCAGGAGTCAGACCTACAGAGGGAAGGGTGAGGCCCAGGGTCCCAGCCTATCTATGGATACTGAGGACGCCTAGCTCGTTGCCAAGATCCAGCATGGGAGGCCCTGAGGACCAGCAAGCAGGGATCCGCTGAGCCCCCCAGAGTCCTGATGGCCATGCCAGGAGCTTCACAGCCAGCACGCCCACCACTCCTGTATGTCGGCTTCCCCTTTGGGCCAGATGTCCTAAATGGCCCTACTTTAAGGACACGTACCCCTCAAGGGGGAGACTATTAGTTTTCCCAGGAAAGAATTCACGAGGGTGCTGGTACCAGGTGCCAGGTGAATGGCCGTCTTGTTGCCAAGGGGTCCAGAGGCACCAACTGAAGCTGAGGAAGGGAATGTGAGGGGTGGGCAGCAGTGTTCTTGGCCCCTGGGTTGGACCCCAGGACTCCTTGGCCTGACATTCCCAGTCCTTCGTGGCTCCCTATCCACTTTCCCAACTAGACTCATCCGCTTACACAGTGGTTATGCTCCAACCTGGCTGAACTCCTTGCCATTAATTCCTCCAACGTGTGCTCTCTCTTCCTTCGAGGCATTTGCAAATGCCATTTGCAGGACTCCAGCACCTGGGTTCGTGCCCTTCCTCCTCCCTCCCGCCAGCCTGGCCACACTTTACTCATCATTTGCACCTCACCTGTCCCATTACTTCCTCCAGGAAGGAATCTGTGAGAATATCCTCCAGATCCGATTGGGGGCCTCTCCAGATTCCCCCGCCCTGACTTACCCTCTGGGCCTAATTGTTCACAGCCTTGTCTCCCCAGCCATAGCTGCCCAGAGGCAGAGCTCAGCCTCCAACAGGTGCCCAAGAAGCAGAGGAGAAGCAGGGTCCGGGAGCTCTCACCCTCGGGCTGCCGCACCTGCACCTGACGTGGAAAGGGTACTTAGAGAGCACTTGTTGAATGAATGATAATGTGTGGGCTCCATCCTTCTCTCCCTCACTCTGGAGCCTTCCACCGTTGCCCTTGCCTTTAAACCCAGCCTGTCCAGATGGAGGAGACCCGTCCCTCCTGATGTCCCAAAGAGCTCCATTTGACCCTCTGCTGTGGCCCAGGTCAGTCAGCTGTGGACGGGTTCTCTCTCTTTGGGGTCTGGACCCTGTCTATTCAGTGCAGTCCCCACCAGCACCCAGTCATTCAGAAAACACTTGACCGAGCACCTGCTCTGTGCCTGATCCCCTGCTGGGCACAGGGACCCAGATGAACAAGATGTGGTCCCTGCAAACAAGTGTGCACTCTTTCCTCTGATGAGAAGGTTGGCTTCCCCAAGTAAGAGCCAGCCAGGGAGGTTGAGGAAAGACTCTGGGGCGTCAGCGCCCAGTGCTTGGCAGGTGTCCACCAAGTATGAGCCAAATGACTGAGCAGATTGGACCTGAAGGTGACAGGACTCTAGCTGGGAATGGACTGCAGGGGGGCCAAGAGTGTGGAGAGCCTGCCTGGAAGCAAGGAGTATCTGTTTAAGCAGGTGGTGAGGTGCTTTGTGTGCAAGGTTTCTGGGAGCCCAGACAGGGACTGGGACTCAAATCCAGAAGCACGTCCCTCCAGAGCCTAGACTGGCCTTCCCATCACCAAGTGTGTGATTCCTGCTGGATGGTGCTCGTGGGGGGCCATAGAGGAGAGCTGGCATCTGTCCTTGAAGTAGTAGCACCTGTTAGGCACTTGGCTTTGCTTCTTGGGCCCAAACCTGGAGCCACAAGGGTCTGCCAGGGTCAGTATGTCCATCCCTCTGCCTCGATATGGGCTTGTACCCAGCCCTTTGGAGTAGTTTGAGGTGACTTCCTCACTGTCCACTTGGAAGCTGATGTCTGAGGGTAGAGCTTAGATCCAGGTGGGCCCAGGTGGGACACCTTTGAGGCTGAGGACATGAGCAAGCTGCCTTCCTTCCTCTAGAAGCCCCGGGGGTCTCTTCACATCTCTGTGATATGCATTGTTTAGATTCGTCACAGCAATCCTGGATCATAACTAAGGAGGACACTGAGTCTCTGGCCGGGAAGTGGCTCTCAGGGTCTCACAGCTGGCCAGAGTCAGAGCCGGGGTTTGAATCCCAGGCATGCTGATGCCAACGCCTCTGCTTCGCGGTGGGGCCAGGCTTGGCACACCCATTAAGCAGGAGCGGAGACCAAGGCTCACTTGATAATCACCTAGCATTCACGCAGCTCTTGACTTTTTATGAAGCTCTTGCCCACACACCATCTCATTTAAGTCTCACAAGAATCTGTCAGGGTGGGTTGTCGGCTCCACTGCACAGATGTGGAAACTGAGGCTCACACGGGAAGTGGCTCACCAAGGCTACACTGCCTGCTGGTTAGGGGCCAGGGTTTCCTGATGCCTAGCCTCCTGTCTTCTCTGTACCTTCCCCAGGCTGGCACGCCTGCTCCCCCCAGTGCCGGGAGTGAAGGTGGATGGAGGAAGCAGGGGGCCGTCCCACAGCCTGACCTGTGGCCATTCATGTGTGCTCCTGCCTCCTCAGGGATGTTGGCCTCACTCAGTCCCTCCCCTCCACAGGTCAGAGGATCCTCCTGCCCTCTCTGTAGCTCATCACCCCAAATTATTTTTCTCCCGAGCTCTCATCTGGTGTTACGTTGCACATTTACGTGAAGGTGCTTTCTCTCTCCCTGAGCAGGATTCAAGCTCCCGAGCAGGTGAGACTTAATCTATTGTGTTCACTGCTCTTCCCCCCACCCCTACCCCCCCATGCCCAGTACCGTGCCTGGCACCTCTTAAGTGCCCCAGGCTTCAGGCCTGGCCTCTGTCCCGCCTACCTTCTCCAGGAAGCCACTTTTGGCTCCTCAGGTCCTTTCCATCTTCCCTATTTTCAGCTTCCGTTTTGGTAACTGTGAACCCCCGCCCCCCGCCCCATTCCTGGGTCCTTAAACCAGCCCTTTCTAACTACCCCTGAGCCTTTATTCCCAACGCTGTCCCTGGTCACAGCACCTGCTTTCCTTCCCTTTGCCTCCCAGATCTTGTCTTCAAGGCCCAGCCGAAGCCTCGCCACCCCCTCAAGGCCTCCCCTGCCAGCACCCTGCTCTGCCCCCTCTTCTCACCTCAGGGCCACGGACGTCCTGACAAACTTTGTGTCTGCTCACTTCTCCTACCCCCTGGCCACCATGGTCTGTGGTGAAGCAATGGCTAGGAAATGCCAAATGCACTTCACACGCCTGTTTCTTTTTTCATTTCATCCTTGCGCGGAGACCCTGTTGGGAGGAGATTATTCTCATTTTACAGATAAAGACTCTGGGCCTGAGGGAGGCTGGGTGACTTCCTCAGGTTACAGAGCCCTGTGGGGTCAGAGCGGCCAAGGGGCCTTCCTCAGATTAAGGGGATTGTTGCTCAGACCCTGCCCGCTTCAGGTGTGTGGAAGAGGAAGCCCAGGAAACCCTGGTTTCGTCAGCCTGGGAGTGGCTTCCGTGGTCACTGCTATCAGATGTTGGGCAAGAAGGTGTTCTCACAGCCATTCCCATGGCCACCCCAGCCTCAGCCCTGGAACTGAGGGGTGTTTGGGCCCCACTGCTACAGGCAGCTCTGGCTCAGCCCTGTGGCAGCAGCGTGACTTGTTGGAGCTCACGGGTGGGGGACTCGTGTCCCTTGCACAGCCAGTCCGTGGGAGGACGTCCCCGGTAGACTGGGGCACGGTTTGGGGCCGAGCAGGTGGCCTTCCCTTAGGCAGGGGTGTGTTCCTGAAGTCTGTATGTGCACTGGCATGCATAGTGGGGACCAGCCCTCAATAGCTTGGCATCATGGGAATGCTGAGGGACGCAGAGCCCGGATTCCAGACTTAAGTCCTAGCTCCCAAGTACCCTGACCTCAAGCAACTGGTTTGACCTCTTTTGGCTTCACTTCACCTCAGTTTCCATTTCTGTGAAATGGAGTTGCCCATCCCTGCCTTGTCTGCCTTCTTGGGGAAGGCTGTGGGACACTGAGCCCCCAGATAGATGGCAGGGGGCCTTCCTTTCAGAGAATAAGAGAACTGCTCTGGGCTTCTCTGGCAGCTCCACCCCCTCTACCCTCCACAAATCTAGGAGTACGTGAGCTGTGTAAACCAAGTGGTGAGACAGATGGTGCCTGGGAGTGGCTGCTTGAATGAGCTGTTGGGGACATTTCTTCACAGGGCTAGTGAAATGATGCTACAGCCTGTCTTGTCTCCCTCCATGAAAAAAATAAAGAAAAGTAGGTAGTGGGTTCTGTTCCCATCAGAGTGGGAAGCTCATGCTCAGGGAGGGCGAGAGAGGCTCCCTCCCTCACCCCAACCCCAGTCAGGGGCCTTCCTGTCAGGCCACTCAGTCTGACTCTGACACCTGGCCTCCCACTGCCTCTGTGGCTCAGGGGTCTGTCCATTCATGCGTAGCCCTCTCTGAGCACTTGCTGTCACAGGGCCCTGTATGGGGCCCTGGGTACATAGATGCTTCCGTGTGAGCCCTGGCGCCCAGGAGACACCGACCGAGGAGGGTGGCTGGTAGGACTGGTGCTGAGAGGGCATGGAGGGGCCTCTGGGCTGAGGGAGACCGGGGAGGGTGGCATGGGAACAGACAAGATGCAGCCAGAGACTGAGGCTCCCTGCTGGCCCCACCCAAGACCAGGGGACGGTTGGGCTCAGTGTGACGGTGGTGACAGTGTGGCGTCTGATGGCAGCACTGACATCCACATCTGCTTCTGCCATAGCCTGAGCAGAGGAGGCAATGACAGCTGGGTGTCAGGGCTGGCTGTGGCCTGTGGGTACCCAGCTGAACCTCACTTCTCATCAGCCGGGCAACCATATGGGGGTTGTGGCCGGGAGGTGAGCCTCTAGGTCATGTCCTCAGGAGGGCAGACACCAGAGTCCAGCAGTAGAAGAGACTGTAGAGTTCATACCCCCCAACCGCATGGTATAGATGGGGGAACCAAAGTCCAGAGAGGCAAAGTGACACGGCCAAGCTCACACAGGTGTCCGTGGCAGAACTGGGACTGAAACCTCAAAATGTGTTGCTACTTCACCTACTCCATGAAATGCCTGCTCCTGGCCTGGCCTGGCTCATGAGGGAAAACACCATCCCCTCTTGCTCCCCCCTACTTTGCTGTGGAGAGAAGAGAAAAGGAACTCAGGGGGACCTGTGGCGTGGGAACAGAATCTAAGCCTAGACGTTGGGCCTGAATTGAGTCTGACTCTGGCCAAGTGAATTGACCACCCTCTGGCCGACTGACCTTGACCCTGTCACTTTTTTTATCACCATCAAAATGAAAGTGATGGTGCCAAGCTCCCTGACCTAGTGAGGAACCTGAGCGCCCGTGAAAGTGCTCTGTGGGCCGTGTGGGCAGCACACCTGTCGCACAGGTGTGAAAAGAAGAAGCGGGGGTGGGGGGGACAGTGCTGAGGAACAGCCAGAACAGAGACCCACTCTTCTTCTCACTCAGCAAACCTTCCCTGTGTTTGCTCTGGGCCAGGGCCTGGCAGGATGCTGGAAACCCAGATGTGGATGGGCCTGGCTCGGTCATGGGGGATTGGATGTGTAATCAGCAGCTAGAGCAATGTGAAGGGCTTTGGGACCCAGAGGGGGTCGTCTTTTCTCTCCCTTATTTCTCTGTTCTGTGGGCCTCTCCTGACTTCATTCCAGACAAGTTCTCTCCATGCTTCTGACAGTTCTTGGTTTGCACAGACTTTAGAGTTTACAATCCCAGAGAAAGAATGACGACTTCTCTCCAAAGACCTGCCCTTTCTGGGTTTCGAACAATGAGCTGCCTCATCTCATTTTCAGGGTCTCATCAGGTGGGGACAGCAAGGAGGGGTTTCTGGGCAGAGGAGCTGTGACTCGACACCTCTCAGGTCCACATGGGGCTTTCCCTGGGGCTGGGGCTCAGCCTCCCTCACAGGCCAGCTCCAGGGCTGGGCTCTGAGGTCAGTCAGGTTCGGATGGTTTGGCCTGGAGGCAGCTTAGTGGGCCAGGCCCGAGGAACGTAGAGTCACAGCTTTCCCCGGAATCCCCTCTAGGCAGCCTCTCACTCTGACTCCCACGGAAGCGCCTGTCATGCCTCTGTGGCCTTGGTGTTTCCTGCTTTGTTGTAGAGTGGGCTGTGGGTGGTGGTTGGAGTAAGGCAGGGAGAGAACAGTCTGGACAGCGAAGAAAAGGCCTGACTCTGGCTACTTGCCATGGAGCTGGTGCAAGTCCCTCAGGCCCCTTCTTTCTGTATGGTTAATAGAGTGAGGGTTGCACACCTTCCTGAGCTCTGACTGTATCTGATCCCGAGAGACCACTAATAAGCCTAGCAGATGGATTTGGATTAGGCATTAGCAAGAATGCGTCTTTTCAGTGGTTTCGATCGGAGCTATGCCACCAGTGTGGAATTACTGTGCGGTTCCTCCCCAAGCAGGAGACCTCCATAGGGTGGCACCAGTCAGCTGGCCCTGACCTGGAATAGGGGCTGCACAGCAAGCCCTTTCCTTAAGCGCCTCAAGCTGCTGGCCTCGGGGTTCCTGTCTGCTACAGGAATTGGTCACATCAAGCAATGGGTGATGCCCTTCCCTCCATTGCCTTTTACTCCCTGCCTAGAAGGTGGAGGTCCTCAGCTCCTCCCTGTTCCTCCTTCCCTGCCCCAGACTGGCCCTCCCTGAGACTTTGACTGAGGATCTTTTTAAAATGCAGATTTTGATTTGGTAGATCTAGGCTAGAGCCCCAGATCCTGCATTTCTAAACAGCTCCCAAGTCTGTCTTAGGAGTTGTTTTTTTTTCTTTTTCTTTTTCTTTTTTTTTTCAAGATTTATTTATTTGACAGAGGGAGGGAGGGAACATGCACAACCAGGGGGAGCTGCAGGTGGAGGAAGAGAGAGAAGCAGGCTCCCCACTGAGAAGAGAGCCCAATGTGGGGCTTTTCAGGTCCCACTTTGAATGGGAAAGTGTGGGAGTACATTCTGTCTTCTCTGCAGCCAGGGCATGCGGTCTGCCCCAGCCCCTGAGCAGGGACTTGCCTCCCCTTAGCTGCCATGGCTCCTGCCTCACTTCCTCCAGCACAGCTCGGGAGGCTGAGCCAGCTGGGAAGCCATGACTTGAGCAGGCTGGGCCTGGGATCAGGGGTTCAGACCTGTGCTTGGGCCTCACTTCTCTCCACCACGAACCTCCACAGGCCTTTCCCCACTTCTGGACGGGTTGACTGGGCCCTGAGCATAACACACTTCAGCTCTGCTGTGTCCCATACACAAGAGCCTTTTGTCTTTGGCACCTGCTATGGGGAAAAGGGAGGTACCCTGAGCAGGAAGCAGGAATCCTGGGTTCTAGCCCTGGCTCTGCCTCCCACTGCCTGGGTAAGCCTGGCAAGTCAGTGCCCCTCAGTCACCGGAGGGGCCTGTTGGGCCCTACCAGATGACCCCAGGGGGCCTCAGGCCCCGGCATGGGTTTTGGGAAGGTGTGGAGATGGGAAGGACCTGTGGCAGTAGGATTTTCATCTAGAGACAGGGATCGTTATCCCAAAACCTCTACCATGTCTCTGTTCCCAGCCTCATTTGCTTCTGTGAGTTCCCCTACTACCGCCTCCACCCAGTTAGGCCTGTGGAGTAGTAGATGCTACCGAGAGCCCGTAGGTGCTGTGCCCTGGGGGTATGGCAGGGAGCCCTTGTGGTCTTGCCTGGGCTCAAGGTTCTGCTGGCATCAGGCTCTTCTGTTGGATCATGCCCCATTCCTCCGATCCGCCAGACCAGGTACAGGAGACAGGACTGGTGTGTCTGCCTTAAGGTCCAGTGTTATCTGTATGTCTCCTAAAAGTTAACTTTCAGCCGATGTGGTTTATGTCCCTTTCTAAACTCTGCTGTGACCTTGTTGCTCTCCAGATTTTGAAGAAATGCAAAGGCTGAAGCATAAGTCCCTAACGCCCTCTCCCAGCAGTAGGCCAGGGTGAAAGGTCATGTGACCCTCAAGGACAACCCTGTGACACAGTCCTTGGGCCCTGCTGGGTGACTGGTGTGAAGCCAGCACCCAGCAGGCACTCACTGAAATGTGTAGAGCGAAGGGCATGCAGCTGGGGCTCAGTGGGCAATGGGGGCTGGAAATGGCCCACTTCCTTTTGTCCAGCCCCTGGAGGGAGTGGGCTATGGACTAGGAACCTCGCCCATGCTCTTCCCCAGTGCTGCCTCTCCTGCCATCACCAGGCTTTCAGGTCCCATGGCCTCCCAGCCACTGGAGTCCAGGACATCATCCTGGGGGCACAGCCAAAGAGCCAATTAAGTAGGTACATTTCAGCCTAACTTCTAGGCTTGGTGGCTGCTTGGTAGCGGACATAATTGCAGCTGTCGCTATGCCAAGCTTCCCAAAGCTCACTGGCCACCGGATGCCTTCGGGGAAGCAAAAGCTCCCACCTGATTCCTTTCTGGGCCCCCAGCTCTGGGACCCGAGATGAAGCTGGAAGTGTAAATCCCTCTAAAGGCAGTAATGGTGGTAGCGGGGGTGGTGGGAACTAGAGGGCTGAGTCTGCTGGGAAAGGGGTCCTGGAGATGAGAGGGGGCAGGGACTGGGGCACTCAGAGTACACTTGGAGAAAAAAAAAAACATTGCAAATTGGATATTGAACCTCTGTCCTTGGCCTCCCAGGCACAGGTAGCATAGATTAAATATTTGTACTAGATCCAGATAAAGGATAAGGACAGGAGTTGGATTGGGCTGGAGGGGAGGGAAGAGAATTGGCAATTAGGGAGAGCCTCCCCCCACCCCAGCCCCTTGGGATACTTCATTTGGTCTCCAAAATGACCCCATGAGGGGAACACCATTCCCAACGGGTATACATAGACACTGGGGCACAGGGAAGGATGTGAACAGACCAGAATCACAGAGCTCCTGGGGGGCAGGGCTATAATCAGAACCCGCGTCAGTCTGACGTTGTGGCCCGGTTCCCATCACGTCCAGGAAGTTGTCCAGGAAGGTGTCCGCGGAGGCGGGTCGGTGTTGGGGGCTCTGCGCCTGGAGGGAAGGGTGGCAACAGGCGGGCCTCTCCCCTCTCCTGCAGGCACTGGCTCCAGCATCCTCTCCGCCCTCCAGGACCTCTTCTCCATCACTTGGCTCAACAGATCCAAGGTGGAAAAGCAGCTGCAGGTCATCTCGGTGCTACAATGGGTCCTGTCCTTCCTCGTGCTTGGTAAGCTGGGTCTTAGAGGGTGAGGGCAGACAGGGTTCTCCCCAGCAGAGCTGAGAGCTGGAGCTCTACTCTGCAGGGGTGACGGGGGAGAGCACCCTCCCCCTTATCACCTTTCGGGTGCCCGATCAAGTGCTCTGGCCCTGGGCATGCACGAGGACTTGGCGCTGCAGTGGGAGGTGGCGGTACCCTTCCCATTTTATGGAGAGGAGACCCAACTCTCACCTGAGGTAAGTAACTTGTCCCAAGTCACACAGATTTGAATCCAGGTCTGTAGGCTCCCCAAAGGCCGTGCTTCTCCCACGTGCTACCCTGCCTGCCAACAACCATTTCCCAGCAGGCATGTTGCTTTGCCTTAGTGTGCTGTGGTGCCGGCTTGAGTCCTGACCCTACACAGACAAGCTCTGTGACCTGGAACTCTCTGGAAGTTCATTTCCTCATTTCAGCTGGGGCGAAAACACTGCCTTCTTCACAGCACCTTTGTGGGACTTGAAGATGAGGGATGAGAGCTTGCAGCACAGGACCTGGTCACAGTGGGTGCCCATTATAAGGGAGTCGCTGGGGGGATGTGCCCTCAAACCCCACTCCCAGCTGCCAGTCCCCAGTGGCTCCTGCTGAGCCATTAAAAGCTTCATCCCTTTCTCTCTCTCACCTCCTCCCTTGCCAGGGCTCTGGCTACTTCTGCAGGGCCAGCTTGGTGCTCTCATTCCCTGGCTTGCCCCCCGGACCAGGGTAAGGCCATAACAGATCATCTGGGAGGAGGATAGGGCCCATTCATGGGCCAGCCCTCACTCTCCTAGCCTCACCTCTTCCCCAGGCCCCCCATGTTCTCAGCACCTTGAATGGCCTCCCAGCACGTCCTAGCAAAGCATCACAGAGCACATTCTGGTGCCTGTGGGAGGGTCCTTCCGGGCACAGCACTCTTTAGGACGGTCCGGGCTGATGGGAATGGTCAGGAGCTACCCTTTCAGTGCCAAGCCCCTGGCTGATGGGGATGGTTAGGAGCTACTCTTTCAGTGCTGAGCCCCCGTCCTTCCAGGAAGCATGCGGGCCTCTGAGACCACATTTTCAGGGCGCTTCCATGCTGTCCCTGCCTGCCTTTGCAGGGCAGGGGGACAGGACAGGGGTGCTGTTTGTCAAGCCTGCACAGTGCCCCAGGCACCTGATGCGCCTTCCCTTGATTTCTACGTCACAGGTGAGGAAGTGGAAACTTACCGAGCTTCAGTGACTCCCTGAGACTCTGAGACTCCTTGAGTGGCATAGTTGGGATTTGTGTGGAAGCCCAGAGCACTCGCCAGGGAGCCCACCTTATTGGAGAGCTCAGAATCAGTGGACCTAAAACAACAGTTTTCACTTTTAGGCCCAAGGGTAGGTTTTAGGGAGAGGGCCATGAACCCCCCCAAATTAGGTGAAAAATTATGTGTGAGTATGTGTACCTTTTTCTGGGGTGAGGAGCAGTTACCATCCTCACATTCGTAAAGAGATCTCTGGCCTCAATGAGATAAACACTGGTCTGGCTAACCAAGCAAATTAAACTGGTTCCTTTAGAACTCAGACCTCCACCCTGGCCTACATTTGGCTACTTCTTAGGATCCTAGAATAGAGAGCCTGGAGGAGCTGAGCCTTGCCCAGAATGAGAAGAAAGTAATAGGACCAGGACAAGACCCCATGGACCACAGCCTTCCAGACACCTGTGCGGTCCTCTGCACCCATTCCCTTGGCCCCCGTATGCACCAAGAAGCTGCCACCATCCCTGTCTTAGCTTGGCTGCCAGAGAGCTGAGCCATAGCCAGAACCCCAGCCCGTGCAGTCTGCAACAGGGACTGGCCTCAAGGTATAGGTCAGCAATCGATCAAGTCCGACATGGCCCAGAAACCGGCGCAGCATCTTCCCCACGCCCTTGTGTAGGTGGGAGCCAAGCCTGCTCCAACAGGCAGGGGTGCAGAGCTGCTGCTAATTATTGCCCTGAGTCGCCCCAGCCGCTCCTTCCTGCTCCCACCCAGATCTGCTGGCAGTGGCCCTCCTGGTGTTGCAAAGGCTGCCATGGCCTCACCGGCCTATCTCCAAACAGACAGATGCTACCACTTTTGTGCAGTGGACCCCTCTGGCATCCTGGTAAAGGCTATAAACCTTCCTCAGGGTTTTCAGACGTGTACTAACTACAAAGTACACTGGGCTTTAGAGAAAACCAGTGATACTGAAATGTAGATATATATGTGCATTTAAGAAGTCAAATTAGGCATAAAGTAACACGTGTGCTTCTTTATTATTACATGAAATAAAAAGATCTAGCGGCAGACGAAATCATTGCTCTAATTCTTAATCATTTCAGAGAATAAATGATTTTTTTAAAGATCTCTGCCGCAGCTCTAAATGTGGTATGAAAACACCTTTGCTTTCTCC
The DNA here is from genome assembly GCF_002288905.1 of Enhydra lutris kenyoni. NCBI lineage: Eukaryota > Metazoa > Chordata > Mammalia > Carnivora > Mustelidae > Enhydra > Enhydra lutris. Next base: position 14,284,706 of record NW_019154152.1, read on the forward strand.
CAGTGGCCCTGTTGACAGGTCGGCTGCCAACACTGCTGTGGTCTGTTACATGGGTAAACAGAAGCAATACTCTATTTCCCTAAGAGAGGGGTAAAAATTAAGGTGTCATTTTGTTCCCCATCCCAGCGTGTGGGTCTCCAGATGAAATGCTTGGTTGTGTGTTCTGTTCTCTTTCATATCATGTCATGTAAACTTCCCAGTGCCCTGTGAGGACACAGAGGCTCCGGGAGGGGCTGCAGCCCGTGAGGGGCAGGGCTGAGGCTTCCTGGCAGAGCCCGTCATGCTGCCTCTCTGCCATGGGCTGCCGGACTCACAGGCCTTGGTGACCAGAGTTTTGAATCCCCAGTTTCACCTAGGCGTGGGGAGGTGACACTGGTGAAGGTGGCCCTAGGCCTTCCGTGCAGGGAGCCTGCAGGGTCTTTAAATGGTTGTTGACCCTTCCTGGGGCCTGTAGTGGGGGTGCTGGCTGCAGCCCCATGGCCCACGACGGGGAAGCAGGGAGCCCCTTGTTCAGAGGACTGGGATCAGGCTCGGAGAAAGGAGGCCGTTTGGTGGGTTCAGCTCATTTTTTGCTCAATAAACCTTTCCGGGGTCTGGGCACGTGCTGTGAGAGAGGGGCTGTGGGCACACAGGGTCAAGGGGGGAGCAGGTCACCCAGGCTGTGAAAGTCCAGAACTGGAATACAGGCTCTGGACTCACAGTGGCTTCTTTCCTCCTCCTTCTGGGCTGCCTTAGCACACACAAGGTAGGGATTCCCACTTTCCCAGAGAGCCCAGACTTCGAGGCAGTGGGGCCTGCGGCTCAGCCCTGGTTGTTCCCTGTGCACCTTAGGAGAGCTGGGGTTCTGATGGCAGCTAGATTTCCAGGTTCCTCGAACCCTCACCTGAATGTCATGGTGCACCCGGGGAATCCAGCTTGGATATCTGTGGCCTCTAGGGGGCTGGAATGGGCCTTTCCCCAGTCCTGATAAAGGGGGTCAGAGGCAAACTGCTCAACAGTGTGAGTGACTTTGTAAGTGGCCTTAACTTAGACATAGCCATTCACCAAGCTGCCCCAAGTACTTCCCAGTTGGCCTTTAACGGGGTTTGTAGGCTGCAAATACTTCCCTTGAGACCCCCCACTGCCCTGTCTGTGATGTCACACTCCTAAGCTGCTCCTGAAAAGCTGGATGTGCCTGGTCACTCTGTGTTCCTGTCCCTCCCAAGATAGTTGTACTATGTTTAGCTACCTTGGGAGAGGTTAGCTCGGGAGGAGAACAGGACTGTATTATGGACGACAAGGGAGCGCCATTTTCCTGCTTTAAGGCTTAGGGAGAGTCCCTCTGGCCCTCCACCCTCCCTCAGGAAACCAGAGGAGGCTCAGCATAGCAGGAAGATGAGAGAGCATGAGGTCCAGAGCCGGACAACCCCAGAGACCCGTGACCAGCAGGACCCAGCAGACAGCAAGCATTGACTCCCTCCCTGAGCGGTGGGGAAGGTGCTGGGTGGGAGCCACACTCCTACCAATGTGAGCCCCTGCTGCCCCGGCCCTGTGCTGTGTGCCATGAGGCAAAGAAGATGGCCCCCCCTCCCCTAGAGTGGAGAATTCAGGGGTGAGAGATCTGTGTGGGAGGGCAGTGTGATCCTGGAGAATGTTTCTTGGGGAGATCTGCTCTGAGCTGGACCTGGTATGCTGGGTAAAAATGGGAAGGAGAGAGGCCCTGATGAGGAATTTTGGGGGCTAGCCCTGAGGTAAGCCAGCTTTGGCATAGACTTTCCTTCCTTGCTGCCCCAGGTTTTTCAACATTAGGGCCCCAAGACCCAGAAAGGAGTGACCACACAGAAGCTGGGGTCTTCTGACGGCCTTGCTGGGGTTTTTGCGAGGGGGCCTGATGGGCTGTGGGCTTTGGCCTGGGCCTGCCTGCGGCATTCTTATGTTGGAAAAGGGCCAGCCCTCCTCCCAGGGCAGGAGGCTACCTGTTAGGTCCCTCTGGTGGCAGTCTGGGCCTTCTCATTTTTGGTGAACTTCTAAAGCCTGGTGCAGATTATGGATTGACTGGTCCAACCCTAGTCTGCCAAGACACCAGGGTGGCTCAGTCAGTTAAAATGAGTGCCTTCTGCTCAGATCATGATCCTAGGGTCCTAGGATTGAGTCCCACATCCTGCTGCTTGCTCAGCAGGGAGCCTGCTTCTCTCTCTGCCTGCTGCTCCCCCTGCTTATGCTCTCTCTCTCTCTCCCCCTCTCCCCCGCCTCTGACAAATAAAATAAAATCTTTATGAATCCTGGCTCTGCCACTGCTGATTGACCTTGGGCATGTTACCTCTTCCTGGAGCCTCAGTATTCTCATCTCCAAAATGGGATAAAGTCCCCCTACCTCACACTTGAGGGGATGGCTCAGCCCAAGTCCTGAGATGCAGAGACACTCAGCAGGTCCCTCCCCAAGGCCACAGTAACTGGGGCGGGCCCTGGGGTGGGGAGAACGTGCAAGGAGGGGCCAGAAAGAGTAGACCTAAGGACGGCTTTCCCAGTGCTACTGCCCACTCCACACGGAGCGCACGAGCTCCTCAAAGCCGGGAATGCCCATCAGAATCAAGGAGCTGAGGTTCTTGTCCCCGTGAGCCTCATCCTCCCCAGACTGCTGCTGTAGACCTCCCCTGCCCACGGCCGGGGCCGCACCGGAGCCATGTCCCTTGGTGAGCCTCACCCAGCGGGAGACTGAGCAACCCCCCCAGGGAGTATAGGGCCTGACCCAAGGCCCTCGGTTTCCCCACCAGGAGTGGCCTGCAGCGCCATCCTCATGTACACATTCTGCACCGACTGCTGGCTCATCGCCGTGCTCTACTTCACCTGGCTGGTGTTTGACTGGAACACGCCCAAGAAAGGTAGGCGCACGACCGCCTTGCCCTTGGAACCCTCCCTCCCCGCAATGCAGCTGAAGTTCCCCATTGTGGGGGCTGCCCCTTTTTACTCAGCACCTGCTCCATGAGAAGTGGGGAGCTAGGCCAGGCTGTGGTTTCTGGGGGGTGGTGTGGAAAGCTCCTCGGAGGGCACAGTCCTGGTCCTTAGAGGAGCTCAGAGGAGCTCACAGTGCCCTCCCAGGGGCTCACACTCAGTCAAGGGTTTGCCTGCCTGGAGGGGACAAAGGTGGGACAGGACCCAGTGGGAAGCGGTGGAGGGAGAAGATGCTCCGCAGGGTGACAGTCCCCTAATTCAGGGTCCCACACTGACTCCATCTTCTCTGCCTTACCTGAGTGTCCCCTGCCCCTATTCCCGCTCCTTCCCAACACTGTGTTTTGTTCCCTGGAAGGTGGCAGGAGGTCACAGTGGGTCCGAAACTGGGCTGTGTGGCGCTACTTTCGAGACTACTTTCCCATCCAGGTAAAGGCTCGTGGGTGTTAACCTGGGAGGTGGGGGGACAGGCCGGGAATCTGAGTGAGAGCTTTATCTCACCATCTGAGGTTACCCCATGCTGAGTTCAACCCTGCGACCCCTTCCACTGTGACTGTCTGTTCATGTTCTACCCCTCCTTATGCAGGATTTGAGGTGATGTAGGGTACATTCGGTGTCATGCCAGGTAAAAACCAAAATCAAGACCTGAAGGAAAAGCTGCTAGTGGTTTAGCTGTGAGGGTCAACAGAGTTGCAGTAGTTGAGTTTGCTTCCTGGTCGCCGAGGCAAAAAGGGAAACATGATGGTTGTTGGTTTTTCTTTTGGGCAAGGACAAAGCATGCTAGTTTCTCAGGGAAACAAGGCTTGTTCTAGCATTTGGAGCTAAAAGAGGTTTCCGACGCTGAGATCCTTAGTGATATAAGGAACATGTTACAATAGCAGATATTATGCTTACCTGCCTTTCAGTGAATACTAAAGACATAAGTGAAAAGGGCAGCAATTTTACCAAGGGCAATAGCAAAGTAGTTCCAAGTCCATCTGACCTGAACCATGGATACGACTTCAAGCCGTAGGTGTGAGGGGCTTTTTCTTCCTTCTGAAGCTCTGATAGAATATTGCTTCTCTCAGCCAGCTGCGGGTCGCCCACTGGGGCTCCTGACCAGGGAATTAGGGCCCAGGAAATTAGATGTGCCGTGAAAGACAGTGAGACCCTAGTTCTGAAGTGTGCAGGGAATGCTTCTGGAGGACGTGCTCCTAGAACTCCATCTTCAAGATGAGTAGCACTAAAGAGGCATGCAAAAGAGGAACACTGAGGCACCTGAGTTTGAGAAGAAGCCTGTGGTGCGGGGGATGTTGAGGAGGTAGATTGGGGAAGGAGGATTTCCATTTATCCGGAGCCTTCTAGAAACCCACAACTTTCCTCAAGGAGTTCCCGCTAACCCTCTCAGTATCCTGTGAGGCAGGTATTCATTGTATCCCTTTTTCACAGAAGAAAAACTGAAGGTCAGAGAGGAGTAAAGCTGAAGGAGGCTAGTAGTATTTTGAGCTGAAATTCTACTTGCTGCCTTGCCTCAGAATTCTGGATCCTTCCCCCCACAGCATGCTGCCTCCCTATGTAGCATGAGCTGTAGGAAACGAGCTCCGGGACTCTAGCTTCCCTCAGGTTTGGAGGAAGCGCCCAGTATGACCCTGAGTGAAACCCCATCCCTTCCAGCCTGCAGTCTCCCCATCTGAAGCAAGTTTAGACTAAGCTGGTCTCTGGGTTTCCTTCCTGCGGCACCACCATTGGCTGCTCTGGGACCCCCGTGCTGGTCTTCTAAGGACCTGTCTTCTCTGGGACCACCATCCAGGTCCTGACAAGATAAGTGGTGGCTTAGTCGGGACTTTTTCTCATCTTTTTATTGACCCCCTTCCAGAGGTCTACAAGCCAGGCTGGCAAGGCAGAGGCCATGTGGGCAGTGCTGGGGGTTTGTGGCTAACTCTGGCAGGATCCCGAAGGTTTTTCCTGCAGGGGAAAGACCTGTCTGGCCAGCTCACCGAGCACCCCAGCACTGGCACACCCTAGCTGCTGAGGGTGACCCAGCAGAAGGCAGTGGGGTCTGAAGAGCCAAGACGGCATGTGTGAGAGGGAATGTGAGCGCGGGGCAGGGTGGTGTATATTTGCTGCTGTGAGTCAGTGACTGAGACATCCTGGCGTGCTGCCCAGAGGAGGTGGCCGGGTAACCCTACATTCCTCCACTGCTCTCAGTTTTGGGAGGAAGCTCCCTCTGCTCACCACAGCCTGAGCCAGTTTTCCCAGGATCCTTGGGGTCAGGACGCTGCTCTTCCCTCTCCCTGACCCCATCTCTCTGGCTGCAAGGAATTTAAGGCTGCTATTGCTGGGACAGTGCTACATGATCAGACCTGACCCTGTCATTCTGAAAGTGAGGGGACTCAGTCCCAAAGACAGGCACGGTCTGGTCCAGGTTGCATGGCGAGTCCATTCCAGCATTAGTACTGGAATCCTAGCCCCAGGCTCTTTCCCAATGAATTCCTGCTGCCTGTTTTTCTGGGAGAGATTCCATCCCAGATTTCCTCACTGGATTGAGCCCCACTTCCTGGGTCTCCCTCCATCTGCTTTGTGGTTAGAGAGCTGGGTTGGGTTCCTGCTCTGTTGCTCTATTCTCTGACCCGCGGTTGCTGGGCTCTGTGCTAGGCACAGGGACGTGGAAGGGTCAGCCCTGGTCCTCCTCACGTAGGCTCACCATCTAGCTAATTCTGCTAGACTTTGTCACTTTCTGCCCAAAGGACCACAGACATGCTTTCTCAAGCTCATGGAGCCTCATTAGCCTTACTTGCAAAATGGAGCTGTTCATACTGTTAAGGAGTAGTAAATTATGGGTGGAGATGAGGGACTGTGGACTCTCTTCTCTCTGCTGGGACCCTTACTTCAGGGATCAGGCCACAATGATCAGAGCAGCCTACCCCTCTCGAAGATTCCTCGAGTCCAATAGCCCCACTCACCACCCAAAATGGGACGACCCAATGACCGTTGGTTGGAGCTGGGATAAGCAGGTGCCCTTCCTCACTGACGTCCACATTTCTAAAAGAATCAAAACAAAACCCTGTGTCCCTTTTTGCCCCTCTGTTCCAAGAAGTCAGCTGGGAACTGGAGCCACAGGACACATGTGGGTTGGCCCTGGGAGGGCCCCTGGGTACCAGGACCCAAGCCAGCCTGGGCCTGAGGCCAGCCAGGGCCTGGAGCCTTGGCCTGGGCTGCTCTTGCCCACAGGTGAGCTTGGCCAAGCCTCTGATCCTCAGGGCCTCAGGCTACTCTTCTGTGTGGGGAGTATTGGGCCTTGGTGACCTGATGTCCAAGCTGATGCTTTGGGATGTTCTTTGTGGCCTCCCGGCCCTCCCCCTTCTCTCAGCCTCTTGCCAGGGGTTATGCAATGATCTCTAGCTATAACCATCCACCCACCTTTCCCCTGCTTCCTCCTTTGTATAGCTCTCTGCTGCCAGAGCCACTCAGCGAGCCCTGAGAGCATCCCTCCTCCCAGCACAGGAGGGCTCATGCGTTAGCAGCCGCCACCAGGACCACCAGCTCCCTGAAAGAGGAGAGCCAATGCCTGGGTCACCTATCCCTGAGTTACAGGCAGGATTTCTGGAGAGGAAACTAGGAAAGGCTGAGCTTAGAGTGATCTCTGTCCATCTGCTTCATTTCTTGCATGGTCCTACTGAAGCCCAGAGAGGAGGGACTGTCCCGAGGTCCCAAAGCAAGTCAGTAGCGGGGCTGGTATTGGAACCAAAGCTATCTGCTTCAGGACCCATGTTTTCATTTCTCTCTTCCTCTGCTGTGTGTCCTGTGGTATGAGCTTAAGCAAATTTCTGCTCCTCTCTGATTCTGAATTTCTTCTGTTTGGTGCCGGGGTAGGACAAGCTTATCTGAGTACCTTTCCTGCCCTTGGGAGGCAGGATGGGAAGAACGACTTGCCGGGAGTGTGTCCCAGACTCATGTTAGCCACGGGGCCTGGCCTGGGCACCTTGTTGGGCTGAGACTTTGCCACAGGAAACAGGGGACATGAGAGCAAGCATGTCAACAGAGACTTCATCAACAGTGCCTTCCTTCTCCCTACAGAACGGACACTCTGTCCAGCCCTGGTGGCAGGGGAGTATGGCTTGAAGACAGATCAAAGCTGTATCAGCCTGCTTTCTTCTGGGGACAGCTCCAAGGGCCATTAACCTGCAACGTGTCCCAAGGCAGCTCACTTAGTCAAAAGTCCCACCAGACAGATGTGTGGGGTGGGGGGTGGGAGTGAAAAAGGCAGCTGTGGGGCACCTGAGTGGCTCATTGGTTGGGCATCCCACTCTTGATTTCGGCTCAGGTCTGACCGCAGGGTCATGAGATCGAGTCCCCTATAGGGCTTGGAGCCTACACAAGATTCTCTCACTTTCTCTGCCTCTCCCCACCCTGCTCACTTGCACATTCTCTCTTAAAAAAAAAAAGAAAGAAAAGAAAAGAAAAGAAAACTGCAAAGAAAAGAAAAAGAGCCAGCTGACCTTGCACCAGGTAACATATTTTCATCCCAGTGACTTAGAGAAAAGCCCACTGGGTGACTCCATCTAGAGAGGGAAGAGGATGGGCAGCTCCTTTCTCTAGGCCTTTCTCCACCTTGCAATCAAAGCAACAGCCTAGACCAGGGCTCTTCCGGTGCGTTTTGCACATGGGACTCCCAGACCCAGCCTTCAGTTCCAGAGCTGTAACAAGGGCACTGTTGGCTGCCTCTACTCTTCCCTTGACACAATCCTACTGTGCGGAAGCCAGCTCCAGGTTCCAGCTTTACTGCAAGCTAGCATGGTGGGCACACCTGCTCTTCAGGAGGAGAACTCTCAGAACAATCTCCTTGCCACGCTCATGTAAAGCCAGGCCCGCTTTTAGAACCCCCCTTTCTGCCCCCTCCCCAATAATCGTGGCTTACACTGCTGCCGTTTATGTAGTGGGCAGCAAAGCACGAGCTGGGTTTTGAGCAGCTTTAAGGTGCTTGCCAAAGGCAAGGTGGGGGAAGGAGTGCCGAGGGCCTGAACAGCAGGGGGTGGAACTCAGGGGGTCTTGCTCCCACATGTCCCTGCAGTCATAGCCCTGGGAATGGTGTTGGCCACCATCTGCTCCATCCCCCTCTGGCCTCTGTCACCTGAAGCTTCAGATTTCCATTTCCTGGGGCCAGACACCAGCACCCCTCCCCCAAATTGAGCACCAGGTCCTTTCCCTAGCCTGGGGTTCCCAAACTGGGAGTCATGGAAAACCCAGGCTGTTGACATTCCAGCAGTGGCTAGCAGCTCTGCCTCCAGCTGACATGCGTGCAAAGATATGGGCACTTTCCAGCCTGGGAAGGAAGTCAGGGGTGTTATCGACAGCACCCCCTAGAGGCAGGGCAGCCCACAGGACCAAAATGTTCATATGCCTGGCCCCAGGAGTTGTGATTTCTCGAAGTGTGTCAAACAATCACATATGCAGACGACAATAAGGTATTTGTGGAAGCGTTATTTCTGAAGGGAATTTTGGAAGGTTTTTAAAGATCCATCCGTTGGAGTTTGATTAAAATTTTAGTGCATGCAACATAGCTATGCAACAGGATAATGAAGCCAAGAGAGACGTGGCTGGTGGACTGTGATAGGAAAAATAGTTATGATAGGGTTGGTAGAAAATTATGTAAAAATGAGGGGTGCCTGGGTGGCTCAGTCAGTTAAGTGTCTGCCTTCAGGTCATGGTCCTGGGGTGCTGGGATTGAGCCTCATGTCAGGCTCCCTGCTCAGTAGGGAATGTGCTGCTCCCTCTCCCTCTGCTGCTCCCCCTGCTCATGCTTGCTCTATCTCTGTCAAATAAATAAATAAATATATTTTAAAAAGAAAATCATGTAAAAATGATAGCAACCGATTTGCCCTTAACTTTGTGGTTTTTAAAAAAAGAGCACGTGTATATTTGAGTAACCAAAGAACTCACCACATCAGAGTGGTTTATCAGGATGGAGATAGGACAGGCACTCTGGATTATTTTTTGACTTTTTCCTGTATTTTTAAAAATACTCCTTAATTATTCACTATTTTTCTAATCAGAAAAGAAGTGATGTTTCTGAACAAAATAAACTTTGCTCTCCAGTGCTCTTAGCACCATCTACCCCCACCACATCCCAGGCAATGCTGGGCAGGAGCCTCAGAGTCTAGGGCAATTTTACACTACTCCCACCCCCGCCAAGCCACCAACCCCAGGGCAGGGAGAAAGCCAATCGTTCTTTAGAGCATCCCGGGACAGATTTGTTGATAGTACCACAGGTCAGCTGCCTGGCTGGCCCCCTGCCCCTGCTAGGGCTGGCACAGGCCTGTGGCTTGCCCTTGTCCTTCCTAAATAGAGCACGAGCCGAGCCTGGCTTCCTGGAAGGAAGTTTCCATTCAGACCCGCTGCAGTGTCTCTTCTCTGGCCAAACTAAGGGACATGGACTTTACCTTGACAAAAACTGGACCCCCCTCTTTATCTGAGAGCGGCAGGGGGTGGATGAGGAGAATGAGCCCAGGAGGAAGGTGGGCAGGAGGCTAGCAGGGTGCAGGTGAGAGCACCTGGTGTGTCTGGCTGGAGAGGTGAGGGAATGAGAGGGCAAGTTTCTCACTCCCTTCCCAGGGACTCACAGTCTCAGTGGCAGTTGTCACGAGTCTCAGGCATGCAGAGTCGCATGGGGTGTGCAGCGCACTGGGTCCTTCCCCCATCTTCTGGGCTCATCCCAGCACCCGTCTCCCAGCATTTCCTCTGACCTGAGCTTTTTCCCTGCAGCTGGTGAAGACGCACAACTTGCTGACCACCAGGAACTACATCTTCGGGTACCACCCACACGGCATCATGGGCCTGGGTGCCTTCTGTAACTTCAGCACCGAGGCCACAGAAGTGAGCAAGAAGTTCCCTGGCATAAGGCCCTACCTGGCCACACTGGCCGGCAACTTCCGGATGCCCGTGCTGAGGGAATACCTAATGTCTGGAGGTGAGGGGCCTCCTCTGCCTTCCCCTGCCAGGCTCTGCTGTCCAGACCTGAGCCTCTCCACTGAGTGAGGGGATAGAGGGAGCAGGAGGCCAATACACCATGTCCCAGTGGCTGGTTGTGTGTGGAGAGACATAGAGGGCCCCAGGCATGGTGGACCAGGTCTGAGCAGGAGAGCTGTCCATACCGTCTTCAGGATTTAGCTTGAATAACAAAGTCCCTAGGAAGCCTTCTCTGCCCTGGTACTGCCCTTTGCACAACCACGTTGTTGCCGGTGGTGCTGTCCTTATCCACCTGCTGTGACCCCTGCCACCCTAACTCCCCAGTATCCCCCAGCACCTTGCAGGAGCCTGGCAGAGCTAGGACCTCAAGGAATGTTTGCCCAAATGAACGAGTTCCCTAAACAACCTCGTATCGTTATCCCCATTTTACAGATAAGCAAGTCAAGGTTCAGAGAAAGAAATAGCTCAGGCAGGGCTGTATAGCTTCTAGGGGCTGGCTCAGGTCTGGAGCCCAAGTCCAGGGCTCGTTCTGTTCATGCCTGGCTATAAGCAGGGGGTAGGGAGTGCACTTGTGGGCAGCCCTGACTCTGTCCTTCTCCCTGCCAGGCATCTGCCCTGTCAACAGGGACACCATAGACTACTTGCTTTCAAAGAACGGGAGTGGCAATGCCATCATCATCGTGGTGGGGGGCGCAGCCGAGTCCCTGAGCTCCATGCCTGGCAAGAATGCGGTCACCCTACGCAATCGCAAGGGCTTTGTAAAACTGGCCCTACGCCACGGGTGAGTGCCCCCTCCACGCGCACACACACACACACATGCATGCGTGCACCAGCGTGCACTGCATACACGGCCCTCCAAGGCTTTGTTTGGCCCCAGCAGAGCAACTCCTTGGCTCCTGGAGGCAAGGCCCAGACCCTAGGAAGACCTCGATGAGAGTTTGCTGTCCTGTGGAGGGGGGAGGTGGGAGGCCGGAGCTGCAGACCTAAGTTTGCCCAAGTGCAGCCCGAATGTCTGAGCCGAGCAGAAATTGAGTCTGTGCACCCTGAGCCCTTGCAGATGGGTGGAGAGGCCAGGCTTCTGTGCGGGACTGTGTACCCTCAGGCCAACATGTGTTATGTCGCTAGGAGAGCAAGCACAAGGCCCACAGTTAGGGTGTGATGGACCCTGGCTTCTCCCTTCCAGAGCTGACCTTGTTCCCACCTACTCCTTCGGGGAGAATGAAGTCTACAAACAGGTGATCTTTGAGGAGGGCTCTTGGGGCCGATGGGTCCAGAAGAAGTTCCAGAAGTACATTGGCTTTGCCCCGTGCATCTTCCATGGCCGAGGCCTCTTCTCCTCTGACACATGGGGGCTGGTGCCCTACTCCAAACCCATCACCACCGTTGGTGAGCTCCCCTGCCTGCAGCCCCTGACCTCGGGGCACCCCCTTGCTGTTTTGTGGTGGAGTTAAGATTCACACCCAGGATCTCAGGTCCTCTGATGTCCATGCTGTAAACCTCGTGGATGTGGACCTGTTTGGGCGCTGATGGGAATGGCGAGTGGGGGTGGGGAGCGGGCAGTGGGGAATGAGTTCCATTACCATGAGCCAAGCAGTGCCAGGTGAGAAAACCGGACCCAGCAGTCCGTGTGCGCAGAGCCCGCAAGTCTATGAGGGAAGACCGGGAAGACCAGTCTGTTAAGCAAAGACCAAGAGGGTGTGTGTGGGGAATGTGCAGCGTGCTCTGGGGGGTTATAATGGACCCCAGAAAAGAGGTGACTCTTACACCCTAGCTGAAGAGGAATTATCTAGCAAAAGAGAGGAGGAGAGATTTGTTGGAAGCATGAGCCCGAGTGGACTTCCCACAGCAAAACTGTGTAGATTTTTGAGGAACAGAAAGAAAAACATCAACGTGAATGGAGCATAGGCCTCTGAGTAGTATAGCAAGAAAACCGGCTGCACTTGTCCCTCAGCCATGTTGTTCTGGGTGTGTGTGTGTGTGTGTGTGTGTGTGTGTGTGTGTGTGTGGTTCACAAGCCAGAGGTCACACACAAGTGTGTAGGCCACCAGGCGTGGACTTTCAGGCTCAAAGTTCACATAGATACTAGTCAGGTGTTTTGCTTTGTATCTTTACAAAGTCTAACTTCCTGCACCTTGGGTCCCAGACCCAAACTCACTGTCTGCTCTCATTACACACAAATCTTATTCCAGGCCTGATCGCTCTGAGGCAGCAGGGACATTTCCACGTGCAGATGTGGCTGGAGAGGGACAGGTCCTGTGGGCCATGTGAAGGGGTTTACGCTTCCTCTTAAGAAAGGAGATCCTTAAGAATGGAATCCTTTAGAAGGCTTGAGGGTTTCGGGGAGGAGAGGTTCACGACTGCACTTTCAAGTGATTCTTGGGCTGCTGGATAGCCAGTGGGTTACCAGGGTCAAAATGGAAGCCCCCGAAAACACGTGCAGATGCCTCTCTGGCAGCCGTTGGGGACCGAGATGGCGACTGCAGGGATGGAAGGAAAAGGCGTGAACTGGGGAGAAATTTCCAAAATGTCTTTGCCAGGGCTTTGGGGTGAGTTGGGTGTGGAGACGCAGGAAATCGAGCAATGCATGCGTGGATGAATGTTGCCACCCCTAGGAGGAAGGATTCCTTGGGACAGGTGAGGGAACTGAGGCTCAGAGAGGCAACGTGACTTGCCCGGAGTGGGTCAAGAACAACGCCATTACTTGCTCCCAGAACCCTCTCAGGAACTGCCTGTCAAGGGCAGTGGGGACAACCTGAGCTGGAGCATAGTTAGCACAGTTCCCGGTATGTGGCTGGCACTGGGCATGGGGTCACTGCCGTCAGCGGTACGGGAGGCTCTCAGGGAGGGTGGCCTGAGTGGGCTGACTAACCGGAGGCCTCTGCCCCATCCCCGCAGTGGGTGAGCCCATCACCATCCCCAAGCTGGAGCACCCGACCCAGCAGGACATAGACCTGTACCACACCATGTACATGGAGGCCCTGGTGAACCTCTTCAACAAGCACAAGACCAAGTTCGGCCTCCCGGAGACCGAGGTTCTCGAGGTGAACTGAGCCCACCAGCAGAAGTCAGCTCCTGGGAGAAATCAGCTACAAATCCTTTTCTACCAAGTTCTCGAATGCTTTTTTGTTCTGTAAATTTGGAAGCGTCATGGGTGTCTGTGGGTTATTTAAAAGAAATTATAATAATTTTGTTAAACCATTACAAATGTTAGGTCTTTTTTAAGAAGGAAAAAGAATATCTCAAGCTCTTTCACTTCCAGTTTGACCTGCTCTAGGTGATGGCTAACACATCTGGGCTAACCCTTCTTCCTTTCCCAAAATCACAGAGAAAACTCAGTCCTGGTTGACTGGGAAAGAAGGACAGCCATCTGCAGCTCAGGCCGGTTGAATTATTTGCTTTTTCCCACCGCAGAAGCCACTTGTAATACAAACACCTCTATTCCAAATTACCTACCCCACACTTAACCGCAGGACTGGTCCCTCTTACCAAGGGGAAGACTTGGAGAGCACAGTTGTCTCCATCTTGAAGAGTGCTGTGACGAGCATCTGGAATGTTCCACTTGTGTCCAGCCAGTCTTTTAAATCTGAGGCCTCCAGAGCAAGAATAGGGGGTGACAATGACCCTGTGCCCAAATGCACCATCTCTCTGGGATCATTCAGCCACCGTGTCTGGTTGGAGTGACTGGTCCTCCACAGGGTGCTGACACAAACCCAGATCGACACGGACTTGGCCTGAATCACATACTTTCCCGTGGCCTCTATTTGTTTAACCCATACCCCCTAATGTGGCTGTGAGGAAAGGGTCCCTCTTCCCGTTCACAGAGGGGCCTGGCCTTCTGAGCAGCAGGTTGGCCTTCAGGTCAGGAGGCCCCTGAACCCAAGCCTTGCATATTTGTGCCTTTCTGAGAGGTTAGGGGCCAGGGAAGAAATCCAGCCCCTCCTCTGCATGTTCTGTTTTCTTTCGATGGAGATTATTGTACCGTGTCAGACTTTTGTATTTTCCAAAATGAATAAATAAAAATGAGAGTCCTCTGTGAGTTCTTGCTGGGGCCACAACTGCACCTTGCTACCAACACTTAGGGAAACCCTGGCCCCATCAGGGCTGCCTGCCAAGCTTTCCCCCGTGCTCCTTTGGGCTATGTGACCCTTTGTGGTATCCGTTATCCAGTGCTGTGTGATAGAATCCTCCAGAATGCCGTGGCTCCAAACAACATCGTGTCCACCACAAAATCTGAGAGTCTGTAGCTGAGGTGCAGCTTAGCTGAGCCCTCGACTTCAGAGGCTCTCTCAAGGCCACAGTCAAGGTATCAAACAGGGCTGCCATCATCGTAAGGCTTGACTGGAGGAGGCTCCACTTCCAAGGTCATTCCTGTGATGGTTTCTAGGGTTCGCTTCCTCACTGACTATTAACCAGAGGCCACTCTTAGTTGCTTACCACATGGGCCTTTCCGTGGACTAGCTCACGATGTGGCAGCTGTCTTCATCAGAGAGAGTAAGGAGGAGGAGCCAGAAAGAATGTGCAAGGTGGAAGTCACATTATTTTATAACTTAATCTCAGATGTGATGTCCTATCCCTTCTGCCATATTCTCTCCATTAGATGCAAGGGACTCCATTCCAACTTTCCTACTGCCTAAGTGCCCGCCCTTGCCATTCATTCATCCACTTCAAGGACCACTCCTCTGTGTATCCAGTGTTGGGTGCCTCATTGAGCTGGGACCTCAATGCCTAACTTGGGACTTGAAGGGTGACTGGAAGTTTGGCAGGAAGGAAATGAGAGGCAGAGCCAGAGCAACAAGCACCAAGACCGGGAAGACAGCACTGCTGGTTTGAAGGAGGACGTGGTGGTAGATAGGTCTGCAATGGGGCTTGGCTTAGAAGAGCAGGAGAGTGGACTTCTCCAGAGTTTCTAGGTGGGCAGGAGAGCAGGAAGCAACAGGAGGCACCCTGGAGAGGCTTCAGGCTTCAGGCCCGCAGAACTCCGGCGGAGGACAGATATTTCCTTTAGGATGGAGGAAAAGGCCTGTTTTTTTATGACGGTCTCAGCCCCTTTCCAGCCCTAGTCTGAGGTTAGCCATGATCGTCAGCCTCTGGCTCCAGGCTAAGAACTGGCCCCAGGCAAAGAACTAGGCCTCCTTACAAAGGTAGGCCCTTATTCTCTGCATGGATTTTGTGAAGATTAAACACCTACTGTGTGCTAGGGAACTCCACCATCTCCGAATACCAACAGCAACAATCTGCAGGCCCCCAAATCCCAGAGGGGGACCTCACCTAAGGCAATATGTCTAGCAGCAGCCTGCGCAGAGCAGAAGCCTGTCTGCTCTAAGCAATGGGTGGGAGGCTCTAGGTAAATGCTGTGGTCATTTGGGAGTTATTACCTCCGGAGAGGAAACGGGATAGGATCCTCCTTTTCCAGCTGATCATCAGCTTTTGGACTGCGTAGGTAGGGCTGTAGTCGAAGTCGTCAATTCCATGATTCTACTTGTGGTTCACAGATATGGCCACTAGAGGGCAGCGGGGCTAGTTCTGAGGCAAAAATCCCACACCGGGCAGGGGGGCGGGGGCGGGGTGGTGGTGGTGGTCTAATCACTGTGTGTTACTTCAGCGCTTCTATCCTGGACTAGAAGCCAGAGAGAGTAAAACTCAGACTCACAGATGCTCAGA
Organism: Enhydra lutris kenyoni; assembly: GCF_002288905.1. Classification (NCBI taxonomy): domain Eukaryota; kingdom Metazoa; phylum Chordata; class Mammalia; order Carnivora; family Mustelidae; genus Enhydra; species Enhydra lutris. The sequence continues at coordinate 14,300,240 of NW_019154152.1, forward strand.
GCTAACCAGAAACACTTCTTTTTCCAGGGTCTTAAGATGGAAAGTTAAGAGATCTTTTTTTCTTTTTTAATATGCTTGCATATATAAGATTTGCTCTAAAACTGCTTTTGCCACATCCCGTAGGTTTTGGTGTCTTGTGTTATTTCATTCATCCTAAATTTTTTCCTAATTTCTCTTCGGATTTTTCCATTGACCTGTTCGGTTACTTAAGAGAATGTTGCTTAATTAACATATTTGCTATTATCCCAAATTTTCTTTTGTCGTTTATTTCAAATTTTATTTCAGAGAACATACTTTGTATGATTTCAGTCTCTTTGAATTTATTGAGAATTCTCTTACGACCTAATAGATGGTCTGTCCTAGAGGATGTTCCATGTGCATTTGAGAAAAATGTGCATTCCACTCCTGCTTTTGAAGTATTTTCTAGATACTATTAGTGTTACAGTAGCAGTATTTTCCAGATGTCTGTTAGGTCAAGTTAGTCCATAGGGTTGTTCAAGTCTCCTGTTTCCTTGTTGATCTTGTTGATCGTCTAGTTTTTCTATTCTTTATCGAAAATGGGGTATTGAAGCCTCCAACTATTGTCATTACATTGTTTATTTTTCCCTTCAATTCTGTAAGTTTTGCTTCCTTTATTTTAGGAGTCTGCTGTTACATATGTCTGTGTCCGTAATTGTTACTTCTTGCCATTGGAGTCACCTCTTTGTCATCATAAAATAACCTTGGTCTCTAGTAAAAATTTTTGTCTTAAAATCTATTTTATTTAGCCTGTGGACATATACCCATCCAGCTGTCTTTTAGTTACTATTTACATGAAACATCTTCTTCCATCCTTTTCCTTTCAAACCTGTTTGTGTCTTTGAATATGAAGTATATCTTTTGTAGGCAGAATAGCGTTGAATCTTTTTTCCTTTCGTCCATACTTCTACTTTCCGCCTTTCTCATTGGCGTGTTAACTCTATTTACATTTAATAGAATTGCTGATAAAGTAGGATTTACATGTGCTATTTTGCCATATTTCTTTCTTGTTCCTCTCTCCCTCCATTCCTGCCTTCCTTTCTGTTAAATGTCTATTAAAAACTGTTTTAATTCTCTTGTTGAGTCTTTTACCCTATGTTTTGTTCTGTATTTTTTCCCCACAAAATAATAGTTTTGTTTGAAAGAACGAGTGACAAATATAGCTATCAGATTTGAGTGTTAGGCAATTTCTTAAAAATGAACAAAGTAAGCCACCCACTTCAAGAAACCTGACAGTATTTGCTCCCAATTGTAAAATCTAATATTTGAGGAATAATATAATTCTATAAAGCTTGTATCTGCCATGATATTTGACAGATTCATAATACTTAAGAAACTTCTCCTGAGACTGGCAGTATTTTTGTACTAAATAATTACATGTGTCAAATTTCAGTTGCTCTACGTTTTTAAGTTATTATCTTAGTGGTTACCCTGGAGATTAAAATTCACATCTTAATTTAAAACATTCTCATTCAGATTAATAAAAACTTAATTTCTTCATCTTTTGGCTGGCTGGCCTGAGGGGTGAAAGGGGCAGGCCACACCCACGAATGATATGGCAGATCGAATAGTGGCCTACAACGTATGTGTACGCATCTTAACCCCTGCAATTGGTGAAGGAATGTGACTTTATTTGGAAAAAGGGCCTTGGCAGATATAATTAGGTCAAGGATCTCAAAATGAGATAATCTTAGATTATGTAGGTGGGCTGTAAATGCAATGACAAGTGTCGTCTAGGAGAAAGACACAGGGAAACGGGAGAAGACCATGGAGAAGGCAGCTCAGGCACATCACAGCCACCAGCAGCCAGAATAGGTGAGGAAGGATTCTCCCCTAGAGTCTTTGAGGGAGCAAAGACTTCCCAACACCCTGACTTTGGATTTCTGGCACACAGAACTGGGACAGAATGAATTTTTGTTTTCAGTCAGCTCGTTTATGGCTTAATCTAATACAAACAGTGACCTTCAATATATTTCTATCACCTAATCGAGGAATTGTACCCATGGATGCAGAGTCTGGTCTTCTCATCAATAAAATATTGAACAACATGGGTTTGAACTGCCCAGGTCCATTTACACATGGACTGTTTTTGATAAATGCGATATAGTGCTGGAAATATATATTCTCTTCTGATTTTCTTTTCTCTAGCTTACTTTATTGTAAGTACACAATCTATAATACAAATAACATACAAAATATTGTTAATCAACTGTTTTTGTCATTGGTAAAGCTTCCGGTCAAGAGAAGGCTATTAGCAGCTAAGTTTTGGGGGAGTTATACTAGAATTTTTTATTTTTATGTCCGGGGATCAGCATCCCTAACACCCATGTTTAAAAGTCAACTGTATTTCACTTTTCTTTAAACGGGGCAGGCTGCAGTTTTGGAAGGCACTTTTTCCTGATACTTCTGAGAGGTGGAAGAAATTCCCCTGTAATGGTAATGAATAGGATTGCTAGGAGAAACATAGGAATTCCTTACATCCCTTGGCTTCACCCATAATTTTTATAACCAATCTCTCTCCCATACGTATTGCAAACTTCTTTTGTTCACAATCTTGTTTCTCTTTCCTTGTAAACTCTTTTTCAAGATATTTTTCACCACTTCCTGCTTAGGGAGTTTTGCTTTGTGTATCTTCATCTAACATTTGTGTCATGCAGACACACAATTTTATCTCCTACATTTTTTACATAACATTGAATTCCACTGGCACACATTTAGAAAGTTCCTTTTCTCAAGGCTAAAATAGCAACAATTTATAAGATTTCTAATTACTTTTGATGAAAACTGATATGAAATATTTTTCCTCTAAACACAGAGGTATATTGTTAATGTGTAGGATATAAAAGCATATTCTGAAAATAAATATGACTTAACCATACAAATAAAATTTGGGGCCTCAGGCTGACTCAGTCAGTAGAGCATGTGACTCTTGATCTCCGGGTCATGAGTTCAAGCTCTGCATTGGGCGTAGAGCTTGCTTTAAAAAAAAAAAAAATGCTATAATACTGTTTCACTAAAGGCCGTAAAATGTAGGGTAGATAACATTGGAGTAAGACTGCTTCCCAGTCCCAGCCTTATACAGAAGGAGGGTGCTGAAGGTTTCAACCTTCCAATCAGGGTTAGTTTCCCTGGCAAGCAGCCCCCCCCCTTCCCCTGCCGTCCTTAAGTTATCTGGGGCTTTCCAAATGTCACCTCATTAACATAAACTCAGATGTAGTTGAAAGTGACTTGTTATGGAAACAAAAGATACTCATTTCCCTCCCTGAAGCTTTCAGGAACTGAGGACAAAAGGAAATATAACGAAGACTTCCGTATGCTACCTCCTGCTCTCTCTCTCTCAAATCTTAAAAAATAAACAAAAAATGCCTCTATGGCTCTTATTTGTGTGTGTGTGTGTGTGTGTGTGTGTGTGTGCGTGTGTGTTCCAAAATTCATTGTTTATGCACCACACCCAGTGCTCCATGCAATACGTGCCCTCCTTAATACCCACTACCAGGCTCACCCAACCCCCCACCCCTTCCCCTCCAAAACTCTCAGTTTGTTTCTCAGAGTCCACAGCCTCTCCTGGTTTGTCTTCCTCTCCGATTTCCCCCAACTCACTTCTCTCCATCTCCCAATGTCCTCCATGTTATTCCTTATGCTCCACAAGTAAGTGAAGCCATATGATAACTGACTCTGCTTGACTTACTTCACTCAGCATAATCTCCTCCAGTCCCGTCCATGTTGATAAAAAAAAGTTGGGTATTCATCCTTTCTGATGGAGGCATAATACTCCATTGTGTATATGGACCATATCTTCCTCATCCATTTGTCTTTTGAAGGGCATCTTGGTTCTTTCCACAGTTTGGTGACTGTGGCCATTGCTGCTATGAACATTGGGGTACAGATGGCTCTTCTTTTCACTTCGTCTGTATCTTTGGGGTAAATACCCAGTAGTGCAATTGCAGGGTCATAGGGAAGCTCTATTTTTAATTTCTTAAGGAATCTCCACCCTGTTTTCCAAAGTGGCTGCACCAACTTGCATTCCTATGACTCTCATATAAGAAATTACAGGAGTTTTAAGAGCTGTGTGCCAGGAAGAGTGAACAAAGATCAAATCCCAGGCTCCTGGGTGGCTCAGTCAGTTAAGCATCTGCCTTCGGCTCAGGTCATGATCCCAGGGTTACTTACTATTCTACTATTACTTACTATAAATCACAGTATCACACTCCTTTTCTCCAAGACAGTTTCTCTGTCTCTCCTTGACTCTCATGACCTTGACAGCCTTAGAGATTATGAGTCTAGTCTTCAGTAGAACATGTTTTGTTATATCTAGCTTTTCCTTATGATTGATTCCAACCACCCATCTTTAGCTGAATCATCGCAGACATAACAATGGGCTCTTCCTACCGCCTCCCAGCAGGTAGTCATGATTTCAATCTGTCCTACGGGTGATGCTCATTTGATCACTTGATTGTGAAGTTACTCTTTCTCCATACTTTGAAAATCTCTCTTTCCCAGTCTTTTCATATCAGTAAGACTCATGGGTCCCTATTTTTTTCAGTGGGCTATCCATTACTCTATCATTTATCTTGATGTTCAAACTGCTCCAGATTTGGCCAGTGGGAGACTCATCAAACTGGCTTCTGTGTCCTTTTGACAAATCTCCCTCTTTCTGGGGGCGGGGGGAAGGAGTACTTCCTTACTTTCCAGCACAACTAGGTGTCCTACAATCGATCATCTTGTACTTTTTCTGGCCCAGTCCTGAGAGTCAGTCATTTCTTTGGAGAATCTTGATTCCTCTTAGTGGAGGATGATATTTAGAAACCAAGATCTGGGCAATTATGGACTATCATCACAGAGTTCATCCAAGTTCCCTCTCTCCTTATATTTGTAACTCCTTTTCCTGATAGAAACTGGCTCCTATTGTCCTTAATATATTTATTTGACCAATCCCTCTGTACATAACCAATCTTTCATTGTCACCACTTTCTCCTCCAACCCTGAACCCAATACCGAAGCCTTTTTCATCAAGGCCAGCTTCACCAATGCGACCTATGCAGTTGCCCCAGGCCTAAGGCTTAGAAGGGCCCCATGCTTGATTTGATGCTGTTGCTTTTTGGAATTCTTAATAATTTTGAACACAGGACTCTGCATTTTCATTTCTCACTAGGGCCCACTAATTATGGAGCCAGTCCTCACTTAGCCGTGTTTCAGCTCTGACATCTTGCTTTAGACAGGCCTCCCTGTGGATATCCTGTTCACCTGCTCTGGTCAATTCCTAGGCTTGTGCTAGGATCTCTTCTGCACCCACTGCTGGCCCTGTGTGGACACCCTCTTCACCTCGCTCTGACTCTGACTCCCTGCCCTGGGCCTCCCATGCTAACCCCTAACCCCTTGCTGATCTCCTTCTCAACCCCACCCTAAGGGCTTTTGAACTACATCCTTTAGGAAGAGAACAAGAGAGAAAAACTGTGTGGAGAGTTTTAGCCTTTGGATTTTTTGCGGCTATCCTTTGTTCTCGATGGAAGTAAGATTCTTGTTCTTTTGGGAAAATTCAGTCCTATATAGTGTAGTTTACTTAATGCAGGCAGTGTGTTATGGGGGGACAGAGCTCCCCCTGCCCAGGAAGCAAGAAACCTGGGTTCACAAGTCAATCTGCCACTAAGAACCATGGGGCTTTGGGCTGCTCATTTCCATTTCCAGAGCTGCTTTTTAAGCTTCTGTGAAACTGGGACAACAATACCTTCACAGGGTCCTGTGGGGATTGTCCATGGTAATGCGTATAGGGTACTAGTCAAATGTTAGTTCTTTCTAGGCCCCAGGGAAACCTGTGAGGGAAGGGAATGAATTTGCCTCAAATCCTGCAGCCAGTTAGCTGCGGGCCCACACCCGTGTTTTTTCTGACCCCTGGCTTAGAGCTCTCAGACACCCCACCCTGCATGCAACATGCTCCTTCTCAGGAACCCTGTGAAATCACGTCTGCTTCCGGCAGGGAACAAGGGAAATCGGGTATCCGTTGATCCGTTCTCTTCCCAGGAACTCAGTCACATTTCTGTGTTCTAACAGTCCTCTAACTCAATGAAGGAATGTCACAATTTCTCGTTGCCGTTTTCACCACTCCCTCCACCCTTGCATCTGCCTGTGACACAACTGCCAGAGTGACCTTTTTATTTATTTATTTTAAGCAGACTCCATGACCAACATGGGGCCCAACATGGGGCTTATACTCAGTACCCTGAGATCGAGACCTGAGAGGAGATCGAGAGTCGGACGCTTAACAGACTGAGCCAGTCATGTGCTCCCAGAGTGTTAAATAAAGATTTTATTTATTTATTTGACAGACAGAGAGAAAGAGCACAAGTAGGTAGAGCAGCAGGCAGGGAGAAGGAGAAGCAGGCTCTCTGCTGAGCAGGGAGCCTGATACACGGCTTGATCCCAAGACCCTGGGATCACGACCTGAGCCGAAGGCAGCCGCCTAACCAACTGAGCCACCCGGCACCCCCAGAGTGACATTTTTAAAACCTGAATCAGATCATGTAGCTCCCCTACTTAAACCCTTCTGTGGTATGTGGTCCACACACTTCAAGGTCAGACTCCCCAGGGGCAACCATCCCTGGCAGGATCTGGACCCTGGCAGGATCTGGACCCAGACTTCATTCTATGCCATCAGAGTTGGACTAAAACTGCAGAAGCTCTAAGCACTGAAAAGACAATGCAGCTGCCACTCTATGAAATGACAAATGAAAGCAACACTAAAACTGTAGAGAGATTGAAGGAAGTCTTTGATTTTATTTTTGAAATATCAATTTCTTTCAAACACTGTTCTCCTCCCCCTCCTCCTCCTCCATGCCGGCTGCCTCTCCTGCCTACTCCCATCTGGCTTTCTCTTTCAGTTCCTTCAATGCTCCAGGCTCCTTCTTCAGCTCTTTCTTCTGCCTGAATTCTCCTCTGGCTCTCACTAGCCCCCTCTGTCCAGTTACCCCCTCCTCACCCTTAAGACCTCATTGTAAAAGGCAGTCCCCAAGGAAAGCTTTCTCTGGGGGCTCCCACTAAATCAGCCCCATGGGTTAGATGTCCTTCTGTCTAACGCTTGTCTCCCTGGCTGGCCCATGAATTCATAAACTCAGGTGCCCATGTTGGCCCATTTATAGTCGACGACAGTGTGAAAACCACTGGAATTGAGGAAGGAGTGCTGCTCCCAGGGGCAAGAAGCCTAAGTGTTTGTCTCAGCTTTGCTGCAAACTTTGTGTGATCCTGGACAAGTTCATCTCCTCTTTCTGGGGCTGTGTCCAGTGGGAGAGGCATGGAGGTTCCATGTCGTCTAAACATTCCCTTCCTCCAGCGTTCATCTACTCATTCACTGATTTCATTCATTGATGCGTTGAAGCTCCTGCAGCCTGCCTTCTGTGGGATTTGGCACGACATGAAAAGCAAGAGTTCAAAGTAGAGCGGGTGAGACTAACAGGAACCATATGACTAGGCACGTGGATACAGGTACTAAAGAGAGGTCAGGTAGCCGCAGTGGAAGCCCAGAGAAGGTAGCTATTAGCTCACCTCTAGGAAGCCCTTTTCAAAAAAGGACCTTGAAGGGTTGAGGAAGGAGAAGGAGAAACGCTGCCCAGGGACCCACCTTTGTTGGGTGCAGGCTCTTTGCGGAATTGTCTCCTTGTTTTACGATTCTCACCTGGTTTTCTGCAAGAGTCTGGCTCTTCAAATCCTACCTCTTGAAAGCTGCCTTTCCAGGGCTGCCCGAGGCTCTTTCTAACTGACTTCCTATTGCCTAAAATGAAGCCTGAGTTCTTCCGCCTAGCAGCAGGTTCTTCTTACCTGGCCCCCTCTTCCTGTTTTGACCTCTTTGCCTGTTGCTCCCATGCAACCTTTGTTTCAGACACCTTAAACAATGCTAATGTCATGTCTTCTGTCTCAGGGCCTTTGCTCATGCAAAACTCATGGTTCTGCCTAGAATACTCTTTCTTCTCTGGAAAGCCTTCTGGTACAGCACACAGCCATTAGCAACTTCCTCTTTTGTGCTCCTATTATACTTTATATATTGTCCCAATGACTGCATTGGGCACGTTGTAGTAAAATTATCCATGACCTCCTTGCAATCAGGGATTCCATCTGCATGATTTCTGTAAATGTAGTGCCCTGGCTGGGTACCTGGTACAGGTTTGAATGCTGTTTGACTCAATGAGTAAGTAAGCGGAAGAAAGAGGACACTGTTGAAAGGAATGGGATAGATCTAATTTAATTAAATTTGAAACACTGAAAGACCAACCTGGCCTGTCTTGCTCTTACTTAATGCATCACTCATGAGATCTAGAAAATGAGGGGGGAGGAAGAAGAGGAGGTAAAATGGATTGGAGTGGCTTCAGATTTTTGACCCTGTAAACAGTGCTTGGTTTTAATATCCAACATGACTCTAATTAGCTTTTAAAACACCAGTCATCCCTGAACCAAACAGATCTAACCCCTCATGTTCGTCTATCATGCTCTTAATCATTTTTAAAAGACTTTTGTGAGGCCTTCTCTAACTTTGCCCACCAGCTCTTGTAGAGTCAGTCATTCCATTACCATTTGACCTTGATCTCCCTTCTATCATTACATGCATATTGTATTTGGCCGCCTAGAATCCATGTTTCCCACACTTGGATACAAGTCTTCCTAGGGGATATATAGCACTGTATAAATATTATAGTATTTTAATTCAAAGTGATTAGAAATATTTTTACATTGAAACAAATATAACTATATTATGGAAAGGGATCTAAGATAATACAAGACTTTTTAAAATGAAATAGGACATATAAAAATAATGCTAGCATTTATTGAACACTTATTATCCCCAAGGCATGGTACAAAACATTTTACGTTCATTACCTTGAATATTTTGCAGTTATTTCGATTCTCTTTCCTGTCCCTAGGGGTGAGCATTCCAGCTCTCCTGGTATTAGTGGCATGTGAGTGGAAAAGTCTGAGAAGGGTTATTTAGTTGAACTGTGTATTTCCAGTGTCTAGTAATCAGCCTGGTACAGTGTTGAATCTCATTAGAAACTTGTAGAAAGAATGGGTCCTGCTGTCTCTGTTAGAACATCCTTCCTGCCTGGTAAACTCTTATTGGTCCTTCAATACCCAGGTTAAATGTCACCTCTACTGTGACTGAAATCTGACTCTCTCCTCTGGCTTCCACAGCTCCTGAACTTTCCTCAGACTGAGCAACTGGATTTGCATTCTTTGTTCTCTTATTGGACTACCCGATAAAAAGGGCAGCTCCTCCGGGGATGAGTCTGGGTCTGATTTCCCAGCATCCATCAAAGGGCTTGACATCTCTGTGTCAATGAACATTTGTTAAATGAACAAACTAATAAAGTTAGCTAATATTCAGAGCTGCCCACCAAAGGGGAATGAAGTGATTCTGTGTTCTGTCTCTAGAGGTCTATTTTCTTAACTTTTGTAGTGGGTTGAATGATATCCCATTCCCCCTCGAATGAGTTCATACTCTAATCCCTGGAACCTGGGAATGTCGTCTTACTTGGATAAAGAGTCTTTGTAGTTAAGGATCTCAAAATGAGATCTGGATTGTCCGGGTGGGCCCTAAGTCCAAAGACAAGTGTTCTGGTAAGAAAAAGAAAAAAATATACAACAAGAAGAAAAGACCATGAAAAGATGGAGGGAGAGACTGGAATTATGCAGCCCCAGGATAAGGACTACCCGAAGCCACCAGAAGATGAGAGAGGCAAGGAAATATTCTCCCTTAGAGCCTTCTGAGAGAGTGAGGCCCTGCCAACACCTTCACGACTGGCCTCCAGAACTGCTAAAGAATAAATTTCTGTTGCTGTTGTTGTAAGCCACCTAGTTTGTGGTAATGTAATATAGCAGCCTCAGGGAACTAATACAGCTTGGAAACAGAAAAGTGTTTTCTGTGAAATTCCACCAGATCTTGGCACGACATGAGTTGAACAACATGAGATTTGGGATTTCTTAACTAATCCCTTATCAACAAACACCTGACCACACACCCATAAAGAACCACTCGATGTCTCGGAATAGAAGACAGGGTGACATTCATGTTAGCCAGCCCTGGGTCAGATCCAAAGTGTCTTCAGGCTTCTGAACACCCTGGAAATATAGTATGCTTACCTTTTATTAAACTATTTTTAGTGCAATTATTATATGTGAGGCTTTCCCTGGCACCTTACTTATGTTGATTTACTTAACCCCTACAGCAACCTTATAATTATTTTACAGATGGGAAAACCAAAGCTGAGAGAGGGAAACTGGTTTGCCCAGGAACACATAGCTAGAAAGTGGCAGAGCCAAGATTCCCAAACTGCCTGATTCCTGTTGTGTCTGATTCTAAAACATTGTGTTCTTTCAGCTCAGTCAGTCCAGGTGGTGGAGAAATTCACAGTCTGGGAGTTGGCGGGGTGGGGGGGGGGGGGGGCGCAGACTGATATCCTGCAGAATGATTCAGTGCTATTTATTATAGACGCATTTGCTATATACGCTATATTATGATCAAGGAAGTCTTCATGGAAGAGGTGGCATTTGAGCTGGGTCTTCACTTAAAAAGCAAACATGTATTGATTATCCAGCAGGTCCTGGAAATCCAGATATGAATGACAAGGTCCTTTTACTTGAGGAATTCAATACGTGTGTGTGTATTACACGCTTATTGAAAGACAATGCCATAAAATAATCAGAAATATGGTAGAGGCAATGTTCCTAACTCAGGGTCCTAGAATAGATCAGGGAAGAACGGACCGCATCCCCCGATAAGATTTGATGGTAAGTAAACACTAGGGAGGAAAAAAGTGGCAAAGGCTTTTAAGGACAGCATAAGCAAGAGGTGATACTGTGTCCTGGGTGCCTGGTACACCTTGCAGCTCAGTACACTAGTTAGAGCAGTGTGAAGAGGGGCGTGGACTTGTGGGTTGGCATTGGTCGCCGAAGAGCAGGTGGGACTGCCCGACAGGTTTCTAGTCTCCGTGCATGCCTTCTGTCGAAACACAAAATATTCCTTTTCAATCTCCGCATGTTGCTGGGACCCCCTCAGGAAAAGGCTGCTCAGGGAGCTTGCAACATTAGATCAGCCATCACCACCCAGCTGGCGCCAAACGGGTCCCCTCCCTCCGACGGAGGCCGGTTACCATGGCAACTAGGTTCGGGCGGAAGTGGCTCGGAAGACTGACTCTCACTAATCAGGTGACTCTACTGCCTCCTGCACGTGACAACAGAGCCCAGGCGCTCTTTCTACCTAATCAGACCCCGCCCCTCTGTCCCCTTACTGACAACTGACACCCACCTAGAGCAATGGCCTTTGCGGATCGGCCAGGAGACCCCGCCCTGTAGTACTGAGAGAACCAATTAGACTGGGAAAAAAAGAAGCAACGCCCCAGGTTTCACCCGGGTTTGACAGACGCGATTTAGGCCATCCCGGGGTTCCTCCGCCCCGAGCCCATTCCGGCCGGCGATGGACAGACCTTTTGCCCAATAGTACGTCCCTTGTCTGGCTTTGGGTCCCGCCCCCGTAGCAGCTGAACCAATGAACAAGCCAGGTCTCGGCGGGGTGGTGGGGTTGCGCTGCGGTAATATGGCTCTTCCTTAGCCAGCGGCGGTGGCGGACGGAGGTTGGGTAGAACACTCCTGCCTCTCGGGTGGCGGGTTTCTCTGCTGCAGAGACTCGGCTGGTCGAGGATAGGCGGTGGTGGCGGATGCCGGAGGAACGCGGGCCCCGCCGCTTGGCGGCCCCTGGATCAAGATGAGCGCCTCGGCGTCGGTCGGGGGCCCGGTCCCCCCGCCGCCCCCGGGCCCGGCCGCTTCGCTGCCACCCGGTTCTGCCGCGCGGGCCCTGCATGTGGAGCTGCCCTCTCAGCAGGTAACCCCGCAGGCTCGCGGCGCTCGGCGGGGCGGGGGGGGGGGGGGCGGCGGCGGAGGAGGCCGGAGAGGAGAGCCCGTGGGCGGCGGGGGGACCCTGTGCCAGCCAGGAGACCCGGAGAAGTGCCCGGGGAGAGCTCGGGGGACCGAGGACCTAAAGCTTGTGAGGGGAGGGAGCCAGCGATGGCCGAAGTTCTGGGAGATCCCCGAGCCCCCGGAGAGATCCCGTTACTGGAGACCGGCTGCAAAAAGACTGGAAGAGTCCCAGTGGAACTCCCTGGGGGCCCCGGCCTGAGTCCGCCTCTCCCCAGCTGGGGGTGGGGGGAGGCTGGGGATTCCCCTGCGCGGACCGTCCTCCTTATCCCTCCGGGGAAGGGACCCGGGGAAGCCCGGGTGTCCCATGAGAGACGCGGAAAGCGCATTTCCTTTCTCAAGCCATTTGCGGAGAAACCAGTTAGTACTCTTTCTTAGGGGAGAACTTGAGGAGTCTATGGTTTCTAGCGTTTAGTTTTAATCTCCTTGTTATGAAGTACTCCCAAAGGAGAAATCCTTTGGGACTTTGGGGTTTTCGTCCTAATTCTCAGACCCCCCTCCCCCCCCCCCCCCCCCCCCCGCCAAGGATCGCATTTGAGCAATTTAGGGGCGGCACTTTCCTACTTCATTCCCTCAAATAACTCCGTGAAAGCAGGATTTGATGTATCTATTTGTGTCTTCCCCAATCCCTTAGCGGGGGCTTTGAGGGCGTCTCGGGGTCCACATTGTAAGGGGATAATAGAGAACACTGGGGATCTGACATAATTCTTTGTTATCAGCCGTATATGTGTACGGTACTTCTTCCTCCACCACTCCCTTGCCCTTGAAGTACCTATCACCCTCTTGCATTCCTCCAAGGAGAGGACCTAGGAAAAACCATCAGCCACTGAGAGTTTACAGCGTAGGATTTGTGCAAAGTGCTCGACAGCCGGTAGTTTATTTCATCCTGACAGCTCTGTGAGATCGCTATTTTTATGATTTCCCATTTTGTAGCTCAGCAGACTGAGGCTTAAAGATCTAAAATCGCCCAGAGCCTTGCAGTTAGTTAGGAAGGACTGTGGCTAGGTTTCACACTCTTGCCTCTGACCCTGTAGCCTGTGCCCATGGTTGGTGTGTTTGACCCTGGAGCAGCTACCTTCATGCAGAATGGAGCACCTTCCTTTATCCTTCCTTCAACTTTATATCCTTGCTTTAGTACTTAGGAAAGGTTTTTCAAGAAGAAAGCAGAGTTTGGGGCAGGGAGTGGGTGGGAAATGGGATGGATGTGAATGCAGTAGAGGGGATCCTAAAGCAGAGAGCTGGACCGGGGATGGTAGCTACAGTGGCCAGTGAGCTGAATTGTGTGCAGAAGCAGGCCTTTTTTATGTGGTAGAAGAGGATTTAAAGATGGGGTTTGCATGTGCCCTAGTTTTGTGGTGCTGTTGGGAAGCTCGTTGTTGGAGAATATTAGGAGTTTGAGGGTAGTGAGGTTTGGATTGTATTTATGAGGTCCTGGGAGGGAGTACGAGTCTGGTATGGGAGACCAGCCTCTGGAATGAGCATGAATTTTCATGTGTTTGGGGAGGTGGATTGTAAGGATGGATACTGAGAGAGGCGATGATGGGCACTGTTGCAAGCAGCCTGGAGAAATCCTAAGGAGGTGAGGGCCAAGAGGGGTTTAGTTTGGGGGAGTTTGGGGAAAATGCGGGATTAAGAAAGAGCATCGTTTGTTTCATAGAATGCATTCTCTAATAACAGTTCACAGTTTAAAATTGGGGGCAATAATTCAAACTGCCCATGGAATAAATTTAACTGCATTTGTAAGCCTTTGTCAGATTTTTGGATTTGTGCCGAGGGATATATGGTGGCTTAAGTGTTCAACTGAAGGCCGTATGAGCTCTGAGTATGGTATTTACAGCTTTCTGGGGGTGTCATCCTTCTTGAATTCTTGGAAGGTAGCCTATGTAACTAAAATACTTTTACTTTTGCAATTGACATTCATTTAGCTCTGTGGGTCAAAGTGTTCAGCTTTTTAGGGTATGAATAAATAACATTTAAAAAATAAATTTTTTGTGAAAAAAATAAACATTTTTTGGTGCAAGTGTTAACTGTATAAACTGCACTTGGATTACTTAGTACACACACGATGAATTGTCACAGAGTGAACACAGTTATATAACCATTACCCAGATTAAGAAATACAAAATTATTAGCATTCCAGCAGCCCCCCTTATGTTCTCTCCCATCTCTACCTTTTCTTTCTCTCCAGAGGAACCACAGTTCTGATTTCTAACAAGAGATCAGTTTTTGCCTATTCTTGAACCGTGTATAAATGGAATCATGCAAAATACAGCTTTTTGTGTCTGGTTTCCTTTGCTCAGAATTGTTTGTGAGCATCATAGGATGTGTGTGTGTATAAAACTTTTTTCTTTTAGCATTAATTCGTTGTCCTTTTTTTTTTTTCTTGCCTATGGCTTTTACGTCATTTAAAAGGTTTAGATAAATTGGAAATTCAGTTAATATCTTTCTTTTAAATAACCTTTGAGAATTAGGTCATTTTAATAAGATCTATGCTATTTGATAGGGTGTCAGTGTTTCAAAACAAGTAAACCTTGTTTTAGGATTTCTGTTGTAAAGTTGATTATCTCAAAGCACAGATTCAGTGGTTCCTCCAGCCCACTTCGTGGCATTGTCGACATTTTGAGTGGGTGGGTGAGTCTGTGAGATGTTGAGCCACATCCATAGCTTCTACCCACAATATACTAGGAGTACCCGTCCCCTTATGACAATCCAAAATGTTTTCAGGTGGTGTCAAATGTCCCTTAGGGGGGCAAAGTTACTCCTGGTTGAGAACCACTGTTCTAAGATATATTTTCATTTTAGGCTAGAGAGTATTCCTGCTATTTTCTACTCATTTATTTCAGTCTTCATTAAGTCCTATTGATTCTAGTGGCTATAATGTTTAAAATGTTAATTTATTATATTAGTTCTAAAGCTATTGGAATCTTCTTCCTAACCTGCCTCCAGGGGAAAAGACTTATTTATTCTGCTCAAAGAAAGTTCACAAAACTATGTAGAAGACCTAACTTATTTTTGTCTTATTTTAATCGACTTATCTTTAAGAAATAAAGTTTAGGGAAGCCTAGGTGGCTCAGTCAGTTAAGCATTTGCCTTTCGCTCAGGTCATGATCCCAGGATTCTGGGATCAAGTCCCCCTTTGGGCTCCTTGCTCAGCGAGGAGCCTTCTCTCTCCACTTCTGTTGCTCCCCCTTCTTGTATGTGCTCTCTCTCTCTTAATCTCTCTTTCTCTGACAAATAAATAAAAACTTTAAAAAAAAAGATAAAAAATGAAGTTTAGGTAAGGCCGTGTATGAGTAACTGGTCCATATGAATCTTTGTATGTATGAGTAACTGGTCCATAATTACCAACCTGACTGTGTCAAATGGTACTCCCACTTCATCTTTGGCTCCTATTGCTTCTGTATGATCTTACTTTAACTGTAATTTAAGCATGAACTAGTCACACATTTTGAAGACTGTTTTTGATCTTTAATTTTTGGTTGAGGTTTGTAATTAGTGAATATAAGCTCATCTGATGAATAACTTCCTTCACACCCTTAGATTTAGCAGTTTTGAAATAAAATGTTGTGTTTTGTGGTAGAGGCATTTAATATATCCTTCAAAGTTTGAGAGCATTTCTTTCCTCCCCAAAGTCTTCCTCACTTGAGTATGACTTAATTACATTTCTTAGATACTCAGAGCTGGATGCTTTTTCCTGATTGTTTAGTGAGCCTTTCCAGGGAGCTACATATTCCTTTAAGAATTTGATAAAAGCTACAGACACTTTCCTTAGAAAATGCATTTACATACATAGACAATTTTACATGCAGTTTTGGTTCTCTTGAGCCATCTATACATGGAAGACCCCAGATTAAATAGTCCTAAACTGGTTTATTCCCCTCCTTAACAATTTTTTTTTTAGATTTACAATTTATTATTCTTTTAGACAGTTGTCCATGTCAGGGTATATACATCTACCACATTTTGCCTAATAATGTTCAGTTACCTTTATTTAACTCTTGGTAGCCTTTTGGATTATTTCCAATTTTCTCTATTACATTGTTGTAGTAAATATATCCATGTATGGTTATCTTTCTACACTTGTGCTGATAAATCTGTAGGATGAATTTTGAGCAGTGAAATCACTCACTCAAAGGAGATATATGTAAACTTAGATTGATACAATTTTTTTTTTTTTTTTTTTTACTTTAGAAGGTACTAGCAGAGTGTTTCCCTAAAAGGACATACCCACTACAGTACTACTACCAAATTATGACAGAATGTCTTTCTCCATATTTTGTCAACTTCGGGCTCAAAAGTTTTCTCAGTGTTTTCAAAAATGATTTTATGTATACAGATGTTATCTGTATGTGTTAATATATATAGAATATAATCACATAAGTTATAAATATATGACTATATATAACCTTCATATGTGTATATATGTATATATTTCTGTTATTTAAATTTGTATTTACTTATTAGTTATATTTTAATAGCTTCATTTATGGTATATAAAACATTATGTTAAGTACATGATCTCATTTGTCCTTACACAAACCTATGAATTTCATCTTTGCATAGCTTTATGTAGCATTTTAATTTCTTTTGTGAATTGCAGGTTTATTTATATCCTTGGCATTAATTTTTCTGATTGCTTGCTCATGTTTTTCATCGACTTGAGCATTTTTCTTGTCCTGTTTTTGTTTTTTGTTCTTTTTTTTTTTTTAAGAAATTTATTTATTTATTTGACAGAGAGAGAGAGTGCAGGAGAGCACAGGCAGAGGGAGCGGTAGACGAGAGGGAGAAGAAGGCTCCCTTGTGTGGGGGTTGATGTAGGGCTCCATCCCAGGACCCTGGGATCATGACCTGAGCAGAACGCAGCCTCTTAACCAACTGAGCCATCCAAGCACCCATCTTGTCCTATTTTTGGAACAGGTGGACTGTATTAGTGCTATTAGCTTTTATCTCCCCTGAATTTTTTTTTAAGATTTTATTTATTTATTTGATAGAGAGAGATCACAAGTAGGCAAAGAGGCAGGCATAGAGAGAGGGGGAAGCAGGCTTCCTGCTGAGCAGAGAGCCCGATGCGATGCGGGGCTTGATCCCAGGACCCTGGGATCATGACCTGAGCTGAAGGCAGAGGCTTTAACCCAATAAGCCACCCAGGTGCCCCGTCCCCTGACATTTTTTATGTAGACCTTATTTTTCAGAATAGTTTTAGGTTTACAGAAAAATTGAGAGGAAAAGATAGTACAGAAAACTCCCATATACTCTATACCCATTTCCCCCATTCTTAACGTCTTTCAGTAGTATGATACATTTGTTGTGATTCATGAACCAATATTGACGTATTACTATTAACTGAAGTCCACAGTTTATTCAGATTTCCTTAGTTAAAAAAGTTGGGGTAAAATACACATAACATAAAATTTGCCATTTTAATAATTTTTAAGTGTACAACTCAGGGGCATTAAGTATATTCTGTGTTCGTGCAGTCATTATCGGTATCTATTTCCAGACATTTTCATCATCCCAGATACTGTACCCATTAAACAGTAATTCCCCATTTTCCTTTTCCTCCAGCCCCAGGTAAACTCTGTTCTGCCCTCTGTCCTTATGAATTTGCTTGTTCTAAGTACTTGATATAAGTGGAATGATACAATATTCGTCCTTTTGTGTATGGCTTATTTTCAGCATAATGTTTTCATTGTTTTTCTGTGTTGGAGCATGTATCAGAATTTCATTCCTTATATGGCTAAATAATACTCTATTGTATGTATATGCTGCATTTTTTTTTTTTTTTTAAGTAAACTGTATGCCCAGTATTGGGCTTGAACTCAGAACCCTGAGATCCAGAGTCCGTGCTCAACTGACTGAGTCAGCAGGGATCCTCTGTGTTTGTATATCCATTCATCTGATGACCTTTTTTCTGTGCCAGGATACCATCCTGAAAGCACATTATATTTGTCCTATCTCCTTAGTCTCTTGGCTGTGACAGTTCTTCAGATTTTCCTTCCTCTTGATGACTGTGGCAGTTTTGAGTACTGGGTAGGTGTTTTGTGGGCTGTACCTGTATTGGAATTAGTCTTACTTTTTTTTTTTTTTTTTCTCTATGATTAGACTGGGGTTTCTCTGCTATAAAGTTACTCTTTCTCATCCACCCTTCTGTGCTGTCCTCTTTGTTAAGGTAGTCAGTATGCGCAGCCCACACTTACGGAGTGGGGATTCCTGTTCCCTTTCCTTGACAGCAGAATATCTATATAAATTATTTGGAATTCTTCTGCACGGGAGGTTTATATCAGTAACCACTTTCTTTTACAGATGAGGAATCTAAGGCCTTGGGTAACTTTTTCAAAGTCACACAGTGTCAACACAGGGACTGCAGTCAAGGTCTTTGATCCTGAGTTGCCATGGGCAGATTGCTGGAGAAGCAGGAAGTTTTAAGTTACGTTAAGGTTCAGGACCATCATGCTTTGTGTGGTTTATTTCCCACAGCATGTGTACAAGCGCTGCTGCTGATGTAGTAGGAGCTGTATATTTTTATTTATTGATACATTATTTACTTATTTTTTTAAGGATTTATTTATTTATTTTAGAGAGTAAGTGGGTGTGCTTGTGGGGGTGGGGAGGAAGAGGGGAGAGGTAGAGAGAGCATCTCAAGCAGACTCCCCACTGAGTGCGGAGCCCAGTGCAGGGCTGGATCTCAACCACCTGAAATCATGACCTGAGCTGAAACCGAGAGCCGGGTGTTCACCTGACTGAGCCACCCAGGTGTGCCTATATTTTTATTTTTAAATTTTATTTCTATATGAAAATATCCTTTAAACAACTTTACAGCCTAAAGAGAAGAAGGAAATGGGATTGAAACACATACGAGAAAAAAAATAGTAGCGTAACACCAAAAAGCTTTATAAAGCCTAATTTGGCTGTACATGATATATATTTTCCCCTTATATGTTTATTAGATACCTTACTTTTGCTAATCTAATTTAATTATCTTTTTATTATATTTTCAAAAAAGTCTGTTTTGTCAGTTAGGCCACTGAAGGCAGAGAGAAAGTTGTGTCTTATTGGGAATGTATGCTTCATGCAGCACGCACTGTGCTATCACATTCATTCCTTCCACAAATATTTATTGAGCCCCTTACTTGTGACTCAGATTTAAAACATCCAATATGTATAAGATAGAATGATAGCAATTTTTGGGCTGCTTTGGCTCTTGTAAACAAAACTGTATGAGGAAGCTTCAGAAACTTGAAAAAAAAATCAACAGCCTTAAATCATTTTTATGTGACAAAATGCCGTCAGGAATGTAAGAATTTTTATTTGTTTGTTTCTTAGTTTTTCCTGTGAAAATGTTTAGTTCTCCTTTGAAAGGAAAAGCTATGTTCTTATTTAGTGTTTACTTTAAAATTTCTCCACAGGGTCACAATTCTTAACTTTGTGGCAGAAAATTCAGAAGTGAAACTGACTGGAAATAGAGCAAGAGCAGAATTGAAACTAATAAGTTGGGCCTGAAGTATATGGTAAAATGAAAAAAAAAGATTTTCATCGTTTCCAAATGTGTGCTTTTGATATCTGTATGTTTTTACCTGTCAGACTTATTACCACTGTGTTGGGGAAGAGGAGGAATATTTGTCATTTTTGATGTACTTGAGTGAGTGCAGCAAGAAACTAGGGGGTATTTTAGATAAACTAAAGATAGGTCTATGTTAAGGGAGGAGTTGAAACATTTTAGGTTTTATACTTTGTTATAGTTATATATATATGTTATATATATAATGACATCAGTAATGTCTCAGGAAGAGTTAAATTTTTCTGATGTCTTGAATGATGTAGTAGTTGTGTACTTAGATCATACAGCTAGAGGAACACATGGAGAATGGAAAAGTTGACATTGGAATTTTCAGTGGTATAGGGGCGCTTTGGGGTTGGTTGAGCATCTGACTCTTGGTTTCAGCTCAGGTCCTGATCTTGGGGTGGTGAGATCAGCCCTGTGTCAGACTCCACACTCAGGAGAATCCATTTGAGATTCTCTTTCCTTCTCCCTGCCCCTCTGACTCATGTGCACATGTGCTTTCCCTCTCCATCTCTCTTTTTTTAAAGATTTTATTTATTTGTCAGAGAGGGATGGAGAGAAAGAGAGAGCACAAGCAGTGGGAGCAGGAGAGGGAGAAGCCTCCTATTCCCTGAGCAAGGAATCTGATGCGGGACTCGATCCCAGAATCCTGGGATCATGACCAGAGCCGAAGGCAGACGCCCAACTGACTGAGCGACCCAGGTGTCCCCCTCTCTCACTCTCTTAATAAATAAATCCTTTTTTTTTAATAAAAATGTATAACTCATAGTATACCTTCTTGGTTTAATATAAAATCTTGTTTTCTGTCTTCTTTTAAGGTAGAAGTGTGAATTTGAATCATAGAATTTTATAGATGCAAAATCTGAAGCCCTCAGAGTTGAAACTATTTCCCTGGTAATAGGCTTGGTCCATCTGTTTTTTCCCTTCCTCAAGGAGTCAGTAAAGAATATTAGTTGAACAAATCTGAATTGAATGTTCCTTTAGTTCCTTTTAGTGACATTCGCCTGACAGTTACCTGACAGTTCCTCTTGTCCCTTTTAGTGACAGATATCTGACCAGATCTTGGGCCTCATGAACAGTTCTACTGTGCTTGGCTGGGTGTTTGAGAACTTGTTTCTTAAACTTATCTCTGTGCTTTGACACATCATTTCTGCAGCTCTGGGGATTTTAGGCTAGAATTGAAATGGGAGAAAGACTGTATTTTAAAGTTCTCTTTATAGGCAGAACACTCAGACCCTACCCCCCCAGTCCCCTTTTATGTTATGAATTAGAGTGAAACTTTGGAATATCCCTCTGTATTTGAAGTGATCAGTCTTCCCGTTTTGTCCCTGGGTACTTACCAGGCCGATCCTTTTTTTTTTTTTTTTCCCTCCCCCACGTCTGTTCTTTCTGAATAGTCCACTTGGAAGTACTGATTCTTTACCTTTTAAATTTCTGAAACAGCAGCATCTGGTGATTGTGAGTTTGTGATGTCGGGAATTTCATTCTGTAATATTTGACGATGATTGCCATAGACCTCATTTGCTAGAAGTGTTACTAGGCATTGAAAACTTTAGTAAAGTGCGTTTGTCCTTAAAAGCTGAGCCAGATAATGCTAAAAGCTGAGCATTAGAACCTATTACTTAAGCGTCTCTGTTTGTTTGTTGGTCTGTTGAAATATCTGGCATTTTTTCCCCTACCATGGTTTTTAGAATGTCCTGAAAGAAGCATTCACATATTTTTAAAAACAATAAGAAAAACTGGGAAGCTGAAAATGGCAGTTACCTTTGGCTTTTGTCAGTAGATGCCAGGGTAAGAAAAAAGAGAAGGTACAAATAAGTAAAAGTGGAAATCAGACTTACGATCTTTTTTTTTTTTTTTTCAGGGAAAACTGCTTGTTCTTTTTACCATGACTGTACTTTTTTTTTTTTTAAACTAAGGGTTTAATTCTGAACTATAAGTACTTTATATGTCATGTTAGCTTCTCTTAAAAGAAGTATAGGGGCGCCTAGGTGGCTCAGTTGGTTAAGCGCCTGCCTTCCGCCCAGGTCATGATTCCAGGGTTTTGGGATTGAGCCCCACATCTGGCTCCTTGCTCTGCAGGGAGCATGCTTCTTCCTCTGTCCCCTTCTTGTGCATGTGTGCACTCTCTCTCTCTCTCTCTCTCCCTGACAAATAAATAGACGAAAAAAGAAATAAAAGAACTGTAGAAGGAACTTAACTGCATCAACCGTTTATTCAACAGATATTTATAAAACACCTTCTTTGAATTATGTTAAGTGTGTGATTAGAAACTGTATGCCTCGTTTCCTCCAACCTACTTATGTCTTTCTGAGGATATGAATTATTTCCTGTCACAGTGCCAGTCTTTTTTTTTTTTTTAAGATTTTATTTATTTATTTGACAGAGATCACAAGTAGGCAGAGAAGCAGGCAGAGAGGGAGAGAGGAGAAAGCAGGCTCGCCGCTGAGAAGAGAGCTCTATGTGGGGCTCGATCCCAGGACCCTGAGATCATGACCCAAGACGAAGGCAGAGGCTTCAACCCACTGAGCCACCCAGGCGCCCTGCCAGTCATTTTTTAAATGAGACTAAAGGAAAATGAAACTTTTAAAAAAATGTAGCATGAAAATAATTTTATTTAGAATTATGAAAAACATTTTTTAACCTTGTCTACCTTAATAAGTAATCTCCTTGAGAAAACTGGTACTGCTTTCATCCACTAAAATGTTAATATCTAGCTATATATGGGAAGCAGCAATATGAAAAAGATTTTTAAAATTTTCATTTTGAAAATAGATCACAAAGCAAGATAGGCAGGTAGGCTGTGGGTGCTCATTACAGGTCTAGGATATTTTATAGTACTATACTCATTCCAGGAGAGAGTTGGTCCCATTTTAGACTTACTGTAGAGAATGTGTTTCAGTCTTGTTTTCATGCATTGACTTAATGGAGTTTGTTCTGCTTGGAGGGTATTTAATATAAATGTAAAAGTAAAGAACAGTTGTCCAGGTGCTCTGGAGTGACTAGTTTAGTTTTGATTTTCATGTTTTTCTATGAAAAGACATCAGTTTGATGATTAGATGGGGACACTAGAATTGCAGAATTTCTTAATTGCCCCTTAGCTGCATTTTTTTGTTGTATTTTTTTTGCTGCATTTTTGATAAATAAATGACAATTTTAGAACTACCTGAAAATTACTAAAAAGTATTGCTCATGATTATTGCCTTGAATTTTCAAGAAAGTTACATTTTCTATATCCTCTTTAATGAAGTAGCAAAAAATATATATATTTATTATGTATATACTTTTTTATTGTTTATTATTATTTTTTAGAATTGAAGTATAATTGACATGCATCATTAGTTTTGGGTATATAACATAATGATTTGATATTCATGTAAATTATGAAATGATTGGCACAATAAGTCTAGTTGATATCATCACCATACATAGTTTTTTCTTTTTCTTTTTTTTTTAGTAAACTTTTTTTTTTTTTTTAATTTTAGTAAACTCCATTCCCAATGTGGGGCTCAAACTCATGACCTGCAGTTCAAAAGTCACATGTTCTACTGACTGAGCCAGCCAGCCAGGTGTCCCAGTCACCATATATAGCTACATTATAGTTACATAAAAAATTTTTTTCTTGTTATGAGGACTTTTAAGTCCTTGTAGCAACCTTCAAATGTTTAGTACAGTATTATTAACTATAGTCACATTACATCCCATGATTTATTTATTTTATAATTAGAAATTTGTACCTTTTGACCCCCTTCATCCAGTTCATCTCTTATCCCTTGTTTTACAATTTCTTTTTTTAAAAAGTTTTTTTTTTTTAGAAAATATTTTATTTATTTGTTTGTTAGAGAGGGAACTCACAAGCAGAGGGAGAAGCAGGAGCTGAGCAAGAAGACTGATGTGGGACTGGATCCCAGGACCCAGTAATCATGACCTGAGCTGAAGGCAGACGCTTAATCGACTGCGCCACCCAGGCATCCCATTTTTTTTTTTTTAAATGATTTTATTTACTTATTTGAGAAAATAAAAATAATAAATAAAGAGAGAAAGCATGCAGTGAGGGGCGGAAGGAGAGGGAGAAGCAGACTCTGGGCTGAGCAGGGAACCTGTGTGGGACTCCATCCCAGGACCCTGGGATCATGACCTGAGCTGAAGGCAGGTGCTTAACTGATTGAGCCACCCAGGGGCTCCTGTTTTAAAATAGTTTCTTTTTTTTTCTTTATTCTTTCTTTCTTTTTTTTTTTTTTTTAAAGATTTTATTTATTTATTTGACAGACAGAGATCACAAGTAGGCAGAGAGGCAGGCAGAGAGAGAGGAGGAAGCAGGCTCCCCACCAAGCAGAGAGCCCGATGTGGGGCTTGATCCCAGGACCCTGGGATCATGACCTGAGCCGAAGGCAGAGGCTTTAACCCACTGAGCCACCCAGGCGCCCCTTAAAATAGTTTCTTAAAAACAGATAATTATTCCTTTAATATGGTGTAGTGGGAAGACTTGTAAAGCTGGTTCTGAATGTGACTCAGGTAACTTTGGGAAACTTTGTTCTGGTCTTAACTTTTACAAGAGAAGATTGGAAATAGATTGGATTATTTCTATCTCTAAACATTTTAAACCCTCATTGTGCCTCCTTTTCCTCAGTTGCCAATTGTTTGACTTTTCTTCCCTAATATTTTCATTCCATAAATATTGTGTTCAGCTCTGTTCTACACTATCATTTGTTCAATAGTTATTTTTTTTACTTTCTGCTATGTATACCACCCTGGTGAAGAATGTGGATTCTAGAGCCAGACTGACTGGGTGAAATCCTGGTCTTTCCGTTTTCCTAGCTGAGCAGTCTGGAAGTTACTTGATCTCCTTATGCCTCAGGAACTCTCAAATCAAATGGGCATAAGAGCACCTACCCTGTGGGGTTGTTGAAAGGATTAAATGAGTCATAAATTTGCTTTAAAAAGTGGTTGGTACAGGGAAAGTGCTCCAGAAATGTTAGTTGTTGGCTCCTGTTATTACTGATTTGTTAGGCACTGAGGATACAGGATCAATACGGTGCTGTCCTTGCCCTGGAGGGACACATAGTCTAATGGTTAAGGCAACTATATCAGCAAACCATTTTAGTGTAATACAGGAGGTGGTTTGAACAAATGCTGAGGTGGGAAAGGGGAGGAAAAGCATTCTAGCAGAGTGACCAGCCTGAGTAAAAAAGTAAGGTATCAACAGGAATGGCAGATAATTAACTGAGGCTGGAGTTTAAATAGTTTGGAGGAGGATGGTGGAAACAAATGAGTTGGAGAGGTATAGTTTGGGATTAGATTATAAAGGGCCATATATGCCATGGTTTAGGATTTGGGTATTTTCCTGGAGGTAGAAGGAAGGACAGTCTTTTTTTTTTTCTAAGACTTCTTTTTTTTTTTTTTTTTAGAGCAGTTTTAGATTTCCCAGTGAAATTGAGCAGAATATATGAAGATTTCCCAAAAACCCCTGCCCCCACACATGCATAGTCTCCCCCATTATCAATATCCCCCACTCTGTGGTACATTTATTATAGTCGGGGAACCTACATTGACACATCATTGTCGTCAAAAGTCCATAGTTTACGTTAGGGTTTTCTTTTGGTGTTATATGTCTATACGGTTATAGATAAGTGTATAATGACATGTATTCACCAATATAGTATCATACAGAGTTGTTTCACTGCCCTAAAAATCTCCTGTGCTACACCTGTTCATCCCTCACTCCCTCTTAAGCTCTGGCAACCACTGATCTTTCTACTGTCTCCATTGTTTTACCTTTTCCAGAGTGTCATACAGTTAGAATCATACAACTCTGTTGAGTATATACCAAGGACCATGATTGTTGGACCATATGGTAAGAATATGCTTAGTTTTATAAGAAACTGCCAAACTGACTTCCAAGGTAGCTATCCCATTTTGCATTCCCATTAACAATGAATGAATGAAGAGTTCCTGTTGCTACACATCCTTGCCAGCATTGGTGCTGTCAGTGTTCTGGAGTTTGGCCATTGTAATAGGTCTGTGTAGTGTCATCTTGTTTTAGTTTGGATTTTCCTGATGAAAAATGATGTGAAGCATTATTTCATGAGGTTGTTTGCCATCTGTATATCTTGTTCAGTGAGGTGTCTGCTAAGGTCTTTGGCCCATTTTTCATTTGGGTTGTTTTTTCTTATTGTTGAGTTTTAAGAGTTCTTTGTGTATTTTGGGTAATAATCATTTGTCAGATGTTCCTTCTGCAAATATTTTTCCCCAGTCTGTTGCTTGTTTTCTCATTCTCTTGACATTGTCCTTTGCAGAGCAGAAGTGTTTAATTTTAACAAAGTCCAGTTTGTCAATTATTCTTTTCATGGAGATTGTGTTTGGTGTTACATCTAAAAAGTAATTGCCATACCCAAGGTCACCTAGATTTCTCCTGTGTTATTTTCAGTGAGTTTTATAGTTCTGCATTCTACATTTAGGTCTGTAATCCCATTTTGAATTAATTTCTGTGAAGGATGTTAAGGTTTGTATCTAGAGTCATTTGTTTGCATATGGATGTCCAGTTCTTCCAGCACTGTCTGTTGAAAAGACTGTCTTTGCTCTATGGTATTGCTTTTGCTCCTGTGTCAAAGATCAGTTGAAATTACTTACGTAGGTCTATTTCTGGGCTTTCTATTCTGTTTGATTGATTTTTTTGTTTATTCTTTTGCCAGTACCGCACTGTCTTGATTACCATAGCTTTATAGTAAGTCTTGTCAGTCCTCTAACTTTGCTCTCTTTCAGTATTAGGTTCACTATCTTGGGTCTTTTGCCTCTCCATATAAACTTTAGAATCAGTTTGTTTGATAACCACAAAGTAACTTGCAGGGATATTGATTGGGATTGCACCAATCTGTAGATCAAGTTGGGAAGAATTGACATCTTGACAATATTGAGTCTTGTTATCCATGAATATGCAGTGTTGCTCAACTTACTTAGTTCTTTCTTGATATCTTTTATCAGAGTTTTGTAGTTTTATACAGATCTTGTACATATTTTGTTAGATTCAAGCCTACTATTTCACTTTTTGAGGTTACTAATATAAATGGTGTCATGTTTTTAAATTAAAATTCTACTTGTTCGTTTCTGGTAGAGAGGAAAGTGAGTGGCTTTTGTATGTTAACCTATATCCTGCAGCCTTGCTATTATTGCTTATTAGTTCCTGGAGTTTTTTGTCCATTTTCTCAGATTTTCTACATAGAGGATCACATCATCTGTGACAAAAACATGTGTAAGTTTTATACCTTTTCTGTATACATTTTATACCTTTTCTTGTCTTTTTTTTTTAAGATTTTATTTATTTATTTGACAGAAAGAGATCACAAGTAGGCAGAGAGGCAGGCAGAGAGAGAGGGGGAAGCAGGCTCCCTGCTGAGCAGAGAGCCCGACTTGGGGCTCCATCCCAGAACCCTGGGATCATGACCAGAGCCGAAGGCAGAGGCCTTAACCCACCGAGCCACCCAGGTGCCCTATACCTTTTCTTGTCTTATTGCATTGGCTAGGACTTGTTTTTAGGAAGAATTTCAAGCTTATTGAAAAATTGTAAAAGTAAAACTTATACAGGAGCACCTCACCTTTATACCTTTTACCCAAATTTGTCTACTGTTAACATTATTCCGTGTGCTTTATCATTTGTAAGTTCTCTTTTTCTGTGTCTATATAGGTATAGATAAATATTTCTTGGTATATGTGAATCATTTGAAGTTATTGTGACCTTTTACCCTTAAATAATGCATATGTATTTCTTAAATAGGTATACTCTCTTTTATATGCATAGTATAGTTATCAACTTCAGTAAACTTAACATTGGTATACTTTTATTCAATCTGTGGTTTATATTGCACTTTTGTCAGTTGGTCCCATAATGTCCTTTATAGAAATTTTCCTCCTCCAGTTCATGATCCAGTCTAGGATCAGGTAGTGCATTTAATTGTCTTACCTCTTCTTTAAGAGATTTTCACAGCTTTTCTTTGTCTTTTTTTTTTTTAATGTCAGTGTCATAATACAGATCACTTCTTCCCTTTTTAAAATAGAACATACCTCATTTTCTGTTAATCTGATATTTCCTCATGATCAGATTCAGATTATGCATTCTCACTGGGAATATTTCATGTGTGGTAATGTGTCTTTCATAATGTCTCACTTCTGGGGGTATGTGGCGTCCATTTGTCCCTCACTGGTGCTGTTAAGTTTGGTCACATGGTCAAGTTATTATGATTTCTCAGCTTTAGAAGTCTGTGCATGTGTGCATGTGCACATGTGCGTGACCAGTGAGTAGTTTGTAGGGAGACACTTAGAGAACATGCATATATCCTGCTGCCCCCTACCCTGAAGACTTACCATCCATTGAGGGTTTTTACCTGAGCTAGTCTTGGCTGTGATGTGACAAAACAAAGATTTCCCAGCTCTTAACACTCCCTTCACATTTACCAGTCTGACTTTGACATTGTACTGTAAGCAAGAAAGGGAGGATAGTCTTTTTAAAAAAAATTCATTAATTTTTTTATTCAAGGATCATTGACACAAGAAGAGAGCACGGTAGTGGAAAGAGTGGTGAGAAGACTGCAGACAAAATTTCTAAATAAGGGAAGATTGAGGTCTAAGTGGTGAGGCAGTGGTATTCATGCATTTTCCATTCCCTTCTTCTGTCAGCAGACATTTATTGAATATCTGTGTGCTTGCCCATTAGCCACTTGGGATAAAAAGACATAGTTTGGTCCCTAAGGAGCTTATCGTCATTGAAGCTACAGAAGGGCAAAGAATTGTGATAAAATATGTTATTAAGAGTTTTGCTTAAAATATAGCTTTAAATGTTACCATATACTTAAGGGTACGATCTCACATGGCTCAGTGAAGTTGCTAATATTGTCCGTGATTCACTCATTGGTTCATCCATCAAACACTTATTGAGGACCTACCTTTGTGCCAGGCTTGTGCTAAGTGCTGTAGGTGTAAAAAGGAATAAAACTTGGTTTCTGTATTTAGAGATCACCTCTCTTTTTGTGGAGGGCATTGACAGTAAAGCGTGATTGCACCAAGTGCTATAGGATGGTGGCATTGTACACAGGTAGTGGTAGCCCAGAGCGGAGAAATGATCATCTTTGGGGTCATGGATGGGACAAGAAGGTCAGAAAGGATATATCAAAAGTGTAGATTCTGGAGCTGGGTCATAAAGAGTGATTTAATGTTTGCCTGCTTAATTGTAGGTATTCATTTTAGTCTAATTATAATTACCATTTACTGCCATATTTTCCTCAAGACAAGATTCATGATTTCTTGTCACATACCATTATAGAGATACCCCTTAACAGTAATTCATGAACAAGTTTCCCACTTTTACTTTATCTTTTACCCTGCTGCTTTGTTTGTAGTAGATATTCTCCTTAAAACTGTTCTTATAGTATTTTTAGCTACAATAGTTAGAGCCATCTCTCCCATTTAACAGGGAAGAAAACCAAGGCCCAGAAAAGAACATGGAAGAGCTAGAGTTCACACCCACCTATTCTGGTTCTAAATTCAGAGCTTTTCCTACTATCTCACTCACTTGTTGAACTTAAAATGCAGTTTTCCAGTTTCATCTTTGTACAAACCTGTAGAGCTCCAGTTCAGAGGATAGATTTTTGAAGCTCTAGAGGTAAACGCACCACAAAAGAATGAGGAAGCTTTAGGGTGATTGATAATAATAGTCCGTACCTACACAAGCCTATATAGCTTCAGTTCAGAGGATAGCTTCTGAAGCTCTACAAAAGAATGAGGAAACTTTAGGGTGATTGATAATAATAGTAATATTATTGAACTGTCACATGTGCCAGAGCTGTGTGTAAGGACTTTGGAGTTACTCCATTTACTCCTCATTACAATCTGTGAGATACAAACTGTCATTAGCTGCATTTTATGGATGAGGAATGAGAAGCTTAGAGAGCTTAAATAATTTCCTAGTGACACGGCGGCGAGGGGCTCAGGCCCAAGTCTGCCAAATTCATGCTATAACATAAAGACGGTGTTTGGGATCATGGGAACCAGTAGCTCACAATTTGATTTTGAATTGAAGCACACTCTGTTTTTTTCAGGTTGACTTAATTGAACCCAGTTTGTACATGGGCGTCTCTAGAGTTGTTTACCCTCATGCCGTAGAGGCTGTCGCGCAAGAGTTATTCTTCATGTTGTGGCTGTCTTTCTCTGTTCATCTGTTGCTTTCGTGGCTGAACATCTGTAAAAGTCTTCCCATATTATTTGCTCTTTAAAAAGTCAAAACTTCCTTAAAAAAAAAAAAAAAAAAAAAAAAGAAGATTTATTTATTTATTTTAGAGAGGGAGAGAGTGTGTGAGCCAGTGGGGGAGGGTGGGAGTAGAGAGAGGGAGGAGGAGGAAGGGGTAGAGGGAGACAATCTCAAACAAATTCCCTGCTCAGCATGGAGGCCACCTCTGGGCTTCATCTTAGGACCCTGAGATCATGACCTGAGCTGAAACCAAGAGTCAGACACTTAACTGACTGAGCCACCCAGGCGCCCCAGTGTGTCAAAACTTCTTGGTGCAGAAATGCAAATAGGGCAGAGACCAGAGTTTTTAATTTTCTTGAATTTATGTAGGAAAGGTATTCAATGGTATTTATTTATTTATTTTTAAAAAGATTTTATTTATTTTTTTGACAGAGAGAAATCACAAGTAGGCAGAGAAGCAAGCAGAGAGAGAGAGAGGAGGAAGCAGGCTCCCTGCCGAGCAGAGAGTCCGATGCGGGACTCGATCCCAGGACCCTGAGATCATGACCTGAGCTGAAGGCAGAGACTTAACCCACTGAGCCTCCCAGGCGTCCCTATTTATTTATTTTTAAAAATTTACTTATTTATTTATTTGAGAGAGAGAGCAGGAGCAGTGGGGAGGGGTAAGGATCTGGGAGAAACAGACTCCCCTCTAAGCAGGGAGCCTGATGTTAGACTCAATCCCGGGACCCTGGGATCATGACCTGAATGGAACGCAGATGCTTAACTAACTGAGCCTCCCAGGCACCCCTCCAAAGGTATTTAGACTTCTTTCTTTCTTTCTTTTTAATTTCTTATTTATTTGACAGAGAGAGAGAGAGAGAGAGAGAGAGCGAGCGAGCACACAAGCAGGTGGAATGGCAGGCAGAGGGAGAGGGAGAAGCAGGCTCCTTTGCTGAGGAAGGAACCTGATGTGGGGCTTGATCCCAGGATCCTGGGATCATGACCTGAGCCGAAGGCAGTTGCTTAACCAGCTGAGCCACCCAGGCACCCCTAGACGTCTTTTTTAATGTGTAGTTCGTGGCACATTGTGGATACTCAAGAAATGTTGAAATACTTTGGTTTGTTAGAGTACAGTGTATAGGAGAGAATTATGAAGATATGAGAATATCTATGAATGTGAGAGTGTATTGGGACAGATTGGGATAGAAGATGGTAATAGTAAGTAGATTTAGAGCCTTTGGATTTATTTAGTAAATCTTGATTGTGGTGGAAGGGCCTTCTTAGATGAAGGCAACCTGGGTCAGTTCTAGGGCAAAGAGGAGGTAGTGATGGGAAAGAAATAGTGGGAGTGACAACAGAAAGTTTCTGGGTTAGGATTACCAAATTAGAGTGTGCTAGTTTTGCTAGGTTTCAAACATAGATTCTGCCTGGAATCAGTTATGCTAGTATCCAATGCTTTTTAATGGCTTGCATCTTTTTTTTTTTTTTTGGAATTAAATAGAACATACTATTTGTAAGACAGTGCTTGTTTCCAGGAGAGGAACTTGATACATGTATAAGAGGAGGAAGCTGGGTTTTCATAGTATGCATAGCAATAGTTTTAGGGCAATGAATGAAGGATGTGGAAAAGAAGGAACATATGCCAGAAATATTGTGAAGAAAGAATGAACTGATGGGCTGGTGGCTGATCGGAAGTAGGGGTGGGGACATGGGGTATCTGCACGGCAAAGATGTCTCTTGGGTTTTGAAACAAGCAATCTGGGAAGCAAATACATGAGGTACATGCATACATATACACATAATCCAAGAGGCTAGGCCTGGGTCCAGATCTTGATGTTGGTACTTACTGACAGTGCAAACATGGCTAGTTCCCTTTACTTATGGCCCCAATTTTATTATCTGAGAAATAAGATAGAGTAGTACTTACTAAAATTAAAATGTGCATAAAAATTACCCAGAGATCCTGTTAAAATATAGATTCTGATTGCGTAGATCTGTAGTGGGTCCTGAGATTTTGTGTCTCCAGTAAGTTCCCAGGTAATCCTGAGTAGCAAGGGCTTAGGTGACCTTGAGGATGTTTTCCAGTTTTGTAATTCTATTTATTGAATGTTTGTCCTTTGGAGATCGGTTATATTTGAGACCATGTCATCTCTGTTTAGATAAATGAATTCTAAATCTCTCTCTTCAAATTAGAAATGCCTGAACCAATTCATCACCTTACACTGATAACCACATCCTTTTTTCAACATCCCTATTTCTGTTAATACTTTATATTTATAAAGTACTTCATGATTTTTTCAGAGAGCTTTTATATCCATTATTTCATTTGATCCTTAAAATAACTCACAGAGGTAGGCATACAGGAAATATCTCCATTTTATGGGAGGGTCAACAAACTCAGAGAAAGTAAGTCATTTGCCCACTAGTGAGTTGTACTACCCTAGAGTTCAGAATTATTGACTCTAGTTTGAACTCTTAACCACTATGTCACACTGCTTCTGGTAATGGCTATCACAGATACCTGTGCTTACAGGTTAGTTGCCATCTCTGTTTTTTAAAAAATGTAAATTTTAGGGGCACCTGGGTGACTCAGTTAGTTAAACGTCTGCCTTCGGCTCAGGTCATGATCCCAGGGTCCTGGGATTGAGCCCCACATGGGGCTCCCTGCTCAGCAGGGAGCCTGCTTCTCTCCCTCTCCCTCTACAGCTCCCCCTGGTTGTGCTCTCTCTCTTTGTCTGTCAAATAAGCAAACAAAAAAATGTAAAGTTTATTTTATTTTGTTTTAAGATTTATTTATTTGAGAGAGAGAGAGAATGTAAGCAAAGGGAGGGGCAGAGAGAGAGGAGAGAGAGAATCTCAAGCAGACTCCCCACTGAGTATGGAATCTGATGTGGGGCTTGATCCCATGACCATGAGATCATGACCTGAGCTGAAACCAGGAGTTGGACACTCAACTGACTGAGCTACCTAGCCCCTGGTTTTATTTAAAAAAAATAAGCAATATATTCATGTGGATCACAATTCAAAGGTATATAAGAGTGAATTTATACCCATTTCCCTTTCCCTGGGACAACCATTTCCCATTCCCTGGGACAAATACCCATTTCCCTTTCCCTGGGACAACCAAGTTATCGATTATATTATATGCTTCTCCAATAAGGACATAATTATATTCTTTTTTTCTCTATGAAACATAGATGCTAACATGATAAACACATTGACTGCATAAACTTTTGTGTGTTTTTTTTTTTTTTTTTTTGAGAGAGAGAGCGAGCGAGAGTGAGTTAAGCCAGAGTAAGTGGGGGAAGGGGGAGAGGGGAAGAGAATCTTAAGGAGGCTCCACACCCAGCGTAGAGCCAGATGTGGGGCATTTTTCACAACCCTGAGATTATGACCTGAGCTTAAATCGATTTAGACACTTAACCTGAGCCACCCAGGTGTCCCAAACT
Source organism: Enhydra lutris kenyoni (assembly GCF_002288905.1). Taxonomy (NCBI): domain Eukaryota; kingdom Metazoa; phylum Chordata; class Mammalia; order Carnivora; family Mustelidae; genus Enhydra; species Enhydra lutris. The sequence continues at coordinate 14,333,439 of NW_019154152.1, forward strand.
TCTGTGTTTTTTTTTTTTTTTCCATTAATAATATATCTTACAGATTGTTCCATATCAGTACTCAGACAGCTGCCATATAATTTATTCTTAATGGCCATTTAGTATCCACTAAAGGGTATATTGTAATTTAGCTAGTCCCCTATTGATGGACATTTAACGTATTTCTAGTTTTTTTTGCTAATATAAACAATAGGGCATTACATATATTATGATGTATATCTCTATAAAAATGTATAATTTTTCACAAATGCGGAAGTGGAATTACTGGGTCAGAGAATATGTGCATTTGTAATTTTGGTAGTTATTGCCAGATTGCCATCATCTGCGGTTTTTCCATTTATACTCTTTTCAGCTAAGTCCTTGTTTTGCCACTGACTTGCCTCTGAATATGCTAGCAGACTTTTCGGTCTATGCCAATTTTAGTGTAGCTTTAATTTACATTTCTCTTATGAGTGAGGTTGAGAATCTTTTCATGTTTAAGTGCTATTTGTATTTCCTTTTCTGTGAATTATCTGTTAATATTCTTTGCCATTTTTTTCTATTGGGTTTTTGGATTTTTTTCTTATTGATTTTTAGGAACTCTTTATGTTTTAGTGAAATTGGTTATGTGAGTTGAAAAGTTTTGGTTAGGTTGTTTTTCCTTTGACTTTGCATGTCACAGTTTTTGCCATGCATAATTTAAAAATGTTTTATGTAGTAAAATTTATAGATTTTTTTTTCCTTTTATGGCTTCTGAGTTTTTCACCATTCTTAGACCTTTGAGGTTATAAAATAACTTTTCGTGGTTTCTTTTGGTACTTTATGCATTAATTATTTACATTTAAATATTTTTAAGCCATTTAGAATTTGATACAAGGTATAGGGTATATTTCCTAAACATACACACACACACACACACACACACACACACACACACACACACACCCCTTTCCCTTTCTTTCTTCCTTTCTTTCTTTCATTCTTTTTTATTTTTATTTTTGTGGCTATTCTATTGCCCTAACACCTTTACTGATTAGTTCATATTTCCCCAAGGGCCTTTTGACTCCCTTATTTCTTTTGTCAATCTTCATTTCATCCCCAATCATATCCATTATCTAATCTCCCTGTTAAGCCCATTTTTGCTTTAGGCTCCTATATTTGTCTTATCCTTTCTTTCTGTTCCTGTTAATATTACTTTAAAACATTTTTATTATGGAAATTTGAAATATGTGTAGTGCAATATGTATTGTGTATATTAGTGTATATTGAAATGCATATATATGAAGAGGTATATAATGAACTCCTAGGTACCTGTTATAATATAACTTCAGTAACTACCATGTGATGGCATATCTTGTTTAACCGATGCCTACCTAATCATCCTCTCTCCCTCAACCCAGTAATTTTGAAGCAAATTACTGCCATGATATTACTCTTTTAAAAAAAATTATTTCTTTATTTTTCAGAAAGAGAGAGAGGGAGGGCACAAGCAGGGGGAACAGGAGGCAGAGGGAGAAGCAGAAGCAAGCTTCCCACTGAGCAAGGAGCCTGATTCGGGACTTGATTCCAGGACTCTGGGATCGACCTGAGCTGAAAGCAGATGCTTAACCAGCTGAGTTACCCAGGCATTCCCCCATGATATTACTCTTAACACTTGGACCACTGAGCGCTGTCTCCTGTCTTCCAATTTTTATCTTTCAGGTCATTGTTTGTAATTCTGTGTCTTTCTTCCTTGGTCTTATATTTCTAGAATAATAGTTTTCTAATAAATGCTTATTGACAGTGTACTGCTAGATTGTTTGACCTCAAATTGGCCTTTTTGTGTGCACAAACTCTAGCTCTTTAGTGAGGTTACTCTGAAATTAGGGAATGCCATGTTTGTATCCCTAGAGCTCCTAGCTTGGTGTGTGGAAGAAATACCAGCAAGATAAAATAGAAGGAAGAAGGGAACAAGAGAGGGAGGATGAGAGATATAGGTGGAGAACAATGCTAGGCCTGTCACTGCAAAGACTTGTTTCTTAGAGCAACACTACCCAGAGGAAACATGGAGGAAGAAGGGCAAGTTTGGACCTTCCACCAAGATTGGGGGTAGATAGGTTGGAGAGACAAAAACCCAGAGCCCAAGTGTATAAGAAATGTAGAAAGTTCAGAGAGATATATTTGGCCTTTTCCTGTGGGGGAGTCTGTATTACAATTGTAGTGCTTACTAAATGACTGACTTAAATTCTGGGACTGAGTGAGAGTGGAATGAATGTCAAAATAAAGGTTTTAGTTCCAAGGTTGTATGATTTGCATCAGAGAGCTGTCAGTTAGGGATGGGAGCTATAATGTATTTTATGAAAGATTAGAATTAGATTTTTTTTATTTGTTTGTTTAAATCTATAACATTAGGCTGTTGGTACTATTTGCCTATAACCAATAGCACCAAGCACTGGTTATAAATAAAGCATTTTGGGTTCTTTTAAAAACTTTTTCCGGGGAGTCTTTCAGGTGGGATCAAAAGATTAGAAAAAATAGGTGATTGAGTGCTATCATATAGAAGGAGCTTTTGTATTTTTTAAAAAGACTGATCTAATTTATCATGCTTAAATTCTCAACTCAGTAATTTAACATTTTTACCTTCTGTGGGAATGTGGAAAACTAATCTTCTCTCAGGTTTGCTTTTGTTGTTCCTTAGAAAAGTATATCAAAATAGTGGTAATCTGAGTTTACTGGAAACAACTTGGGCCTTATTCCTCCATGCCATTTAGCCTAGTCCCAGGGAGAAAATAAATGCCTGACCTGAAAAAAAAAAAATGAGTTGAAGATCGGAAAGGGGGCAGGTGCCCAGAACAAGTTTGACTACATTTCTAAACCAAATGCTACTTAAAGAAATTATCTCATAATATCTGTGACTTTCTATATTAAAGCTTAGCGAACTGGTCAACAGTTTCTGGCATTTGTAACTAAGGAGACTAAGAAAAGTTATTATGGTTAAAGGATTATAAACAAATAAGAATATGAAGAGAATGGATATGCACTGAAAAACTTAAAATAATTTACTCTCTGGCTCTTTACAGAATGAGTTGGATTTTTTTCTTATTGATTTTTAGGAACTCTTTAGTACAAATATAGTAATATTTGTTTAAGTAAACATTTAAAATTTCAGGTTCTCTTGTGTTCCATACTAGTACTTCTTAAAAAATGGATACATAGTTTTTGATTGTATGCTGTACCACAATTTAAGAGTGGTTATTAAATTTTTGCTTTTATAGCCAATGTCAGAATAAGCATATTTGCACACATTTTCGTGACTTGTGGAATTGGTCAGATATTACATACAATTTTAAATTTAATAATTATTGCTAAATTGCTGTCCCTCCAAATTGAACCAGTTTGTATTTCTTCCTGCATTATTTTCCTTACTCATATCAACTGTGACAAAAACTAAATAGTTTGACCATTTAATCAGATAGGATTCTTCATTTTCTATTGCTGAGTAAGAAAAAAAATTAGTGGCATAAAACAACATCATCATTTATTTTGCTTATGATTGTGCAGTTTTGTTTGGCTGTGGTAGGAATGACTTTTTTCTACCTTATTTGGTGTCATTTCTGGTGGCTCCAAGGCTGGGGGCTGACATGGTCACTTATATATCTAGCTATAGCTGGGATCTCGCTTGAGGCCGTGGAGAGCAACTACAAAGTCCTTTTCATGTAGCTGCTTGGTGTCTTCACATTCGTGTGACTGGGTTCTAAGAAAGAGCATCCTAAGACAACTAGATAATTTTATGATTTAACCTTGGAAGTCATGTAGTCTAATTTCTACCATTGTCACAGTCCTGCCTACATTAAGGGAGAAGGAACATAGACCCCATTTTGTTACGGAGGAGTGGCAGTGCTACATTGTAAGAGAGCACGGGGTGTGATGTTTGATACAGACCTTGTTTGGAAACTAGTCTTCCCTGAGGTGGAATGGTTGTTTTGATGTGTATATCTTTAATTAGGGGCATGATTATACATCTTCTCATATGTTTATTGATCATTTCCGTTGCTTTTTCTTTTCCATTTCTTTTTCTTCTCATATGGTTTATAGACCATTTCCATTTCTTTTTATATCCTTTGCCTCCTTTTCTATCAGGTTATAGAGTATTGATTATATTATTGATTAATAATAGCCCATGTAGATTAAGCAAATTAGACTCAAAATTTGTTTTGGAAGATGCCTCTCTATGGTTTTAGAAATCATAAAAGGTGTGTGTGGGATGGTTATTTAGTTTGGCAAAGGTGGGGATTTGTGGAGTGATTATATTTAAGAAACACAGTATTTGTGTTTTTGAAGCAAGGGTTACCGATAGGGAAGGAAGGGTGAATGGGAGCCATATTCTCCTCCTGTTAGCTGTAAGCCTCCCTGAATCACTCTCTACAGCAGTGACGAGGAACAAGATCAAAGACACATTCGTTCTCTTTGGTCGTTATACCTTGGAAGTCAGAGCATTTTAGATACCTGCAAGGGAATGGTAAAACTCAGGAGGAATATAGAACCCCAATGATGTATATCACTACTGAAAATTGTTTTGGATTTCTTTTTGTTCTGGGATGTGATTTGACTGTTTTTAAAGCTGTGCTGTCACCCATACTGAGATTCAAAGTTATATCAACAAAAATGAATTGACCAACCAGAAATGATCATTTTCTAAAACATGGGGATATTGAACAAAATGAAACATTTCTTTGTATCCTGCCACTAAATGTTACTCTTCATCTACTAACCTGTTACAGGATAAATCCTAAATAAATAGTCACAATATAAATCTCCCTAGTTGTAATCTTTGACAGTTTTATGGGAACTTGGCTGGTAGTTGTCATTGCAATTCTCATTTTAGGTATATTTGATCCAGAGACACTTAAATTCTTGGCAGGACCTGAATCTCATATCTTTTTGCTCTGCTTTCTTCCTTGTTGGTTTCATTCTTTGGTTTCACTCTGATGAAGGATAGCTGCCAACATCTCCAGCTCTGTATCCTTCCAGATTCAGGGTCAGTGTGGGGGGAAAAAAAAATCTTAATAATGTAATATAATTTCTGAGTCTTTCAGTGGTCTTAATTAAGTCATATGTTAAGGTCAGGGGGATGGAATGTGCTGATTGACTGACCTTAGTCATGCCATGAACATCCTTGGGGTTGGAGGTAGAGTTAATTCTACAGGAAGCATAGAGAGAATGATAATAGGAGAGGGTGACTCTACAAGGGAGTTTTTCTGTTTGTTTTGTTTTAGTCAGATAGGTGCTGGGCAGGACAAAATAAACACAAAATACAAAAAAAAATCCCCCAAAACTTTAGACTACTTTTTTTTTTTTTTAAGATTTTATTTATTTCAGAGAGAGAGAGAGAGCACAAGTGGGGAAGACAGGCCAAGGGAGAGGTAGAAGCAGACTCCCCGCTGAGCAGGGAGCCCAATGCGGGGCTCAGTCACCGGACCCGGAGATCATGACCTGAGCTGAAAGCAGACACTTAACCAACTGAGCCACCCAGGCACCTCTAGACTACTGTTACGGTTTGAAGCAGTTGGCTAACAACAGTAGTAGTATTAACAAGTTCTTAAGAGGCATCAGTTTCAGTCATTACCAATGAGTAATTATTATTATTTTTTTTTACTAAAGCAAATGCTTCAGATCTACAATGCATACCACTTAAGTCTTGTTTTAGAATTTATATTTGAAAGATTTGTAAAAATGTTAGGAATTTAGGGTCATACAGGTCTTTTTCTCACCACCAACATTTCAGGTAGCAGAGTTGTGCTCTCGTTATATCTATCAATCTTCCAAATCGAAGCTGAATAGGAGATTTTAATTTTATATGTTAGTGAATGTTTTTATTCCCTACATAGAACATTTTAGAGATAGTGTTTCAAAGATTTTAAAAGTTAAAATCTGTTCAGCTGTAGTTTTGGTGGTGGATGTTATTAGAGTACGACTTTGCTGCCTAAACCTATTGCTGAAGAACGATGCACAAAGAGTATTTCGTAACCATAAAGGCATAGAACATTTGAGAAAGTGTAAGGAGATTGCTGGTTAAGTAAACTGCATTGGATGTTATCTTAAAGAATAATTCCAGAGTTTGTGGAAATTTTAATTACTCAGAGTATTCATACTTTCCTGAGGTACATGAGCCAATTTAAATCATAAGACAGATTTGATTTCAGCTGTCTTTTGGTGGGTCATTTGAAGAGGTAAGTCTTTTTTTTTTTAAGATTTTATTTGTCAGAGAAGGAGAGCACACAAACAGGGGGAGTGGCAGCTGAAGATAGATGTTTAACTGACTGAGCCACCGGGTGTCCCATACCATGACATTCTTGACTGGGCTAATTCACAGGAGATTTATTAATTCAGTCAAAAAACATTTATTGTGTGCCTGCCATTTGCTAGGTACTCAGCTAGATGCTGGAAATACAAGTATAAATAAAAAAAAAAAAAATCTCTGGGGTGCCTGGGTGGCTTAGTTGGTTAAATGTCTGCCTTTGGCTCAGGTCATGGAATCAGGCTCCTTGCTCAGCGGGCAGTCTGCTTCTCCCTCTGCCTGCTGCTTCCCCTGCTTGTGCATGCGTGCGCTTTCTCTTTGGCAAATAAATAAATAAAATCTTTAAAAATAAATAAAGTAAAATCTCTTACTCATAGAATTTATATTCTTGTTGGGGAAGATAGATAAATATCTGGAACTAACCCTTTTTCCGTGTTAGGTAAAATTACATACTGTTTTTCAAGTATAGATCTTCTGGGGGACCTGAAAACAAGAGAGGATCCTTTAGGCCACTCTGGTTTCTTCAGTAATTCTTGGATCATGGGATAATAATTTGGGTGAAGGTAGTTGATATTTCCTAAAACTGGTGATGATTTTTGGTATTGCTCTTATATTTTGGACTAGGTTTAGTTGGTTTAAACTTTTCCTTACTTAACTTTACTTTTTGGGTATATAAGACATTTATATGGTACAGAAGTCAAAACTGGGATAAGCAAGTAGCAGGAAAGTCTTATTTTTATCTGTATTTCCTCTAGCTTGTTCTCACCCCTATAGGTAATCATTTTTTATGAGTTTCTGACTTAACCTTCCAGTGTTTCTTTTTAATTGCATCAAATCTTATGGGAAGGAGAGGAAGAGAAGAAGTGGGAGTCTAAAGGAAGGAAATAGAAAGAAAAAAAACAAAAAAACCCCCCCAAAACCAAACTTTGCTACACTTTTTCTTGGGGCACCTGGGTGGCTCAGTCTGTTAAGCAGCTCCCTTCGGCTCGGGTCATGATCCCAGGGTCCTGGGATTGAGCTCTGAATCGGGCTCCCTACTCAGCGGGGAGTCTGCTTCTCCCACTCCCTCTGCCTGCTGCTCTGCCTACTTGTACTATCTCTCTGTCAAATAAATAAATAAAATCTTAAAAAAAAATTAAAAGGAAGGAAATGAATGGTGGGAATGAAGAGTTTTATTAATAAAATCAGGCTTGTGAAATGCTTTATTGGCACTCTTTTTGTCCTGCTTACACAACTCCTAACTCTGAAAGAGACAACACCTAAAAAAAATAAACTTTATTTGGAATTATTTTATTTTATTTTATTATTTATTTTTTTTTTAGATTTTATTTATTTATTTGACAGACAGAGATCACAAGCAGGCAGAGAGGCAGGCAGAGAGAGAGGAGGAAGCAGGCTCCCTGCTGAGCAGAGAGCCCGATGCGGGACTCGATCCCAGGACTCCGAGATCACGACCTGAGCCGAAGGCAGCGGCTTAACCCACTGAGCCACCCAGGCGCCCCTGGAATAATTTTAAATTTACAGAAAAGTTTTAAAAATGTTCAGAGAATTCCCTTCATTCAGTTTCCCCTAATGTCATCATCTTACATTACCATTTTCCATGTGTCAAAACTAAAAAGTAACATTGACACATTATTATTAAACTCCATTTTATTACAGTTTAGCATTTTTAAAAATAAAAAGCAGCTGTATAATAAAATTGGAATGAATATTATTAAAGAGGAAGCCAAGACAAAAAGCACAAGAGGCTTCATGTGTACCTTTACTGCCTTTCACCAAGATTACATTAATAATTTACCTATAAAGAGTTGATTTCCTTTGTCCATTCTAGCAGCTGGGAGCATCTTGTATTTTATTTAATCATGGTGTAATGAGAATACTTACCATAATGCTTTTGAAATAAATAAAATAGGGGAAAAGGCAAAAAGTTGTACAACCCAAAGTCAGTGCTTTAAGTGTAGTTGGTTAATTTGTGGAGGAGGTTTTTGTTTTTTGTTTGTGTCTTTTTTGTTTGTTTTCTGTAAATCTTCTTATAAAATGCCCTGATGTGGTCAGTTTTGTTTTACTCATGTTAGTGGAAGGAGCATGGAAGCAATCGATAGTGATATATTGGTAACCACCCCCCCCGCCCCGGTAAATGTTTGTAGACTCCACTGCTGATTTTAGAATTGTAGAGCTTGGAGTCTGAAGGTGTCTTCGAGCTGGTTGTGCTAACTTCCTAGATAGTGGAAAGATCTCTTCAGTAATATCTATGCATCTGTGTAAATTACATCTCTGGCCAGGCCTTGCACATTGCTTCATAAGGCAGTCTCTTCCATTATTATTATATTTGTCATAAAATTATTCTCTTGTGTTGAAGGATAGATCATTGCTCACTCTGCCCTCTGTGGCAATAGGGGAGTGTAAAGACCAGCCTGTATCAATTGTGTGTGTGTGTGTGTGTGTGTGTGTGTGCGCATGTACAGGAGCTAGAAGTGTATGATACACATCCATATATAGGTGTAACCCCTTGCTTTCCTTCTTCTTTCTTTCCTTCCTTCTTTTGAGATATATTGCCCGTTTATTATTTATTATTTTCTATTGGGTTATAGAGGAATGTTGGGATAAAGAGATGCATAATGATAATGAGTAAAACCTCATGTCATGGGGTTGTTATGCGGATTAAATAACATCGTATGTTTAAGTGTTCAGTACAGAGCATGGTACATGGTAAGCATTTAAGAAGTGCTGACAGTAATAGTCTCTGTTATCAAGTCATTTCCTCCATTAATAGGGACAATAACTAATCAACTAATAAGACTAGTTTAAATGAGGTAAGTGCTATCGGAGTGATAGAAGCAAAATTCTTACTTGTTCAAATAAAGGAGCAACTAATCTCAGAAACAAAGGAAGGAGAAGTCTTCTCTCCTAAACTTTGTAGTAGAAATAGGATGTCCTTTAAGAGGATGGTATCCTAAAGTGCCTGGGTTAAGTGGCTGCCTTTGACTCAGGGCATGATCCCAGGGTCCTGGGATCGAATGCCACATAGGGCACCCTGCTCAGCGGGGCATCTGCTTCTCCCTCTCCCTTTGCCCCTCCCCTCTGCTTATGCTCTCTCAATCTCATTCTCTCTCTCAAAATAAATTAAAAAAATGTTAAAAAAATAGGGAAAATGCTATTCTTGATTGAGGAGCTAACATTAGTAAAAGCCTGGGGCTAGGAACATGCACCATCTTTTTCATGGAACCTTAAGCATTTGTGTGTGACTGGGTGTTGGATATGTAGACGGTCTAGTGAGAAGTAAACATAGGATGTGGAGAGGTCAGACTGTACAGGGCTTTGAAAGCAATAGGGCAAGTTTGTACTTTATTCTAGAGGCTTTGAGTAATACTTTCAGGTCTTTGAACAGAAGACCAGGATTGTAATTTACAGCAAAATAGATGTGCTTAGTCTTCCTGTTAATTTAAAATCTTGATTGAGAGGGCTAATGAAAAATATACAGGAGGAAGAGATAGTGGCTGTAATCCAAGGTATGAAATGGAAACCATTGGCAGATTGTATAAAAATGAGTCTTTTAGAATAAGCCCTAAGAACTTTTTATTTTTTGAAGATTTTATTTATTTATTTGAGAGAGAGAATGAGCAAGCATGAGGAGGGGGAGGGGCAGAGGGAAAGGGAGAGAGAGAAATGGGCTCCCTGCTCAGTGGAGGGCCCATGGAGAGCCCATGCAGGGCTCCATCCTAGGACCCTGAGATCATGACTTGAGCTGAAGGCAGGCGCTTAACCCACTGAGCCATCCAGGCGCCCCAGCCAGAGGAACTTTTCATAAATATATTTGGGCCTTTTCATATTTAGAGTATTAAACAAATTTATTGGACAATAACCTCTCAAAGAATCTTAATCTCTAGATTGGGAGAAAGGATTAGGTTGCTATGTGCATGGAAAGACAGAACTGTACTTTTCCAGCTGACTGCATATGTAATTGAAGATGGACTTACCGCAATAGGTTGGGCTGTCTTTCAGATTAAGGGAGAGCTTTAAGCGTATTTTAAAACTGAGCACTCAATTTCTATTTTTTAGTACAGAAATAATTATCTGACACAGGGAACTAGCCTTTGGGAATGAATCTGATGTGCCCAGACTTGAGCATTGCCAACATCTTCTCTTTTTGATATGCTTTTATTTGTCTATTTGTTACGTTGTATTTTTGTTGATTTCTAGCGTTGCTTATTTAGTGTTTGCCTTTTCAACAATTGGGACTCCAAATGATTGGTTCATCTTAGTTGGAGAAATTGTTGGGAAGGAGAGACTGATCAGGAAAGAGATTGTTTGGCTGCTGATCAGGTGAAAATTTAATTTAAGCTCATTACAGTTGGGTTACTGACTGGCTGGCTGGAGTGCCCAGTGAGTTATGTTTTGGCTTGGCATCTTTTCCTGGTTGTACAGATGATGTGGCTTCTAGAATGCACTAGCAACAGGGGGTGTATGTATGTAATAACTGCCTGTCTGTAGGTATGAGATGGATTTGCATGTCTACTAGTATTCTTCTGAAGGGAAGAAAGCAAATTACTACTTAGTTTGTATTCCAGGAAATACTAACGCTATTGTACAGTTACACAGTACTTATGTAAATAACATTTATGCTCTTTGACAATACTTTGTATCTGTTGTCATTTCATGCTCACAACAACCTTGTAAATGAGATTGGGCAGGTTTAATTCCTACTTGACAGTGGGGATGCTAAGGCATAAATAAGAGACTGGGCTAAGGTTACTGGCTCAACAGATCAGTAACTGGGGCAACTTCCTAGGTTTCATTTTCAGATTGTAACTTTCAGAAGATTTTACAGGAGGAAAAGCTGAATGTGTCCCTTTTTTTTGTTGTTGTTTTTAGCGACGTCTCAGACACCTTCGGAACATTGCTGCCCGGAACATTGTTCATAGAAATGGCCATCAGCTCCTTGATACCTACTTCACGCTTCACTTGTGTAATACTGAAAAGATATATAAAGGTAAGGGAATCTGTGGACTTTCCCACAGATTGTTACATCTCCTTTTTATTCTTTTGTAACACAAGTGAGTATCGGTGCCTCTCGATTTGCTGTTATTGCTTTTTGGAAAGCTAAACTGTCAATGCTATCTGAAAATATTTCATGAGCAGTTGTTACATATATCATATATAGAAGAAACATGGCTTTTGGATAGTTCTTAATTGCTAAATTTATCATTTATTTATGAATGTTAGCTATGAAGTTTTTGTTCCAGTAGGTATCATGAAAGTAGGTATATGAGTCCAGTATAAGTACTAATTTTATTTTCTTCAAAACATAATTTTAAAAAATATTGTGGTAAAATTGAAACCAGTTTATGTCTTCTCATATTTGCAATTCCTTATGTATTTGTGGGGTCATTTTTAGAAGAATGGCTTGGTTTCCTTGACTTCATCTGCGCATGTTATACTGTGGACTGCTGCATAAGTGGCAATTCTGAGAGTAGAACAAATAAATGTTTGATTCAAAATCACAAGCGTCTTTTGAATACATATTGGATGAAAGGTGCTTGGATATAATCAGTTGACCTGTGTTGGCTGGTACCAGGGAACAAACATGGTATATGGGAGGAATATTGAATTAGGATTGAAAATAGAGAGTAGGTCTAGCTGTGTGACGCTGGGCATTGATCATGGCTTTTTGAAACCTCACTTTGCCCATTTGTAAAGTGGAGATAATGATGCCTTATAAAGTTTTGGAGGAACAACTGAGATAAAGTTATAACACTGGGTAAAATGTGATTGAAGATATATTTATATAAACAAAAAGTGGTGTTATTTTAGAGGCTTATTTGAATTTTGTACTATGACAAAGATGAAAAATTCAAACGACATTTTACCTTTCTGGTTTTAATAACTTTTTTTTTTTTTAAGATTTTATTTATTTGAGAGAGGGAGAGAGAGCATGAATGGAGGGAGGGGTATAGGGAAAGGGATAAGCAGATCCGTGGGGAGCCCAACAACATATGGGGCTTGATCCCAGGACTCTGAGATCATGACCTGAGCTGAAGGCAGATGCTTAACCAACTGAGCCACCCAGGTACCCCTGGTTTTAATTACTTTTAAAGACATTATTAAAGCAGTAGTCATTTAATACCTTTTTTGTTTTTTAAATTTAATTTAATTTTTTAAATTTAAATTTAAATTTTTTAAATTTAAATTTAAATTTTTAAATTTTTAAATTTAATTTAAATTTTTTAAATTTAAAATTTTTAAATTTCAATATGCCCATTAAAAGATTCAGTCAGGAATTACATAGGGTAGAACCACCACCATAATGTAAATAGCATTAAAATAATTTTTAAGGATGAAAAAAAAGGACTCTAAATTTTGCATTTTCATATACTTTTATTCTTACTTTTCATTGTAACCATTGCATATTCTTGAAACACCATTAAATCTGAACGATTAATGCTAGCTGCTATAACAAATACTGCAGATCTAAGTGGCATAACATAATAAATTTCTTACACTAAGTCCAGTGCAGGTGTTCTTAACAGGCATTGTCTTGGCAGTTGTCCTCTAAGCGGTGACTCAGATATCCCAGCTCCTTCTGTTTTGGAATGCTGCTATCATCAATACATGACTTTTGAAATGGCAAGAGAGAAGGATTATTTGAGGGAGTTTTTTTTTTCTTTTCTTTCTTTTTTTTTTAATGGAAATGGCCTTCATGAATTTTATAACATTTCATTGGCCATAAATCAGTAGTGTCATCATTTTTAGATGGAAAGGGGACTGGGATATGTTGTCTTCCCATGTGTCCAGAAGGAAAATGAACAGTTTGGTCATTGTCTTCAGGTATAAGCATTTTTGCAGACCTTAATACATTTGGTCTGCTGCTTACTAATGGGTTTTATCATTAGCAATATATGACAGTGCCAGAGTGTTTTCTTTTTTTAGATTAATTAAAAAAATTATTTTTAATTTTTAAGTAATCTCTACACTGAGTGTGGGGCTTGAACCTACAACCCTGAGATCAAGAATCACATGCTCTACCGACTGAGCCTTTTAGGTGACCCATGCCAGGGTGTTAAAAAATTTTTTTTAAAGATTTATTTATCTCTCTTGTGGTGGGGGAGAGAGGGATAGAGTGTCAGAGAGAGGGAGAGAAGCAGACTCCCTGTTAGTGCAGAGCCCCATGGGGGGCTCATCCCATGACCCCGAGACCATGATCTAAACTGAAACTAAGAGTTGGATGCTTAACCAACTGAGTCACCCAGGCGCCCTGAGTGTTTTAAATTATTGATCGTTTTCTATATAATCAGTCCTTGATTATCTTCATAAAACTTTTTTTTTAAATTTTTTTTTTTTAAGATTTTATCTATTTGACAGACAGAGATCACAAGTAGGCAAAGAAGCAGGCAGAGAGAGGAGGAAGCAGGCTCCCCGCTGAGCAGAGAGCCCGATGCGGGGCTCGATCCCAGGACCCTGGGATCATGACCTGAGCCGAAGGTAGAGGCTTTAACCCACTGAGCCACCCAGGCACCCCTATCTTCATAAAACTTTTGTGTTCTTGCTCCAGCGTTATCTTTAATAATAATAATTAACATAGTACTTACCAGCACATTTTAGGTATTTGTTAACAGTCAAAGTAGTTAATAAGAAGAGTGTAGTCAGGGGCTGGTTGGTGACCATCTTATTAAAAGTTGTCTAAGAGATGTGGAAGCAAAGTGACCTTTTTGGTTTATTCTTTGTCTTCTTCTAGCTCAGACTACCCCTTGAGTTTAGAAGTTATCATAGACTGCTTCTTAAAGTTGCCACCATGAAATGATCATTTATACAGTGAGGGGGTAGCTGGCTGTCCACAAAGGAGTACAGTCTCTGCCAGTGGTGGTGAGTCTGTCGCTAACTGGCAAGCCCCTTGACTAGGACATTTAGTCCCTCTTGTGAGCTTTGGTGAATTTACCTCTAAAATGAGAGAACTGATGATTTTGGAGGCTTCCTCCTACTCCAAAATGTCATGGCTGAATGGAATCTATTTATCATTTTCTTTTGGGCCTGCATGTTGGGTTTTATAACTTTTAACTACCATAGGAGGAGCCGGGAAGTTGTTTCCTTAATAAGCCTAGTTAATCCACCTTATCTTGTTGGACCTGTGATGATAAACACAAATACTCACTTCATGATCTTTATGCGGCCCTTGGTGTAGGACGACCACGGTAGAGGGCAAGTTGGCTCTTCTTACAAACTCACCCGTACCAGACCACCTGTTTAGTGGCATCATTTCTCAGTTTCTTTTATTTATTTGAGAGAGAGAGAACATGAGTCGTGGGAAGTGAGAAAGGCAGAGAGAGAGAGAAGCAGACTCTGCTGAGCAGGGAGCCCAATACGGGGCTCGATCTCAGGACCTGGAGATCATGACCTGAGCCGAAGGCAGATGCTTAATCGACTGAGTCACCTAGACATCCCCATTTCTTAGTTTCAAAAGAAGTTTTTGTTTGTTTGTTTGTTTTTTTAAATTGGAAAAATATTTGAAATACTGATCTCTAAGTTTTTCTTTTATTTTGACTGAATTCGCAGCAGATCCTAAGAAGTTATGTGTGAGATTTTTTGACTTTTGACATCTTTCAGTGCTCTTAGGACACTGCCTTCTTGTTAGGTAGTTCAGATCAAAGTTATCACAACCCCAGAGAACAAAGCCTTGTGTTAATGGATGAAGAACTAGGGTTCTAATTGTGGTTTCCTCTTAAACTTGAAATTTTTATAAAATCATGTTTGTTCTTCAGTCATAGTTCTTTTTTCACCCATGAAATGTGAGTGCCCAGAATGCCAGCCAGTTATTTTGGATACATTAGAAGATGAACTCCGTATAATCCAGAAAATTGTGGGTTAGTTTTGTTCACTGCACTTGGAACAATGCTTGGCACATATTAAGCCCTCATATTTTTTTCCATTTAATTTTTTGAACAGCTAAGGCAGTCGTGGTTCAAAGTATATATAAAGGTTTCAAATCTTTTCACCTGTCTCATCTCCGTAGTTTTTTTTACCCCACCCTAATAACCACTGTTTCTACATTTTTTGTTTCTCTTTGCTGAATTCTTTATGCAAATACAAATAAAAATAGTACAAACTATATATATTTCTGTGCCTTGCATTTTTCACCTAAAATGTCTTAGATGTTTGTCTATAGAGAGCTTCTCTGATTTTTCAGAGCTTCCCTAATTTTTTTTTTCTGCACAGTTCTGCAATAAGTAGGTGTCCCATGATTTATTTAATTGGCTTCTCTTGGTAGGCATTTAAGTTGTCCTAGTCTTGCTCTGCACACAGGACTGCTTTGAATAACTTCATAAGTACATTATTTTGTATGAGTGCTAGTATAGCTGTGGGGTAAATTTCCAGGAAGTGGAAAGAGCAAAGGATGTGTACTTCTAGTTTTCATAGATATTGCAAAATTTTTTTTATTTGCATTCCCACTTACTAGGTATGAGTGCCTTTTCTCCCATAGGCACACCAACAGACTGTGCAATCAAACTTTTGAATTTTTGCCAATCTGATAGGTGAAAAATAGTTTTATAGTATAGTTTAAGTTTGTATTTCTTCTTTTATGAGTGGGGTTGAGGTACTAAAAAAGCATTTGTTAAATGAATGGAATGCTGCATAACAGCCAAAACATGCCACTGAAACCATGCTGTGCAATGTCTGATTGCTTTGTTTTTCTAGGTCTGACTTAGCATGGATAAAGAGGCATTTGTATCTAATGGGCCCTTTCATGTAGAAATAGGTCTTGAGTGGTATCTTTTTAAAAATTTACTGTCAAATAGTTTTGCTTAAAGTGAATTAATAAAAATTACTAGAACTGTGTTAATAAAAATTACAGTTTACAAAGTATTTTTAATTCACTATTTCATTTGAGCCTCACAATAACCCTGTTATTTTCCATTTGTCATTATCCTTTGAAAGGTAAGCTATGTGACCCAAAAGGTTGACTGACTTGTCCAGAGTGAATATCATAGGTGGAATGGGGACTGGAATTATTTTTTGACTCTAAATTCTCCCACATTCACTATTAAATTCTCCTATGTTCACTATTAAATCACTACTATATCATGCTGCTAATTTTATTGACAATATTTTAGATGTAACAGAATGGTGGACAGTATACGCCCATGTTTAGCATGTTAGAAATTACCTCAGACTCCATGATTTCTTGTAGGTCTTTTTTGTGGACCTCTTTCCATTTAAATTAGCAGGTTATAAAAATTTGGATCCTGTTGTGAATTCTTAGAACCTGTCTTTTTTTAAAACTTAATACGTAGTGGCTATCTTTCCATAAAATAAAATAATTATCCATATATATATATATATATATATATATATATATATATATATATTTTTTTTTAGGAAAGACAAACATAGAGTAATATAGATAGTATGTTTATCAAGAAATGCTTTAATCTAAAGATCTTGCCTGTAAGAGTTTTACGTTTAGGCCTACTGTTCATTTATCGCCTGACTCTTCCTTAGCTTTAGTTCTTAGTAGACTTTGACATGTTTCACTCTTTTTGAGTTTCATCTATACTATTACATACTTAATATATATTTTTAAGTTCATTATTTTAAAAAGTTTTTAGAGATTTATTCATTTGAGAGAGAGCGAAATGGTGCACGTGGTCACGTGCGTACACAAAGGGAGGAGCAAAGGGAAAGAATCCCAAGCAGACTCCCCGCTGAGCACAGAGCCCAACTTGGGCCCCCATCTCATGACCCTGAGATCATGACCTGAGCTGAAATCAGGAGCTGAGTGCTGAACTGAACCACCCATCATTACTTTTAAACTTACGTCTAAGTAAGATAACTCATTCATTTAAAAAGTATTTATTGTCTACTCCGTGCCAGGAATGGTTTTACATGCTGAGGACATAGCAGTTGTATTAAACAAATGCTTCCGTCCTTTCAGACCTTACAGTTAGGGGTTGAGGAATATATGGGACATAAATTTAAATATATAAGGAAAAAATAAAGTATGTCTGTGTATCACCTAACATCATGTCAAGTACCAGTGGTCCATGTATCACACCTGGGAAATTTGTCTTATAGCAACACAAGGATATGAAGGTCCTTGTAGACTCTGCAGAGACAGAGCGTCATGATGGTGACTTCAGCAGGTTCAGAAGAGGCAGTGTTTGTCTGCATCTCTGCCATATTTCTCTCTTTTGATTGTGCCTCTAGGTTCGTAATGTTTACAGTACACATGAAGGTCTGTAGAATCGTGAGATTTTAATGCTTACAGAGCATATGGAATCAGTTTTTGTAGAGTAGTTGTAAGGTAGGAGAGAAGAAAGTCTAAATTTTTAAGGTCTTAAATTTGAATCTGGGGTAAAATTTGCTAAATTAAATCTTGACAGTTTTGGTCTTTATGAAAATTTTTCCTTTAAGACCCTTTTATTTAATTACTTTTTATTTATTTATTTATTTTTTACAGCTAAAGGTATAGAGAAAATAGATCCCTTGAAAATGTTTTAAATGTTTTACTGGAACATATGTTAAAAAAATTTATAGGATTAAGAGTTAATGAGCTTATTTTCTTTCATATCACTTATTTTTTTTTTTCTTCTTTTCCAGAATTTTATAGGAGTGAAGTGATTAAGAATTCCTTGGTAAGTTTGCTTTCTGACAGGTACACTTGACTAAGCCTATAACTCCTGTTTCAGAAAATGCTGAGATATAAGTTCAAGTTCAGTTCTGCTATTTATTATGATACTTCTACGGTTAAATCTTCTGCTTAGTTATTGCTTAAATTTTCATTGATTTGTTCATTGCTGTATCTCTCATCCTTAGAACATGCCTGGCACATAGTAGGTGCTTGATAAATATTTGCTGAATGAACTGATATTTTCTCTATTAAAAACTTCAGTGTTTTTTTAATTCATATTCTATAATTCTGTTAGTTTTTTTTGATTATCTGGTTTGTGAAGCATAATAAATGATGTCTTTGTTTAGATAAAATTCTTAAGAATTGTATGTCTAGGGCCATTGCATAGGATCTTCCCACTTATTTTTTGGTGGTGGAATTGCTAATGTAGAAATTTGGAAGTGTCCTAATTTTGATAATGTACACATGAGATATTTACACAAATGACTCAGTTTTTTGGGCCATGTTGACAAAAAAAGGACTTTATGGGAATTATAATATCTTCTTAGTGGTCAAGACTGCTGGATTTGGCCTCTGTCCACTTTTTCAACCTCATTTCTTAATAGTTTTCCTTACTCTAGGCATACCTTATTTTTTGGTGCTTCAAACATGCTGAGCTACTCTCCCTTTCTTATGTCTAGAACACTTGTTTCCCCAGCTCTTTGTTTGGCTAAAGACATCTTTGTGGTCTCAAGTTATAGGACTTTGGTTTGGTCTTCTATGACTGTTCCATTGAAAGTGGTTCCCTTTCTCCTAGTCACTCTTTTTTATGTCACCTGTTTTATTTTCTTTAGAGCATTCATCACTCTTGGAAACTCCTGTTTACTGATTTCTTTATGTTGATTACGTATCTCCCACCTACTAGAACACAAGTTCCATGAGGGCGGGGACCTTGCGTAGAGTCTAGAATAGTATCGGTGCTCAGTAAATACTTGTTAGATGAATAAATGGATATCAGTTATGTTTTATGTTTACAGAATCCATTTACATATGGGTTCCATTTTGATCCTTATAACAACCTGTAAGGAGATGAGGTAGGTCTTAAGGAACTGACATCCAGAGAGGCCCAACAACTTCTGTAGTCACATAACTGTAGGACTGGATCCTAAGTTCAGACCTCTCTCTTCAGGTCTCTGCTGCTCTTGCTTCTTTATCAAGCTGCCTTCTCAATGTCTCTAAAATAAAATAATAAATTTGGATCCAGGGCCAGACAGTTTTCCTTGAGCCTGTTTCTGAGGAGCTCCAATCACCAGTACAGCTCTTGTTCTGCATATAGTAAATGACATGAAATGACTAGCGCCATGCCTGACACATAGTAGCTCTTGAGTCAATATTAGTGTCTCTTTGTCCCCTGGCTCAGGTGAAAATGTAAGTGTCCTACACACCAGGGAGAGCTGGGGAAGAGTGGGTGGTTGCAGAGACAGGTAGAATAGAATTTCACCTTGATTTATTCTACCTTCCTTTTGGTAGTCAAAAGTCTATTGGAAATGGTTTTACACCATCCCATTGCTTTTTCTCTGGATTTGGGTCATAGTGGATCCTGTGCTAATAGTGCTACGTTAGTGTATTGTTCTACATTATTGTATTTACTTGGTATTCACTTGCCTTTCAAGTTCGTATTTCTAAAACCATCTCGTTGAATGTTAACTCTTCAGCCCTTCTGGCTCTCATCTTCTGTTGCTTCTGAAATGTCCATGAGGTTGTGATACCTTCATGCCTGGTGTGTACTTAGGTTGAATAAATGTTTTATAAAAATACTGTAGAATGGATTTCAGACAATGGAGATATTTGGACAGAAGACTTGTAAGGTCCTTTCCGGTTACAGTTTGTCCTGCAGTTGTTTCCTGGGGATCCCACTTTGAGCATTTGCGTCCATTGTGATTGTTGATGAACGGTTTCCTCTCCCAAAGTAGATGACAGCTTTTGGAGGTCAAGAGACTGCTTGAATATCTTTATGTCCTCTGGCTCCCCGTGTACTCCTTGGGAGTTGTTGGATAAATGTTGATTGGTTTATGTTTCCTTTTAAGGATATTCTTTGAGGTTATGATATTTCTGGCAAGGATTGTCTTTCCTATCTTTTGTAGCTTAATATAGGTCTGATAGACTGTAGTTCATATGTTCTTTTCTTTTGGAAAGGACTCTTCCTTTGTTTTTTTGTTAAATCACTGTGACTGATTCAGATTAATGGGCATTGAGCACCACAGGAGTCAACAACCCTCCAGAATATGCTGGAGATGGCACATTGTTATCTCCCTGCTTGCTGTTTCTGAAGAACCACAGATGAGCAAAGTTTGTAGGGCTTTTTCCCTGCTTAGGAGCTAGTGATTCGTAAGTGGTTGTGATATCTGCTGAATAGAGTTAGTGATTTAAATGCTTTTATTCCTCCTGGTTGCCCTTTGTTCTTGGCACATAGAAGGTGCTCAGCCAGTGTTTCTTAGTGAATGGATTCCTCCATAAATATGTTTATTGACTGACTTCTAAGTAATATCCTGAACCCCCAATCCTCAATTAGCTATTAAAGATTAGGCAAAGTAATGCTTCATTGATTTTTAGCTGAAGCTCTGGGTGAATTTTCACCCTGGTGAACTAAGCTGGACTCTAGTGAGCTTGTATTCTTTTTTAACTCCTTTAACTTCAAGGCTTCAACTGTTTTTCCTAGGTTTGTATTTTTAACTTGGTCCCCAGTCCAGGGTGGCTGCTTTTGCCATTGTGATGTCAAAGGAAACATGGAAAATGGACATGAGTTAAAAAGAATGTTTTTGCCCAAAGATTAAATTGACCTTATGTGCATATTCCTTGGGTCTTTCTAACTCTTGGCTACTGCAGATCGCCGCCGCGGTGCTGTCGGTGTTCTGTGCCCCGCCTGGTACATTTGCAACTAGCCGTGTGTGGCTACTGACTGCCTAAGATGTGGTTCAGTAATACTGGAGAACTAAATTTTTAATTTTATTTAATTCTAATTTAAATAGCCACAAGTGGCTAATGGATATGGTATTGGACAGCGTGGTTCTGGATGCTTCTGAAGAGCTTTCTTACAATCTGACATTAGCAGGAAGAGGTTTCCCTTTTTCTGTGCTTTGAGAAAACAAAACTTTGGGGGCACCTGGGTGGCTCAGTCGGTTCAGGGACTGACTGGCTCTTGATTTCAGCTCAGGCTGTGGGATCGAGTCGTGTGTGGGATTTTGGACTCAGTGTGGAGTCTGCCTGAGATTCTCCCTCTCTCTCTCTCTGCCTCTGCCCTGCCCCTACTCCCTCTCTCTTTCTAAGTAAATAAAAATCTTTAAAAAACAAAGAACGAAGAACCTTGTCCTTATACTACTGATAACATTCTGAAGCGGTGTGATAGCTGTTCCTTTGGTTGTCTTAGCTTCTTTAATATATAGGATAAACCTTACAAAGGGAGGGACCTGTATGCGTCATCTTCATAACCTCCAGAGTCATTGTGATGGCTTGTATTTGGCAAACAAGTAAGACAAGAAAAATAGCCTAAGCCAAGTTAGTTCTAAAAGTCACCATTATTTTATGTTCACTGAGAAAAACAAACACTTGTAATTAAATTGAAACACAGGACCTTCGTAATAGTCCTGAATGAGTTGTGATTCGATCTTCCTAGCCTCTTGTTACTTTGATATTTCTTTTACCCGTTCCAAGGTATTTATTTAGCAATCTTTCCTTCCTTTAGGTATATTGCTCGACCTGCGTTGGGAATCTTTTGAATCTCAGTAACAGAACATAAATACGCTTTCTCAATCTGTGGGAATTTCATTAAGTCTTAAAGAAAAGGGTGGATTAGGTTTTTTTCTTCATTTACAAATATTGCTTCTCTAATACCAAATTCATGTCTTCTTGTTTTATGTCTGTGCCCTTTTGCCTATACAAAACTTAATACTTTTTTTTGGGAAGTTTAACATACATAAAGAAGAGATTACAGTTCTTAAATATACAACTTGATGAATTTTCTGAAATTGAATATACTGGTATAACCAGCTTTCAGGTCAATAAGTAGAGTATTTTTAGCGACCCTGAAGGCCCCTCATGCCTTCTTCAGTTACTGCTACTGTCCTGACTTAACATCATAAATTAATTTTATCTACTTTTAAGCTTTACAGAAATGAGATCATACAGTATGTACTCCTTTGTATCAGACTTGCACTTTATATTGAAAGAGTCTCAACTGTATATTTTAAGAGTCATTCAGATTGTGGGTATATTTGTAGTTTGTTTATTCTGTAATACTGCATTGTGTGACTGTACCAGAATTTATCCATTCTTCTGTTGAGGGCATTTGGTTAGTTTCTAGTTTTTGAGCTGATATGAATAGTGCTGCTGTGACCATTCTCATGTGTATCTGTTGGTTGACCCTATGTGTACGTTTCTGTTAATGTGATACATATCTAGGAGTGGACCTGTAGGGAGTATTCATAGGATCCCCTTTAGTATTTATTGCCAAATAGCTTTTCCAAATTTTTGTTTCATTTACACTCTCGCCAGCAGTGTTTGAGAGTACTGGGTTACTCTATGTTGTTCCAATCACTTTCTGTTTTTTTAACCTTTTGAATTTAAAAATTTGATAGATATTATATACAGGGCTTTTTGTTTGTTTGTTTCAGTTTAAACCCAGAGAGATATTTTAAATGGCATTAAAGTCAGCACAGGCGAACAGGGTTCAGCATGACTAATTTAAGAGTTTAAGAACAGTTATTTCTAAGGTTTTGCATGTAGACAGTGACATCTAATGACTGCCACCTGGTGGTCAAAAATAGTAGAACCTTATTGATCTTAATATTTCTAAAATTAAAATTCATCCTCAATGTGAAGGAAAGTGCATGTTAGAATTAATGATAAATAGACTATGTTAGATGGTATTAAAAATAATGGCATAAAATAAAGCAGAATAAGAAAGTATCTGGCAGTGCTGGTTTCTGGTTTCCTTTGGTTGTCACATAGACAAAATGTCACATAGATGAAATCATTTGAATAGACACCTGAAGCAAGTGAGGGAGAAGCTATGTACCTGTGTGGGGCAAGACTGTTACAGGCCAGAATCAGGAAGGTTACAAAGGCAGGAGTGTCCTTGAGGTCTTTAAGAACTGAATAAGAAGACTAGTTTCTTAGTCTTCTTAGAGGTGGTTTGAGATCTTGCTAGGTAAGTATGACAACAGGGGCAGAGGAATTGAGGGTCAGGGCAGTAAGGGAAATGACCTGGAGAGATGGGAGGTGATGGTCAAGAGCTGGTCAGCCTGAGAGAGATTTGGACAGGGATATAGTTACAGGCCACACAAAGTTAGGGGTAGACAAAGACACTATCTGGTAGACAAAGACATTGACTGTATTCATTTTTCTGTTTTCTAATGTCCCTAGCGCAGTGCTGCACCCAGAGAAGTCCAATAAATGCCTGTTGCATTGAGTAACTGAAGAATCCAGCTTCTGCAGGCTGGAAGGTGGAGATGTGTCTCCAAGTTACAAGTCAGAGCTCTGGTTTCTTCTCAGATATATTTAACATAGAACAATTAATTGTCAGTGTACAATTCAGCTTTAAAGTTCTCTGGCTTTAGGTAGCCATATTCTCTAAATGATTTGTTAACTTTTGGATTTTGTTACTGTTGTTTAGGAGGAGATTAGATTGAAGGGTCATTGGTTAATAACCAAAATGATTGAAGCAGTAAGAATGGAAGTAACTAAATTCTCTAAAGTTGATTTTGTATATTCACAAAAGTACAGGTGAATTAGGTAATGAAACCATATGTACCCATCTTCAACAGTTACAAAGTTGATCATTAGATACTTTTACAAAAAGGGAGTTTTTAAACTTCTATTACAAAATTAAAATCTCATAGTGGGAATAAGAGCAGTGGTAGTTTGTGTGTGTGTTGAAATCTGTACATGTGTGTTTCTTTAATAAATAAGAGGTATCAATTACAGAGTACCCACCTGTGATTCTAGTCATGTGTTGGATGCATGATGTACATTTGTTCTTATCCTGATAACTGTGCTATAAGGTAAGAAACGTGCCTGTTCAATAGTTAGGGAAACTGAGGTTCAGACAAGCTGAGAAACTTGCTTTAGGTCCTTAGGACAATCGTGACGTTGTAAAGCCCTGCTCTTCTACAGCTTTATGCTGCCTACCTTACTTCGCATTTCCTTTAGCTTCCTTCCTTCAACTGAGTTAGTGTCTGCTGGAGGTCGAGTAGAGGTCCGAGATGGCCCTTGTGATTGAATAAGCAAAGGTCTACAGCAAGTTTCATTTTTTTATTTTTTTAAATTTATTTGACAGAGAGATCACAAGTAGGCAGAGAGGCAGACAGAGAGAGAGGGAGAAGCAGGCTCCCTGCTGAGCAGAGAGCCCGATGCGGGTCTTGATCCCAGGACCCTGAGATTATGACCTGAGCCGAAGGCAGAGGCTTTAACCCAGTGAGCCACTCAGGCATCCCAGGAAAACTGCAAGAGCAAGTATTTTTAGGGACAACATGTGATATAATTATCAGAATCATAAACTTTGTTTGGAATTTTGACTTCCTGAGCTGTGTTTAAATCTTTGGGGAAAAAAATCTGACCCGACGGTATACTTTTTATGAGTTACTGGCCTGCGTGATTGTCAAAGTTTATGTTTCAGTTGATTGTAACCAAATAAATTAACATTTCATCTCTATGGGTATGCGTGAGTAGAGAGTTGTCTCCTCTTAATTATGCCAGATTATGTTACCCTGTATTAAACTGCACCATCTTTGGGGTTTTCTAACTTCTGTCTGGTCAACTGCATGATATGGAGGGAGACTAAGGTAATTGACACATACAGTTAAAGTACCAGAGAAGAACAGGGCTCTTTGAAAACACATCGGAGTATTATTTATCTCATTTTAAGAGGGGCTGGCTAGGAAAGGTTTCTAGCTGAAGCTAATTTCTAAGTTGAGATGTGAAGGATGAGTAGAGGTGAATTAGACAGGGAAAGAGAGTTTATTGGGCTGAGAAGTAACTACTGCTTTATAACGTCAGCATGCAATTCCCGAGAGTTATCTTGTATGTTTAGAGAAATTTTTATGTCTTCTTAAGTTGTGTTTCTTATGACCATACATTTGTTACTGGGTGATAAGAACAGTGATAGTTTATGTTTTGAAATTTCTTTTGTACAAGTGTGTTTCTTTAATAAAAAAACAGTCATCGAGCAGCATTATGGAGAAGTTGCTCTGGCTAAATAATGAGTTTACATTCTCCTGTGGGTGAGTGGGCAGTGAACTTTTCAGAGCCATAAATATCCTGATATTCTGCAGCTGTACCGCAGTGAATATGGTATAGGTCCTTAGATCATCTTGGTACTTGGATAATTTGTTCCATCTATGAAACAGGCTGACCTGTATAGGTTAAATATAAATATAAATCATCTGGGTCTTTACAGTAACATTATTGGGCAATAAAATCTTTCAGTGTGTCTGAATGTACCAACTCAGGAGTTACGGCTCTTTGGCGGCTATGTCATGAAAGTATAAAGGAAGGTCATTGTAATGAGAAGACTGACAATAGCTGTGCTGTATTAATGTTGTATTGGCTTAGAAAAGAAACCCGTGTCATCTATTCAACCGTATGAAGTAACTTCAGAACACCACTCTCACTTTCAAAGGCTTTTTTTTTTTTTAAGATTTTATTTATTTATTTGACACACACACAGAGATCACAAGCAGGCAGAGAGGCAGGCAGAGAGAGAGTGGGAAGCAGGCTCCCTGCCAAGCAGAGAGCCTGATTCGGGGCTTGATCCCAGGACCCTGAGATCATGACCTGAGCCCAAGGCAAAGGCTTAACCCACTGAGCCACCCAGGAGCCCTCAAAGGCTTTTAATTTATTTTAAGAATGAAGTATTTATGAATATTTAATACAACTGCCCCCCACTCCCAAGTCCTCCCTCTCCCTGTTCAGATATATTCACCAAATCTTTTCCTTTTTTCACTCTGGGAAGGGGTGGTTATTTCATGGTTTTTCTGGTGCTTTATTACTCTGAGAGTGAGAATTTGAAATTATACTGTGTCATAATCTAGGGCACATGTACTTTTGTTGAGAGGTGATCTTACACATAGAGTAAATAGCTACCTTTTCAGGTGGTATAATTTGAAGGTCAGGAGGTCTCCTAACAGCTTTAGACTTTAGACTTTAAGGCCTAAATTTACATCATGAAGAGATACCTTTATTTGATTTATTGCTTCAGCCTCCTCCTTCTAAGATGCTGTATTTTTTTCTGCTATTGGGTCTTTAAAGAATAGAGTTTCATTACTTTTCATTGAGATAGAACACACATTGCAGTAAAGGGCAAAAATAATAGCCTGATGACTTTTCAAAGGGAGAAGTTCAAAAAGTAGAACATTATCGGCACTCCTTTGTTCTTTCTCTAGTCACTCCCTGCTCCCAAGGAGAACCACTGTCTTGACTTGGAGCACCATTGGTTAGTCTTGCTTGTTTTTGAATCTCTCTCTCTCTCTCTGGCATGTTCGCTCCTGCTTAGCATTATGTGTGTGAGATTCATCTGTGTCGTCGCATGCCGTAGTTCATTCTAATGCCATGTCCTTCGGTGCACATGTATATGCATTTCACTGCTGTTAGGTGGATACCTGGGAAAGGAGTCAAGTGCTAGGTCATAGGTGACTTTCAGCTTTAGTGGATACTTCCAAATAGTTTTTTGAAATGGTTATACCAGTTACAGCCCCAGCAGCAGTGTGAGGTTTTAGTTGCTCTGCATCCTTCTCCAAACTTGGTATTATCTGTTTTTGACATTTTAGCAGTTCTGGTTGGATAGCGATATTGTACTATGTTTTTAATTTACATTTCCTCATACAGTATTCTTTTTTTTTTTAAAGATTTTATTTATTTATTTGGCAGACAGAGATCACAAGTAGGCAGAGAGACAGGCAGAGAGAGAGAGAGAGAGGAGGAAGCAGGCTCCCCACCCAGCAGAGAGCCCGATGTGGCACTCGATCCCAGGACCCTGAGATCATGACCTGAGCTGAAGGCAGAGGCTTAACCCACTGAGCCACCCAGGTGCCCCTCATACAGTATTCTAATTGAGTAACTTTTCAGGTTTTATGCTCTTACTGGCCATTTGGATACTGTTTTTTTGTTTGTTTGTTTTAAAAGATTTTAATTATTTATTTGAGAGAGAGACAGAGAGACCACAAGCAGGGGGAAAAGGACAAGCAAACTCCCCACTGAGCAGGGAGCCTGTCATGGGGCTTAATCACAGGACCCTGAGATCATGACCTGAGCTGAAGTCAGAGCTTAACTGACTGAGCCACCCACGTGCCTTCTTTTTTTATTTTTTTCTTTTTGGTATAAAGTTCATGTTCTGGAAAAATATGCCAATTAATACCAATTAGGAATAAACAAATTGTATACAATGACTTGATACTTTCTAAGTTTATAGGACATATTTGATCTAACTTGATAATTTAAGTAGTTCTATTTTCATGCTTCTTGTTTTTGGCTATTTGAGGATAGTGGAGTTGGTGGTCTGTTGAATTCTAGTTAGGTGAAATATTATCATTTGAATATTTCATATCTCCTTCCCCTTCCCTTTCCTATTTAGGGGACATTATTTACCTTT
Organism: Enhydra lutris kenyoni; assembly: GCF_002288905.1. Taxonomy (NCBI): domain Eukaryota; kingdom Metazoa; phylum Chordata; class Mammalia; order Carnivora; family Mustelidae; genus Enhydra; species Enhydra lutris. The sequence continues at coordinate 14,360,937 of NW_019154152.1, forward strand.
CTCATTGACTCAAGCCTATCAGGAGTGACATCGGATCTTACATCCTTCAGGGGCTTCCTAGGACATAAAGCCTGGTTGCTTTATGCTAAACGGTCCCCAGCAGCATGGGCTACCTCTATTCAGAAGTTATCTGATGTTGTCACTATCTTTTTTTTAAATTGTTTTTCATCGTTATCATGTCTTTAAAGTCAGATATATAGACTTTGACCTCTTGCTCTAGATATAACCAGATGTATGACCTTAGGCAAGTTATTTAATGGTATATAGTATCAGTTTCTCCTTTGAAAAATTGGGATGAAGCCGTGGACTCACAGGTCCCTGAGTTTTGTCAAGATTAAGTATAGCTTATCTGGAATGAATACTTCTTTCTTGTAGTAGTAATATTCTAGCTTTTGCTGTCATGTGTAATTACTTATTTGTGTCTCAGCCCTGCTCAGGGGTATAGTATGGTAATTGGGCAGTACGAGCAAGTTTGAATCATGTGAAGTTCCTTTTGCCCAGAGAATGGGCACAGGTAGAGGGCAAAATTCTTTCTTTTTCTTCCTGCCTCTGGCTGTGGGCTCTAAAACAAGGAAATTGTTGACAATCTCGTAAAGCTCTTTTATTCTAAATTCTGTCTTCTGTGCTTTGGTGGGGAGAAAAAAAAACCCAAGAACCAAACAACACGAGAGAAATGTTAGAGACCTAGGTTCAAATTCTGGAGCTGTGTTTACTAGGAGACCTTAGACAAGACCCTTAGTTACTGTGTTTCATTGATTCTAAGATGCACATTTTTTTCACAGTTTAACACCCCTGAAATCTAGATGCATCTTAAAATCATTTGATGTCATGAAATCTTAAACAAGATTTTATTTGAGAGAGAGAAAGTGAGAGAGGGTGAGAGCATGAGCAGGGGGAGGGAGAAGGGAGAGGGAGAAAAAGATTTCCCGCTGAGCAGGGAGCCTCTGTGGTACTCGATCCCAGGACTCTGGGATCATGACCTGAGCTGAAGGCAGATGCTTAACCCACTGAGCCACCCAGGTGCCCCCTGAATGATTCTCTTAATGAACAATAAAATTATTTCAGAGCATAAAGTTGACCTTGTCATGCTTAACTGTAAAACCTTTCCATGGATCCTCCACATCTTGTTCAAAGTACTCCTCGGCAACGCATAAAGGATGCTTCAGGTGGTTTTTTTTTTTGTTTGTTTTTGTTTTAATTTAAATTTTTTTTTTTTTTTTTTTAAAATAAAACAGATAGAATTTTATGGAGAAAAAGTCAAATTCAAGCTGCAGACAAGTCTTTAACCACAACACAATAAAACTGAAATTTCAGTTAACATTGTACGGTGACAGATGGTAGCTACACTTGGGGTGAGCATAGCAAAATATATAGATTTTTCGAATCATTATATTGTACACCTAAAACTAATGTAACATTGTGTGTCAACTATACCTCAGTAAAATATTTTGACAGAAAGAAGAAAAGTGAATAATAACTTGGAACCACAATACAATCCAGCAAAGTTGGTTAATGTTCGCCTTATATATCCTTTTTCTACCCTTTAATTTTTTTTTTTTTAATTTTATTTTTCATAAACATATAATATCTTTTTATCCCCTGGGGTACAGGTCTGTGAATCGCCAGGTTTACACACTTCACAGCACTCACCATAGCACATACCCTCCCCAATGTCCATAATCCCACCCCCCCACACCCCCCCATTAACCCTCAGTTTGTTTTGTGAGATTAAGAGTCACTTATGGTTTGTCTCCCTCCCAATCCCATCTTGTTTCATTTACTCTTCTCCTACCCCCTTAACCCCCCATGTTGCATCTCCTCTCCCTCATATCAGGGAGATCATATGATAGTTGTCTTTCCCCGATTGACTTATTTCGCTAAGCATGATACCCTCTAGTTCCATCCATGTCGTCGCAAAAGGCAAGATTTCATTTCTTTTGATGGCTGCATAGTATTCCATTGTGTATATATACCACATCTTCTTTATCCATTCGTCTGTTGATGGACATCTAGGTTCTTTCCATAGTTTGGCTATTGTAGACATTGCTGCTATAAACATTCGGGTGCACGTGCCCCTTCGGATCACTACGTTTGTATCTTTAGGGTAAATACCCAGCAGTGCAATTGCTGGGTCATAGGGTAGTTCTATTTTCAACATTTTGAGGAACCTCCATGCTGTTTTCCAGAGTGGTTGCACCAGCTTGCATTCCCACCAACAGTGTAGGAGGGTTCCCCTTTCTCCGCATCCTCGCCAGCATCTGTCATTTCCTGACTTGTTAATTTTAGCCATTCTGACTGGTGTGAGGTGGTATCTCATTGTGGTTTTGATTTGTATTTCCCTGATGCCGAGTGATGTGGAGCACTTTTTCATGTGTCTGTTGGCCATCTGGATGTCTTCTTTGCAGAAATGTCTGTTCATGTCTTCTGCCCATTTCTTGATTGGATTATTTGTTCTTTGGGTGTTGAGTTTGCTAAGTTCTTTATAGATTTTGGACACTAGCCCTTTATCCGATATGTCATTTGCAAATATCTTCTCCCATTCTGTCAGTTGTCTTTTGGTTTTGTTAACTGTTTCCTTTGCTGTGCAAAAGCTTTTGATCTTGATGAAATCCCAATAGTTCATTTTTGCCCTTGCTTCCCTTGCCTTTGGCGATGTTCCTAGGAAGATGTTGCTGCGGCTGAGGTCGAAGAGGTTGCTGCCTGTGTTCTCCTCAAGGATTTTGATGGATTCCTTTCTCACATTGAGATCCTTCATCCATTTTGAGTCTATTTTCGTGTGTGGTGTAAGGAAATGATCCAATTTCATTTTTCTGCATGTGGCTGTCCAATTTTCCCAACACCATTTGTTGAAGAGGCTGTCTTTTTTCCATTGGATATTCTTTCCTGCTTTGTCGAAGATTAGTTGACCATAGAGTTGAGGGTCTATTTCTGGGCTCTCTATTCTGTTCCATTGATCTATGTGTCTGTTTTTGTGCCAGTACCATGCTGTCTTGATGATGACAGCTTTGTAATAGAGCTTGAAGTCCGGAATTGTGATGCCACCAACTTTGGCTTTCTTTTTCAATATTGCTTTGGCTATTCGAGGTCTTTTCTGGTTCCATATAAATTTTAGGATTATTTGTTCCATTTCTTTGAAAAATATGGATGGTACTTTGATAGGAATTGCATTAAATGTGTAGATTGCTTTAGGTAGCATAGACATTTTCACAATATTTATTCTTCCAATCCAGGAGCATGGAACATTTTTCCATTTCTTTGTGTCTTCCTCAATTTCTTTCATGAGTACTTTATAGTTTTCTGTGTATAGATTCTTAGTCTCTTTGGTTAGATTTATTCCTAGGTATCTTATAGTTTTGGGTGCAATTGTAAATGGGATTGACTCCTTAATTTCTCTTTCTTCTGTCTTGTTGTTGGTGTAGAGAAATGCAACTGATTTCTGGGCATTGATTTTATATCCTGACACTTTACTGAATTCCTGTACAAGTTCTAGCAGTTTTGGAGTGGAGTCTTTTGGGTTTTCCACATATAGTATCATATCATCTGCAAAGAGTGATAGTTTGACTTCTTCTTTGCCAATTTGGATGCCTTTAATTTCCTTTTGTTGTCTGATTGCTGAGGCTAGGACTTCTAGTACTATGTTGAATAGCAGTGGTGATAATGGACATCCCTGCCGTGTTCCTGACCTTAGCGGAAAAGCTTTCAGTTTTTCTCCATTGAGAATGATATTTGCGGTGGGTTTTTCATAGATGGCTTTGATAATATTGAGGTATGTGCCCTCTATCCCTACACTTTGAAGAGTTTTGATCAGGAAGGGATGCTGGACTTTGTCAAATGCTTTTTCAGCATCTATGGAGAGTATCATATGGTTCTTGTTCTTTCTTTTATTAATGTGTTGTATCACATTGATTGATTTGCGGATGTTGAACCAACCTTGCAGCCCTGGAATAAATCCCACTTGGTCGTGGTGAATAATCCTTTTAATGTACTGTTGAATCCTATTGGCTAGTATTTTGGCGAGAATTTTTGCATCTGTGTTCATCAAGGATATTGGTCTATAGTTCTCTTTTTTGATGGGATCCTTGTCTGGTTTGGGGATCAAGGTGATGCTGGCCTCATAAAATGAGTTTGGAAGTTTTCCTTCCATTTCTATTTTTTGGAACAGTTTCAGGAGAATAGGAATTAGTTCTTCTTTAAATGTTTGGTAGAATTCCCCCGGGAAGCCATCTGGCCCTGGGCTTTTGTTTGTTTGGAGATTTTTGATGACTGTTTCAATCTCCTTACTGGTTATGGGTCTGTTCAGGCTTTCTATTTCTTCCTGGTTCAGTTGTGGTAGTTTATATGTCTCTAGGAATGTATCCATTTCTTCCAGATTGTCAAATTTGTTGGCGTAGAGTTGCTCATAGTATGTTCTTATAATTGTCTGTATTTCTTTGGTGTTCGTTGTGATCTCTCCTCTTTCATTCATGATTTTATTTATTTGGGTCCTTTCTCTTTTCTTTTTGATAAGTCTGGCCAGGGGTTTATCGATCTTATTAATTCTTTCAAAGAACCAGCTCCTAGTTTCGTTGATTTGTTCTATTGTTTTTTTGGTTTCTATTTCATTGATTTCTGCTCTGATCTTTATGATTTCTCTTCTCCTGCTGGGTTTAGGGTTTCTTTCTTGTTCTTTCTCTAGCTCTTTTAGGTGTAGGGTTAGGTTGTGTACCTGAGACCTTTCTTGTTTCTTGAGAAAGGCTTGTACCGCTATATATTTTCCTCTCAGGACTGCCTTTGTTGTGTCCCACAGATTTTGAACCGTTGTGTTTTCATTATCATTTGTTTCCATGAATTTTTTCAACTCTTCTTTAATTTCCTGGTTGACCCATTCATTCTTTAGAAGGATGCTGTTTAGTCTCCATGTAATTGGGTTCTTTCCAAATTTCCTCTTGTGACTGAGTTCTAGCTTTAGAGCATTGTGGTCTGAAAATATGCAGGGAATGATTCCAATCTTTTGATAACGGTTGAGACCTGATTTAGGACCGAGAATATGATCTATTCTGGAGAATGTTCCATGTGCACTAGAGAAGAATGTGTATTCTGTTGCTTTGGGATGAAATGTTCTGAATATATCTGTGATGTCCATCTGGTCCAGTGTGTCATTTAAGGCCTTGATTTCCTTGTTGATCTTTTGCTTGGATGATCTGTCCATTTCAGTAAGGGGAGTGTTAAAGTCCCCTACGATTATTGTATTATTGTCGATGTGTTTCTTTAATTTTGTTATTAATTGGTTTATATAGTTGGCTGCTCCCATGTTAGGGGCATAGATATTTAAAATTGTTAGATCTTCTTGTTGGACAGTTCCTTTGAGTATGATATAGTGTCCTTCCTCATCTCTTATTATAGTCTTTGGCTTAAAATCTAATTGATCTGATATAAGGATTGCCACTCCTGCTTTTTTCTGATGTCCATTAGCATGGTAAATTCTTTTCCACCCCCTCACTTTAAATCTGGAGGTGTCTTCAGGTTTAAGATGAGTTTCTTGTAGTTAACATATAGATGGGTTTTGTTTTTTTATCCATTCTGATACCCTGTGTCTTTTGATTGGGGCATTTAGCCCATTAACATTCAGGGTAAGTATTGAGAGATATGAATTTAGTGCCATTGTATTGCCTGTAAGGTGACTGTTATTGTATATTGTGTCTGTTCCTTTCTGATCTACTACTTTTAGGGTCTCTCTTTGCTTAGAGGACCCCTTTCAATATTTCCTGTAGAGCTGGTTTGGTACTTGCAAATTCTTTCAGTTTTTGTTTGTCCTGGAAGCTTTTAATCTCTCCTTCTATTTTCAATGATAGCCTAGCTGGATATAGTATTCTTGGCTGCATGTTTTTCTCGTTTAGTACTCTGAATATATCATGCCAGCTCTTTCTGGCCTGCCAGGTCTCTGTGGATAAGTCTGCTGCCAATCTAATATTTTTACCATTGTACGTTACAGACTTCTTTTCCCGGGCTGCTTTCAGGATCTTCTCTTTGTCACTAAGACTTGTAAATTTTACTATTAGGTGACGGGGTGTGGACCTATTCTTATTGATTTTGAGGGGGGTTCTCTGAATCTCCTGGATTTTGATGCTTGTTCCCTTTGCCATATTGGGGAAATTCTCTCCAATAATTCTCTCCAATATACCTTCTGCTCCCCTCTCTGTTTCCTCTTCTTCTGGAATCCCAATTATTCTAATGTTGTTTCGTCTTATGGTGTCACTTATCTCTCAAATTCTCCCCTCATGGTCCAGTAGCTGTTTGTCCCTCTTTTGCTCAGCTTCTTTATTCTCTGTCATTTGGTCTTCTATATCGCTAATTCTTTCTTCTGCCTCATTTATCCTAGCAGTGAGAGCCTCCATTTTTGATTGCACCTCATTAATAGCTTTTTTGATTTCAACTTGGTTAGATTTTAGTTCTTTTATTTCTCCAGAAAGGGCTTTTATATCTCCCGAGAGGGTTTCTCTAATATCTTCCATTCCTTTTTCAAGCCCGGCTAGAACCTTGAGAATCGTCATTCTAAACTCTAGATCTGACATATTACCAATGTCTGTATTGATTAGGTCCCTAGCCTTTGGTACTGCCTCTTGTTCTTTTTTTTGTGGTGAATTTTTCCGCCTTGTCATTTTGTCCAGATAAGAGCAGATGAAGGAGCAAGTAAAATACTAAAAGGGTGGCAACAACCCCAGGAAAATATGCTTTAGCCAAATCAGAAGAGATCCCAAATCGTGAGGGGGAGAAAGGGGATAAAAAGAGGTTCAGAAAGAAGGAAAAAAAAAAAAAAAAGAGAGAGAAAAAAAAGAAAAAAAAAAGAAACAATTAAAAAAAGAAAACCAATAAAGAAAAAAATATAAAAAGGAAAAAAAATATATATATATATTAGATAAACTAGTTAAAAAACGTTAAAAAAGAAAAGGGTAAAAGTTAAAAAAATTTAGCAGAAGAAGAAAAATAAAATGAAAAAAAAAAAAGAAAAAGAAAAAAAATTAAATTAACTGCAAGGCTAAAGAATCATGGGGAGAAAGCCATGAGTTCCGTGCTTTGCTTTCTCCTCCTTTGGAATTCCGCTGCTCTCCTTGGTATTGAAACTGTACTCCTTGGTAGGTGAACTTGGTCCTGGCTGGGCTTCTTGTTGATCTTCTGGGGGAGGGGCCTGTTGTAGTGATTCTCAAGTGTCTTTGCCCCGGGCGGAGTTGCACCGCCCTTACCAGGGGCCGGGCTGAGTAATCCGCTGGGGTTTGCTTTCGGGAGCTTTTGTTCCCTGAGCGCTTTCCGTAGAGTTCCGGAGGGCGGGAATGAAAATGGCGGCCTCCCGGTCTCCGGCCTGGAGGAGCCGAGAGCCCGGGGCCTCACACCTCAGTGCACCCTCAGAGAACAGCGCCCAATTACTCCCGTTACCCTGCCTCCGGCCGTGCTCCAAGCTGACCGAGCCTGCAACCGGTTCAAGGTAACCCCGAGCTTAGAGCTTACTCCTCGGCTCTGTCTCTGTAGCCGGCTTCCCTGTTCTAGTACCTGTAAGCTCTGCGACACTCAGACACCCCCGATCCTTCTGTGACCCTGCGGGACCTGAGGCCACGCTGACCCTGCGTGGGCTTCACCCCGGTTAAGCCTCTGGAGCGATGTCCCTCAGCGGAACAGACTTTTAAAAGTCCCGATTTTGTGCTCCGTTGCTCCGCCGCTTGCCAGGAGCCGGCCCCTCCCCCCGCGGTCTATCTTCCCGTCGCTTTGGATTCACTTCTCCGCCAGTCCTACCTTTCAGAAAGTGGTTGATTTTCTGTTTCTAGAGTTGCTGTTCTTCTTCTCTTCGATCTCCCGTTGGATTTGTAGGTGTTTGCAATCTTTAGATAAGCTATCTAGCTGATCTCCCGCTACCTGAAGTAGTCTCAGCCTGCTACTTCTCCGCCATCTTGGCTCCTTCTGTTTTAATTTAAATTTTAAGGTGATCTCTATACCCAGTGTGGGGCTCAAACTCAACGACCCTGGGATCAAGAGTCTGGTAGACTGACTAAGCCAGCCAGCGCCCCCAGATATCCTTCAGTGTAGCTTCTTGTTTATCTCAAGCCTTGTGTCCTGTTGCTCTTGTGTTGCGTGTTCCAGGAGTTGTCTTAGCTCCCTGACCATACCTTGCTGCGTCACACTGCTGAGCCCTTGTGAATTGTGTTCCTTCTGCCTGAAATTCCTTATTTTAACCTAGGGAAATCCTGTTTGTCCTTTAAAAGCCAAGTTTCACAGCCTCTGTGGTGATGTCTTTCCCCTGTTTGTTTGAGGTTTAATTCCCTTCTGTGCATAATATTGTTATTGAACTTTTCATGAAATAATGTAATTATTTAAATACAGGTTTAAATCTAACAAGTTGGAGGTATTTTGAGGGCACTGTGTATGTGTTGCTTCTTAATAATTGTCTTAAGTATTGAATAAATGAATTACCATATGAAGCCATATTAGTAAGAAATTAGAATATATCCTCCTTCTAATAGCTATAATAAATAAGCAGCAAAATTCAGAAGTACTGGTGGTCATTCTGAGCAGCAGTGTGCAGCGTGGGCTTCCCTCCCAGGTCAGGGCCTGCCATGATCCGGAGAAGCCTGGAGAACAGGCAGAGCTGTGAGGGGGACTGACTCACTGAGACGGCTGAGGGATCTATTTCTGCTGGCTTTGGCTGGAGAACCCTTTCCTGGCCTTGTCGGGATGGAGAATTCAGAGCCCTCTTAGGGCTGTTGTCATCTGTTGAGCCCCTACTTGTGTGTCTGGGGCTTTGGGGTCTTGTTCTGTGAGGAAGATTTAGTAGCTCATTTTACAGGGGAGGAAGCAGACTCGGAGGGCCTAGACAGGTTTCTCCAGCTCATCACACGAACATGACCTTGACTGATTGGTTGGTTTGGTTTGGGTTTTGTGGGTTTTCAGACCTTTTGGGCCGCACGTAGGTCCTGGCCCTCTTCTCCCTTCATTCACACTCTCTCTGGCAGACCTAGCTCGGGATGTGGTTGCTCCTTCCACCTTCCCCTCTCCTCTGGGCTCCAGACTGCTGCCTGACGTCTGCGCTCATGCTCACGCCCGAAGGCCTCTCACAGCTGGCGCATTGGGGTGTGGACTCCCGGTTCTCTTGCCCACCCCGTCCCCATGCTGCACTCTTTCGCCTCTGCCAGTCTTCCCCTGTGCAGAAACCGGCACATCTTATGCCCGTTGTTGGAGGCAGAGACCCAGGAGACATTCTAGATTCCTTCCTTAGCTGGCAGCTCAGCTTCGCCCATCAGCAACTCCTGTCACATCTCGTTCCCAAACACCTCCCACTTCTGTGTCACATCACCGTTCTCCATCTCCCAGACCGTCAGCTGCAGGCACGGCGGCACCAGCCTCTGGACTGATGTTCCTCTTCCTTTCTTGATTTCCTCTCTCAGCAAATGGTTATTGGGGGCACATGTACTTATAGGTATACCTCATTTTACTGCACTTCGCAGATAAGGTGTTTTTACAAATGGAATGTTTGTGGCAACCTGACTTTGAACAAGTCTGTTGGTGCCATTTTCCCAAAAATATTTGCTCACTTCCTGTCTCTGTGTCATGTTTTAGTGATTCTTGCAATATTTCAGAATTTTCATTATAATTATACTTTTTTTTTTTAAGATTTTATGCATTTATTTGTCAGAGAGAGGGAGAAAGAGAGAGAGAGAGCACAAGCAGGGGGAGCGGCAGGCAGAGGGAGAAGCAGACACCCTGCTGAGCAGAGAGATCGATATGGGACTCGATCCCAGGACCCTGGGATCATGAACTGAGCCAAAGGCAGGCGCTTAACCTGCTCGCTACCCGGGTGTCCCATTGTGATTATACTTGTTATGATGCTGTGACATTGCTATCACAGTTGTTCTGGGCCACCATGCACTGCTCCTATAATGAGAGTGAACTTAATTGATAAATGTTGTGTGTGTTTTGACTCCTCCACCGACCAGCCATTACCCCACCTCTCTCCCTGTCCTCAGGCCTCTCCCCTCTTCCCCTGAGATAGAACAATATTGAAATTAGGCTGTTTGATAGCCCTACAATGGCCTCTTAGACGTTCAATGAAAGAATCACATGCCTCTCTAAATCACAAGCTAGAAATGCTTAAGCTTAGTGAGGAGAGCGTGTTGAAAGCCAAGATATACTGAAAGCTAGGCCTCTTGCACCAAACAGCCAAGTTATGAATGTAAAGGAAAAGATCTGGAAGGAAGTTAAAAGTGCTACTCCAGTGAATACACAATGATAAGAAAGCGGAACAGTCTTATTGCTGATGTGGAGAAAGTTTGAGAGGTCTGGATGAAAGATCGATCCAGCTGCAACTTTCCCTTAAAGCAAGGCCTAATCCAGAGCAAGGCCCTAACTCTCTTCAATTCTGTGAAGGGTGAGAGAGGGTGAGGAAGCTGTAGAAGAGAAGTTGAGGCTAGCAGAGGTTGGTTCATGAGGTTTAAGGAAAGAAGTGTGTCTGTGAGGGTTAAGTGCAAGGTGAAGCAGCAGGTGCTGATGTAGAATCTGCAGCAAGTCATCCAGAAGGCCTGGTGAAGATGAGTAATAAGGTAGCTACACTAAACAACAGATTTTCAATGTAGATGAAACAGCCTTCTTACTTGAAAGGGTGCCTTCTAGGACTTTCACAGCTAGTGAAGTCAATGCCTGGCTTCAAAGCTTCAGAAGGACATGCTGACTCTCTTGTCAGGGGCTAATGCTGCTCATGACTAAATTGAGGCCAATGTCATTTACCATTCTGAAAATCTTAGGACCCTTAAAAGTTGTGCTAAATCTACTCTGCCTGTGCTCCATAAATGGGGCGAGAAAACCTGAATGGCAGCACATCTGTTTACAACATGATTCCATGAATATTTTAAGCCCACTGTTGAGATATGGTCAGAAAAGGATTCCTTTCAAGATATTACTCCTTGTAGAAAATGCACCTGGTCACCCAAGAGTTCTGATAGAGATGTACAATGCAATTAAGGTTGTTTTTGTGCCTGCTGACACAGCATCCATTCTGTAGCCCATATGGATCCAGGAGTCATTTGAACTTTCTAGTCTTAACTATTTAAGAAGTACATTTTGTAAGGCTATAGCTGCTGTAGGTAGTGATTCCTCTGCTGAATCTGGGCAAAGTCAATTGAAAACCTTCCAGAAAGGATTCACCATTCTACATGCCTTTAACAGCACTCATGATTCATGGGAGGAGGTCAAAATATCAATATTAAGAGGAGTTTGGAAGAAGCTGACTACAATCCTAATATAGATGACTGTGAGGGGTTCAAGACTTGAATGGAGGGAGTAACTATAGATGTGGTGAAAATAGCAAGAGAACTAGAATGAGAGGTGGAGTCTGAAGACATGACTGAGTTGCTGCAACCTCATGATAAAACTTGAATGGATGAGCAGTTACTTCTCATAGAACAACGGAAGTGGCTTCTTGGGAAGGAATCTACTCCTGGTGAAGATTTTGTGATGAAGATAGTTGAAATGACAACAAAGGATTTAGAATATGACATAAACTTGGTTGATAAAGCAGTGGTAGGTTTGAGAGGATTGATTATATGTTTGAAAGAGGGTTTACTGTGGGTAAAATGCTGTCAGACAGCATTGCATGCTACAGAGAAATCATTCATGAAAGGAAGAGTCAGTCAATCAGTGCAACAAATTCGGTTGTTGTCTTATTTTAAGAAATTATCACAGCCGCCCCAGCCTTTAGCAGCCACCACCCTGATGAGTCAGTAGCCATCGACACTGGGCAGGACACTCCACCAGCACAAAGATTATGAATAGCTAAAAGCTCACATGATGGTTACATTTTTAAGCAATAAAGTATTATTTAATTGAGGTGTGTACATTGGTTTTTTTTTAGACATGATGCTGTTGTACATTTAATAGACTGTGGTATAGTGTAAACATAACTTTTTTTTTTTTTTTAAGATTTTATTTATTTATTTGACAGAGAGAGATCACAAGTAGGCGGAGAGGCAGACAGAGAGAGGGGGAAGCAGGTTCCCTGCTGAGCAGAGAGCCCAATGTGGGGCTCGATCCCAGGACCCTGGGATCATGACCTGAGCTAAAGGCAGAGGCTTTAACCCACTGAGCCACCCAGGCGCCTAGTGTAAACATAACTTTTATATGCACTGAGAAACCAAAAGATTCATTTGACTTGCTTTAGTTCGGTTCTTGCTTTATTGTGGTGCTTTGGGACCAAACTTGCAGTTATTTCTTAGGTATGCTTATACCATTATCACCCCCATTGTGTTAATTAGATGTCTTCCTGGTTTATTTAAGTCTGCAGTTTGATGTATTTTTGAAGTCTTTTGGTTTTTAAAAACAAAATGATTTCTAATCTCATTGAAATAACTGTAAGCAAATTAGAATCTTCATGCTTTCCTTTCCATCAACAGAATCCAACATGGCGGAGTCTCGATTTTGGAATAATGCCTGACCGACTTGATACGTCTGTGTCTTGTTTTGTGGTGAAGATATGGGGTGGAAAGGAGAACATCTACCAGCTTTTGATTGAATGGAAAGTCTATTTGGATGGGCTGAAATACTTGGGTCAGCAGGTAATTTTTAGACTGTAGTTTTAAGTGTTTGTCTTCTCTAAGCCTACCTAACCTTTTTGTATATTGTTTAGATTCTACATTTCCTATTATAGAGAACCCTTATGATTATTTCTATACTTAATTATAGAAATTCTGAGTCATGGCCAAGTTCAAAAATAATTTTTAATTGAAGAAACTTATGAAGAAGTACCCTGAGCTGTTACTTTAAGAGGAATTTTTTTTTTTTTTTTTGGTAGGAAAGAATATGCTTTCCCATAGCATTCTGCTTCTTCTATTTTATTGCACTTGATCTTAGCCACAAGGCTGAGAAGCGATCTTCTCTTTTATTGGATCTAAAAATTAACTTGCAAATATAGAACATACTATTAAATACTTCTCTTATGACCAGTAGAGTTGAATGATTTTGGGAAGGAGAGGTACTATTTATTTATTTATTTATTTATTTTTAATTTTTTTTTTTTGAGAGATATTACTGTTTATTAAACACAGGGCTGACAAATGCCTGGCTTGCATACTACTACCAAGTCCCTATGAGTGAGGTAGCTATTGGATCATAGCATTCCTCTAGCTGAGCTTCGAAGTCACTCCATAATCCCTTTGGACACAGTGTTCTGGGATGCAGCTAGCAATGTATCAGAATTGCTGATATATGAAACCTATTTACCATCTCCAGACTAGGTTATTTTACTTAATATTTTATAGCAGCCTTGTGAAGGTTGGTATTAGTGCCCTTATTTTCTAAATGGGAAAATCCAACCACAGGGAGTTTAAGTAAATGCTCAAGATCACACTGCTAGGTGGAGGAAGATTGAAATCTAGGCCTGGCCGACTTACAGATGCATGATTTGTGCTGTACGACACTGATCTATACATGTGGTCCTTGGTAACCTACCTTGGAATAAATGCTGTGTCTATTTGTGATACCTATTGGATACTGCTAAAGGTAACTCCAAAATGTTAGTCGTATCTGTGAATATCCTTGATGTTTCTTAATATTTATTCAATATAGATTTTCTGATTTCTTTTATTTATTTATTTATTTATATTATTGTTTTGAGAGAGAGAGAAAAAGCATGCACATGATTGGGGTTGGGGAGAGAGAGAGAGAGAGAATCTTAAGCAGGCTCCATACTCAGTGCAGAGACTGACACAGGGCTCAATCTCATGACCCTGAGAAAATGACCTGAGCTGAAATCAGAGTCGGATGCTTAACCAGCAGAGTTACCCAGGCGCCCCTGCTTTATTTCTTTTAAAGAAACAATTTAATTCCACATATTTTTTTTCAGATTAAAAAAAAACTCCTCTGCCCTCATTTTGTTTACCATATACTTTATTTTGTGTCTTCCTATAGTGATCAGAATAATGCATGTAATAGATATTTTACTCCTCTGCCCTCATTTTGCTTATCATAGATTTTATTTTGTGTCTTCCTATAGTGATCAGAATAATGCATGTAATAGATATTTTACATAACTAAATTCTAACTGCTATGGATTCTTACTCTTTGTTATTTTTCTATTTTTCCTTCTGTTTTAGGACTGGTCTCAATGAAAATTTATAAAATCATGACTTCTGGCTTAGGGCCTCTCTCTTCTCTTTCAGCATGAGACATTTATTGCCTTTAGGCTGGCCAGCCAGAGCCCTGCACTAAGATGTATACTTTTTCTGTCTTCCCACATAGCATAGTTGGCTCTCTGTGGATAGACAATGGTATTGAGCTCTTATCTTTTTTCTGAAAGTGCTTAAATTTCATGGAGGATGGTGCTTCTTAACATTAGAGTTGTATGGCTATAGTCTGGCAGGGGGTTTTTGGCCAAAGAAGATGGACTTCATGCTTTTCAACTCACATATTCCTTGGGTAGTGATCTTGAAGTACTCAACTGTGTTTATGTTGAAGCTGCTCTAATTTCAGAGAGTCTGTTTTTGGGTGTCTTCTTACAAAGGTGGTTAGTGGGTATAATGGAGAACAGAGAAAGAGAAAACATGTTTTTTATGCCAGTTAGAAACTTATTGTAGAAAGGCAAAACTCACCTACAAAATAGATAAAATAAGTAACATACTACTAGAAAATCAGATAAAATAAAATTATACATTTTCAGAGGAAAACAAGACTAGGATGTATCAGGAGAACAGCCGGAATTACTTGGGTTCATTGATCGATCTTCTGCTTTCTACCAGGCATTATTCTTACTGTTAAGGTTCCAGAGACTGATAAGACAAGATCCTTAGACTTGGTAAGCTCATGATTGGTGAACACCTGCATGGACCTGCAGAGCACTGTTTTGATTGCTGTAGCTTTGTGATATAATTTGGGGGAGTATATGAAAGAGGTATTTAGACAAGTCGGGATGGAGTCAGGCAGGGCCGACTTTTGAATGAAACTTTGTTTACAGGTCAGATTTGTTGAGGTATAATGTATATACAATGAAATTACCCTTTTAAGGTATACAGTTCAGTAGATTTGACAAATGTATAAATTCTATTAACCACCACAATGAATAATGCTGCTGTGAATATTTAAATATCCACCTTTATGTTGACATATGTTGTCATTTCTATTGAGTAAATACGTAGGAATGGAATTTCTGGGTCTAGTGGTAAGTGTTGAAATTTACAAGAAGCTGCCAAGTTGTTTTCCATTCTGTTGGGTTTAATCATTCTGATGGATTCGAAGTGGTATCTTGTTGTGACTTTTTTTGGCATAGTTTTAATTGTAATTACCCAGTGTTCATCATGACAAGTGCACTCCTTAATCCCCATCACCTATTTCACCCATCCCCCACCTACCTCCCCTTTGGTAACCACCGATTTTTTCTCTATAGTTAAAAGTCTGTTTCTTGGTTTGTCTCTGTCTCTTCCCTCCCTTTTGCATTTGTTTCATTTCTTAAATTCTACATAAGAGTGAAATCATATGGAACTTATCTTTTTCTGATTGATTTATTTCACTTAGCATTATCCTGTCGAGCTCCATCCGTATCATTGCAAGTGACAAGATTTCATTCTTTTTTATGGTCGAGTAATATTCACACACACACACACACACACTCATCTTTTTTATCCATTTGTCAATCGGTGGACATTGGGCTGCTTCCATATCTTGGCTATTGTAAATAAAACTGCTCTAAACATAGGGGTGCATATATCCCTTTGAATTAGTGTTTTTGTATTATTTGGGTAAATACTTAATAGTGCAATTGCTGGATCACAGGGCATTTCTCTTTTTAAATTTTTGAGGAAACTCCATACTGTTTTCCGCAGTGGCTGCACCAGTTTGCATTCCACCAACAATGCACAAGTGTTCCTTTCTCTCCACATCTTCGCCAACACCTGTTGTTTCTTGTGTTCTTGATTTTAGCCATTCTGACAGTTTGATATCTCATTGTAGTTTTGATTTGCATTTCCCTGGTGTTAAGTGATGATGAGCGTCTTTTCAGAGCATCTTTTCATGTGTCTGTTGGCCATCTGGATGTCTACTTTGGAGAAAAGTCTTCATGTCTTCTGCCCATTTTTAAAATTGGATTATTTGCTTTTTTGGGTATTGACTTTTATAAATTCTTTATATATTTTGGATACAAACCCTTTATTTGATGTCATTTGTAAATATAGTACCCTATTCAGTAGGTTGCCTTTTAGATTTGTTGATTGTTTCTTTGGCTATGCAGAAGTTTTTTATTTTGATATAGTCCCAATAGTTTATTTTTGCTTTTGTTTCCCTTGTGTCAGGGGACCAATCTAAAAAACAGTTGGTGTCAGAGAAATTACTGCCTGTGCTCTTTTCTAAGATTTTTATGGTTTCAGGCCTCACATTTAGATCTTTAGTCCATTTTTAAAAAAAATTTATTTATTTGACAGGCAGAGATCACAAGTAGGCAGAGAGGCAGGCAGAGACAGAGAGAGGAGGAAGCAGGCTCTCTGCTGAGCAGAGAGCCCACTGTGGGGCTCGATCCCAGGACCCTGAGATCATGACCTGAGCCGAAGGCAGAGGCTTTAACCCACTGAGCCACCCAGGCGCCCCTCTTTAGTCCATTTTTAATTTATTTTTGTGTATGGTGTAAGAAAGTGGCCCAGTTTCATTCTTTTGCATATGGCTGTCCAGTTTTCCCAACACCATTTGTTGAAGAGACTAGCATTTTCTCATCGGATATTCTTTCTTGCTTTGCTGAAGATTAATCAACCCGATGATTATGGGTTTATTTCTAGATATTCTATTCTGTTCCACTGATCTCTGTGTCTGTTTTTGTGCCAGTACCATACTGTTTTGATTACTGCAGCTTTGCAGTATAACTTGAAGTCCAGGATTCACAGATTTGCTTTCCTTTTTCAAGAATGCTTTAGTGATTCAGGTTCTTTTGTGGTTCCATATAAATTTTAGGATTGTTTGTTCTGTTTCTATGGAAAATGCTATTGGTATTTTGACAGGGGTTGCTTTAAATATGTAGATTGCTTTGAGTAGTATAGACATTTTAACAATATTTGCTCTTCCAATCTATGGGCATGGAATTTGAAATGTCTTTCCATTTCTTTGTGTTATCTTCAATTTCTTTGATCAGTGTTTTATAGTTTTCAGAGCACAGGTCTTTTACCTCTTTGGTTAGATTTACTCCTAGGTGTCTTATTATTTGGGGAGTAATTGTAAATGGGATGGTTTTCTTTTCTTTCTTTTTTTTTTTTTTACTTATTTTTTTAAAAAAAGATTTTATTTATTTATTTCATAGGGAGAGAGGGAGAGAACAAGTCAGGGGGGCGGGGGAGGTAGTGGTGGAGGAAGAGGGAGAAGCAGACTGCCGATGCGGGGCTCGATCCCAGGACTCCTGGATCATGACCTAAGCCAAAGGCAGATGGTTAACTGACTGAGCCACCCAGGTGCTCCTGGAATTGTTTTCTTAATTTCTTCTGCTGCTGCTTAACTATGGGTATATAGAATCTTCTGATTTTAATTTTAATTTATCTAGTGATGAAGTTATGTTGAGCAATAAAAAAATGTTTATTTGTCATCATTCTCTCTCTTGCCCTTTTTTAAGTGAAATGTTTATTCAGGTCTTTTGCCCAGTTTTTATTTGGCTGTTTGAATTCTCATTATTGAGTTGTAAAACTTCTATATGTATTGTGGATATGAGTTAGTTCTTTATGAGATAGTATTTTCTGAATATTTTCTGCTAGTCTGTGGCTTGTCCTTTATTATTATTATTATTTTTTTTTATTTGACATGCAGAGCACAAACAGGGAGAGTGGCAGGCAGAGGGAGAGGGAGAAGCAGGCTCCCCACTGAGCAGGGAGCCTGATGTGGGACTGGATCCCAGGACTCTATGATCATGACCTGAGCTGAAGGCAGACACTTGAGCAACGGAGCCACCAAGGCATCCTTTGTCCTTTCATTTCTTTAAGTGTCATTTAAATAGCAAGTTTATAAGTGTTAAAGTCCACTATATCGGTGTTTGCTTTTTATGTTTCATACTTTTCGTGTCTTATCTAAGACATATTTGCCTAATCCAGGGTCACAGAGATTTTCTTCTATGGGGTTTTTCCTCTAGAAGTTTTATACTATTAGGTTTTACGTTTATGTCTATGATCATTTTGGATTAACTTTTATTTAAAGTATATGGTTTTTTTTTTTGCAGATGGATGAACATTTTTTTCTGTACTCTGTTATAAGAGCTATTATTTCTCCATTGAATTACCTTGCTATCTTTGTTGAAAACTGATAATTTAAAATAATTTTATGTGGGTCTGCTTCTGGACTCTCTTCTGTTTCATTGTTCTATAGGTCTGTCTTTATGTCAATATCACATTGTCTTGAATTCCATAGTTTTATACATCATGAATTCAGGTAATAAGAATCCTCCAACTTTGATCTTTTTTCAAATTGTTCTGGCTGTTATAGATCTTTTGCCTTTACCTATACACTTTAGAATTAATTTGTCAATTCTATAAAAATCTGAGAAAATTTGGGGAGAATTGACATCTTGCTAGTATTGGATGTTTCAGTCTATGGACATCTCTCCATTTGGGAAAATCTTTGATTTCATTCATCAGCGTTTTGTAGTTTTAAGTATATAGGTCTTGCACATATTTTGTTAGATTTGTACCTGTGATTCCATGTTTTTTATGCTAGTTTAAATGCTATTCATTTAAAGAATATGCCTATTTCCAGTTGTTGTTGCTAGTATATAGAAACATTTCTGTATTAAGCATGTATTCTGTGACCTTGCTAAACTCATTTATTAGATCTAGTAGTTTTTTTTGTAGATTCCTTTTGTAGATTGCTGTGTAGGCAATCATGTCTGTGAACACATGGTCTAATTTCTTCCTTTCTAATGAATATGTGTTTTTTCTCTTTTCTTATCATTTCATTGGTAAGACCTCAGTACAGTGTTGACTAGAAGTGAATAAAGTGGGCATCCTTGTTTTGTTACTGCTGTTGTGTAAAAGTATTAAGTCTTTCATTATTAAGTATAATATTAGCTGTAAATTTTGTAGCACTTTGTCAGGGTGAGGAAATTTCCTTTCATAATGGATTACATTTGCCAATATTTTATTAAGGCTTCTTTCATCTATGTCCATGGGGGATATTGGTCTGTACTTTTCTTGCCTTGTTCTTGTCCAGTTTAGTATGAGAGTAATGCTGGTTTTATAAAATGGATTGGGAAACCTTAACTCTTGTATTCCTTCTGGAAGAATTTGTGTAAAGTTGGTATTACTATTCTGCAAATGTTTGGCAGAATTCTTCAGTGAACCCGTCTGGGTGTTAAGATTTCCCTGTGGGGAAATTTAAAAATATGACTTCTGTTACTTTATTAGATGTAGGGCTATTTAGCCTCTCTGTGCCTTCTTACGTGAGCTTTGATAGTTTGTCTTCCAAAGAACTTATCGGTTTCACCTAAGATTTCAAGTTTATTAGTATAAAGATTTCCACAATATTACTATATTCTTGTAATGTACATAGGCTATATAATGATCCTTTCCTCTTTCGTTCTTGGTATATGTAATTTCTGTCTCCTCTCTTCTCTTGATCATTGCTTAGAGATTTATCCGTTTTCTTAGGCTTTCAAATAACTAGTGTTTGGTTTCTTTGATTATTGTTATTGTTTTCAGTTTCATTGATTTCTGATTTTATCCTTTAATTTTCTTCCTTTTGCTTGTTTTGGGTTTACTTTGCTCTTCTTTACTAGTTTCTTAAGGTAGGATTTTTGTTTTACCGTTTCAAGACTTTCTTTTCTAGATTAAGCATCTACTAAATTTTTCTCTAAGTCTTACTTTAATGGTGACTCACAAACTTTGATGTTGTATTTTCATTTTCATTCAATTCAAAATATTTCCCTTTTATTTCTCCTTGATCCATAGGTTATTTAGAGGTATGGTGTTTAATTTTCAAACATTTGTGGATTTTCCAGGTATCTTTCTTTTGTGGATTTCTACTTGAATTCTGTTGAGTTTAGTTTGTATGATTTCAATCTTTTCAGCCTTTCTGAGGTTTTTATTTTATGGCCTTAGAATATAAAGTCTCTTTTTTGGTAAATGTTTCTTATGTGATGTGTATTCTGTTGTTGTTGAATCAAGATGTCATTTAGGTTAAATTGATTGATAGTCTTGAGTGAAATTTAGATGATATGTTGGATTTAGCCATAGGAGATGGGGGTAGGCACAGAAGTATGATATAACAGACATAATCTGATTCATTCATTTTTACTTTAGGAAACTGGAGTCCAGAGTGATTGTAACTTACATATTATTATCTAAATTTAAACTGTCTTCTTGAAAATAGAAAATAATATTCATCTTTTTTTTCCTAGGACTTTATAATTTTTAAAGCACTCTTATAGACTAATTGGATTGTGTTTCCTTTGAGATCTGAGAATGTATAGTATGTCTCTGGATCCCTTATATTTCAGAAATAACCTTTCCATAGCAATCTCAAGAAGTGTTTGTAGATAATATATGTGAATGATCATGCCTGTTATCTCGGTATAATGATTTTGTGAGCCCTTTGACTAAAGCACTAAAGCAGGAAGCACTCAATTGATTACTTGGTCTTAGGATAAATGTTGTATTTTCTGCTGGCTTGTTAGGTTAGTCATCCTGTTTCTCAGCATTGAAATAGGTCTTGCTGTAACTGTCACGCCTTAATCATAATAAAACTTAATTGGAATGAGAAAAACTGATAGCATGTTTTTCTTCTCTCTTAGATTCATGCCCGCAACCAAAATGAAATAATTTTTGGGCTGAATGATGGCTACTATGGTGCTCCATTTGAACATAAGGTAAGAGGATTTTCCTAATGCTGTGAGTTTTGTTTAGTGTAGCTGTGCCTTGACATACAGTGTAAAAAGCTCTGTGTAAACAGAATCTTGTTTTAAGTATCATTGTACATTTATTTAGTGTGGCTTAGGGTGATGCTTTTTAAAGGGAAAACTTGTTTTGTAACCCCGATTCATCTTTTCTAAATCCAGATTATTTTCTTAACAGAAAATCTGGGCTTTTTGCTCTTATTCTGTGTAATTCTTTGGAGAGTGAAAACAATGGTGAATTTTGATTAAGTACAATACAGTTTTATTAAATGTTTCAGATACCTTTTACACTTTGAGTAAATTTAAGAAACTGTGAGTCAAGTGGTGCTATAGTCAGTGCTATCTCTATATCTACAGGCAATTAGAGAAAGGAAAGGGAAGAGAATTCATATTTACCAAATACTTACTATCTGTGTTACTATGCCAGGTGGTTCATGTTCTTTATCCCACTTAATACTAGCCACAAAACAATGAGGTGAGTTTTCTATGTTACTTGCTCTTAGTGATCACATTGGTTCATAATTCTTCGTTGTGTGAAATGCTATTTCTGGAATGCTCCATTCATTTAGCAGCTAATTATTCAGTACCTGCCGTTTGTCAGCCATTGTGCCCTCTCTGTAAGTGCTAAAGGCACATTGGTGAGCAGATGGATGTTTTCCAGCAGGAGTGTGTGGAGGAGACAAGCGCTGGTGAGGTGACCTAACAGGTGAATACGTATAAACACAAATGGTGGTAATGCTATAAGCATGTAGAGAGGATCTTCCGTACACTCTAGGGACTGTCTTTTTGAGAACTAGACTTTTTTTTTTTTTTTAAAGATTTTATTTATTTATTTGACAGACAGAGATCACAAGTAGGCAGAGGGGCAGACAGAGAGAGAGGGGGAAGCAGACACCCTGCTGAGCAGAGAGCCCGATGCGGGACTCGATCCCAGGACCCTGAGATCATGACCTGAGCCGAAGGCAGAGGCTTAACCCACTGAGCCACCCAGGCGCCCGAGAACTAGACTTTTAAGGCTACAATCCAGAGGATGAGTGGAAATGAACCAAGTGCAGGGAGTGGGGGCTGAACGGGGACAGCGTTCTAGCAGAGGAGGTTGGCAAGTTGCAAGGCCATGAAGTGGAAAGACACATGGTGGGTTTTAGGGACTAAAGGAAGGTCAGAGTGATGAGGAAGAATGATACCAGATGAGGGTGGACAGGAAGGCAGGGACCATATCATATAGAACTTTTTAAAGGATTTTGTCCTAAGAGCAGTGGATTTTTAGTGTTGAAGGATTTTTAGCATGACAGAGATAATTTGATTATATTTTAACAATTTCACTCTGTCTATAGTAAAGAATAATTGTAGAAGAGGTAAGAATATATGTGGAAAGACAGAAAGGAGGATCATGTACTATATTAGGTAAGAGATGCTGATACTTTGAAACTGGGTTATGGCCCAAAAGAGAGAAAGTGGATTTAGGAAAGTTTTAGGAGGTAAAAATCGTTGGGACCCGGTATCCTTCAAATTTAGAGTATAAGGAAAAAGACGGTGTTAAGGATGACTTTTGGGTTTCTGGCTTGGGTAGTGTAATGGGATAAATAAATATTCCAGGCACTAGGAGAACTGAGGGATGCTAAAAGAGGACCATGTTTCATGGAGGCAGATCGAGAGCTGATATTTGATCATATGGACTTTGAGATGCCTTTAAGATACCCGTGTGCAGATGGAGTTCAGAGGGGAGAAGTGGAGTAGAGATAGGAATGTGGGGCCAATGGCAAACAGTCACTGAAATAATGAGTTCAGGCTAGGGACAGGGTGTACAGTGAGGGAAAAAGGGGCTTACTAACCAAGTCTTGAGGCCTCCAACTTTTAAGGGCCAAGAAGAGGTAGAGGCATTGGAAAAGTTGACTGAGAAGGAGTGATGAGGGATGTATAGGGAAAAGATGGTGGAGTCTCACAGGCTCTCAGAAGCCAATGAAAGAGATTTTTGTTTTGGTTTAGTATTTGGCATATAAGTGGCAGGAGTGGGCAGATTAGATGAGGACTGAAAATTGCTCATTGGATTTGGCAAAAGGAAGGTATTCTAGTTGACTTCACCAAATTCAGTTCAAGCTCTGATAAGCTTTTTTAAAAAAATTTGTTTAAAGCCCTTATATTCTGGGTTCCTTAAGTTTATCAACACTGTGTATACCTTTGACATAAGAAATACCACTTTATAATTCTTTCTTCCTTTGTTGTATAGATCCTCTAATCTGTAAGCTTCTTAAGGACAGATTTGTATATATAATTTTGAATTCCCGGTACCTATCACAGTTCTTTAGGCATGGTATTTGCTTAGTAAAAATGTTTGATTTACTGAGAGAATTATGAGATGGCTACTGTTCTTGTTTGCAGTATCCCACGTATAGGGTTATCCATTCCAACCCTGTTGAGGGATTAAGTTCCTCTTGCAACTGGTAACTAGTACACTGTCTAGTACAATATCTGGTACATAGTAATAATATTAAAGTGAATATTTATTGAACGTGACTGTGTATCAAACACTTTTAAGAGCTTTATATCTGTTATTCTATTTAATCTCCATAAAAATTGTGTAGTCAGATACTATTAGTAATTGAAGTTTTGGATAGCCAGTGACTAATACCCCTTTCTTCTCCCTCTGAGTTTGGAGCAAGATTAGAAATAAAATAGGTGATAGATAAATGGAGATCAGAATGTTGGCTTTACTTCTAATAAAATTAATTGGCAAACGTGTTTTAAATTCTACAACTAAAGGAGCTGGTATATACTTCCTCCCAAATTGAATCTTCCCCAAAAAACAACAAGGACAAAGCCTAATCCTCCAAGCCAAAAGCAGAATTTATGTGTGGTGTAGGCAGGATGTTCTGACTGGGAGGGAACCTGGAAAGAACTGAGGCTATCATGCTATGTTTTGTCTTCCAAGCTCAGCTGTCAGGTATGTCCTCTGCCTGTCCCGGAAAGGAAAAGAAGGACGCAGAGAAACTGGAAGTGTTCTTTTTAGGACCTGGGATATGGAGTGGGACATCTTTTTTTTTTTTTTTTTTAAAGATTTTAGTTATTTACTTGGCAGAGAAAGAGAGTGTAAGCAGGGGGAGCAGCAGGTACAGGGAAGGGGAGAAGCAGGCTCACTGCTGAGCAGGGAATTGGGCTCTAGGAGTAGGATATCTTTTGCCTGTGTGGAAACAAGAGTGCAGAGTGTTCCTAGTAATAATAATAATAATAATCATAATAATCATAATAGCAGCTAATGTCCAGTGAGCTGATAATAATGCTAGGTGCTGTTCTAAGTGCTTTACATAATTTAACTCATTTAAACCTCACAGTTGTCTTTTTACAGAAGAGGAAGCCTGCACATAGAAGTTAAGTGACTTTCTCAAGATTACAGAGCTACTAATTAGCAGAGCTGGGATTCAAGACCAAATGGTCAATAAAAGTTTATTGAATATATATTATTGTAATAAGTGGTATATATTATTCTATAGTCCTTCAGTTAGTGAATTTTACAAATTTAGATGCCAGCCTTATCTTGCCCCTGTACCAACTTTCAGGTGAACATCTGATATATAGTTTGAACCTTAAAAAGCATTAGTTTTCCTTTGTAAAGAAAGCTGTAAACAGTTTTTCCAGTCAAGATGTCCTTGTAAGTGCACACTTTGAGACCCTCAACTGCACCAAACAAAAGGCAGTGATAGGTTTAAAAACAAACAAATCCCAAAACCCAAAGAACAAAAACAAAACAAAACAAAAAACCCCTAGTGACTGGTGACATCAGAGAAATTTCAAGAGACATACTTGCTAAAACAAACTAAAAGCAAGAAAATAAACCCATCTGGGAGAGAAGTAGTAGGCAGAAGCCTAGTCCTTGAAAGATGCGCTCCTCTGGGCAAAATGAACAGAAAATGAGCGCAAAGCTGAGGTTGGTAGGACTCTCCCGATTATAGAAGGAGGCTGAAAAAAAGACATACAAACTGCAGATCTTTAATGTTAATTTTAAAAGGAGAGATCTTAAAAAAAAAAAAAGGAGAAGTCTTAAAAGTGAGCAGAGAGAAAGGAAGTATTACCTACAAATTAGACTGACAGCAGACTTTGCGACAGTAACAGTTGATGCCAGGAGAAATGATCCTCAGAGTGCTATTACCTGTTAAATGTATAACTGTATTTCTAGTCAGCCTTCAGTCAAGAGCATGGATGAAAGAGGAACAACTTTAAAGACACACAGATTGAGAATTTACTTCCCACAGACCCTTTATCTATACTGAATTGGAGGCGGAGAAGTGATCCCAAAGGGAAGATGTAGGAAGTAACAGCAAGTTACAGCAAGACACATGAAAATGGTTACAATGTTAGTGAATGCAATTAACTACTGACAGCAAACTAACACACAAAAAGAAACTTAATATGTAATAAGTTATATGTTTTTATGTAAAAACAAACTAGACTATAGTTATTCAAAATATAGTTTGTGGACCAGGGCTAGTCTAAGAACTGTCTGTCACTAGGGACGCCTGGGTGGCTCAGTCGGTTAAGCCTCTGCTTTCGGCTCAGGTCATGATCCCAGGGTCCTGGGATCAAGTCCTGCATCGGGCTCCTTGTCCAGCAGGGAGTCTGCTTCTCTCTCTTTTTCTGCCTGCCACTCTGCCTGCTTGTGCTCTCTGTCTGAGAAATAAATAAATAAAAATCTTAAAAGAAAGGGGGAAAAAAAAAAAAGAGAACTGTCACTAGTCTGTGGTGAGCCAAGTATAAAAAGTGAGAGTAAATGTTTCAAAACTTTTATAGCAATTTGACATTATTTTGCCTTTTTATTGTATTTTACAAAATTATCAGTTCACAATGGATTGAAGGAAAAGCACCTGGTCATTGGCTGCAGAGCTTTTTAGAAGCACTGCTCTAGACAGCAATAATGAGTGGAGGGAGGGTGTGTAAAGAGTTAAGACTCAATGAGGTTACTGATCTGTCTGGGAGGAAGATAGTAAACAACTACAGAATTTGTTAGAAAAATTTGTGGTCGGGGTGCACGTTAAAAATGTGGAAGTATCTAGAGTATGTTAAAAACCAGAGAATATATATTTTTAAGTAGCAGAGGAAAAAAGGGACTATAAAGAGTAGAAAACTTTGTTGACTAGTAGGAGGGAGGAAAGAAAACAAATGGTAAACTAAAACATGTAGTCGAGTTGGCAGAAATAAGTCCAAATATATTTGTAATGACAGTAATTGCAGACATATCTGTGTTGGACATATTTCATAAAGGATTTTATAAAATGCTAAACTAATAAGGCTTTGAGAATAGGATTGTATTTTAAGAACGTATGTACACTAAGAAGACTTAAACTTGTGGGGTGAAAGGAAGTACATTTTAAAGCAACTTTATAAAGAGTGACTAGAATTTTTGTTGACCAGTTCTCAAGCATTCTTGTTGTTTTACATTAATCGTGACCTGAAACACTGTTACTATTACTTTTGATGATTATGTTGCTGTCAATCTTCCCTCTGTCCATATTACTTAAAGTGCGTTCAGCCTTTATGGGTCTAAAAGCTGAAATTACTAATTTGCTCAGAACTCTTGCTTCTTTGTTTGTTCTTCTGCTTCTCGAAAAGGTTTTACTCATTTCTTTCGAGTTTTTAGGAGCCTGGTCACTCTCTCAACTACATAGGACAATGGACAAGTAGTTCAGTCTCACTCCTAGGAGTTTGTTTGGAAACTACTTAACACATTAGGAAATCTTTGACTAAAATATGCTGTGCGTTTGAATCTGTTGTTCAGCAACCTCTGCTGACATTATTAGGGAGTGATATGTTCTCGTTAATTTTATGTAGTAAGATTGCATTTCTTTGGCATATGAAACATGGAACTCCTTAGCTATTCAACAGCAATGTGGATGAAAAGATGATTGAGTAAATGATGAAAATCTTCTGTCTGTATTTGCAAAAGTCATTTTTTCCATCAATAAATATCAAATATTCTGTGCCCATTATTAAACTAAGTATTTTGGGGTACAAAAGTATTAGATGCAGAGTCACAAATATTTATTTCTTTTAGGTGAGATAAAACATCATATGTTCCAGAAGAGCTCTGGTTTACAGATGGATTTAGTTTGAAAAATTGTTTCTGAAAATGTCAGTTATTTGGGTCTTGCAGATAACACAGGTGAATTATATGAATTATAGCAGAACTTTAAATAATCTGAAGAGGAAGAGGTGCTCTTTTTAACTTTTGGAGACGGTGGAGAACCAGAGAGGAACTCTGTTGTGGCTTGAAGTTGGAGGGGATGGAGGTTGGTGAATAAAGCTAGGTGGCTGGGAGGGATGTTTTCTGGGTGGATTGAGCTTCTAGAATGGCATTTGGGGAGCATGAGAAGTAAGAGGTTATTGGACCAGCTCCTTATCCAGTAAGCTGGAAACCTTTCAGATCGCAGTTTAGGAGTTTTGCCTTTTGTATAGATATGCAAGGCTATCTTTGCTTAAATTGCCTTTTGTCAGCTACTTTTTTTTTTTTTTTTTTTTGCTACTCTTGTTTTTGGGAGGATGCTGACAGTTTACCTGGGTGAGTGTATACTCCTAGTAGATAGAAATACAGATTATGGAGGCAGATTGATGTGAGTTTAATTCCAGGCACTTCTGCAACTTACCTCTGAGAGAGATCTTGGTCAAATTAAGTCATCTCTGAGTTTTTCTCTTATATGTAGAACAGTTTCTACCTCATCCTTGGAGAATGAAAAGTGATAATGTACAGTATAAGCCTGGCACATGAGCAGAGTTCAATAATAAATGGAAACTACTCACTGGGATCTAAACCCTATGATAAAAGAGATTACCTCTCTAATTCTATTGCATTGACATCGTGTCGCTTGCAGCAGTACCTGGCATATAGTATAGCACGTGCTCAAAAGAAGCTTGTTAATGAATGTAGGTGAATGCATGCTATATTTGGGACTATCATAGCAATAATTGAGAATAAAAATCTTGAGGGGTTGGTATTATTTCTCTCTTCTACCCACTTTAACCCTATTATTTTTAAAGATTTTATTTATTTATTCATTTGCAAGAGAGTAAATGAGAGCATGAGTGGGATGGGGAGGGGCAGAGGAAGGGAGAGAAGCAGACTCCCCACTGAGCAGGGAGCCTGACCTGGGGGCTCCATCTAGCACCCTGGATAATGGCCTGAGCTGAAGGCAGACCCTTATCAATTGAGCCACCCGGGTACCCCTCTGGGGTTTTATTTTTATGTAACTCATACTGCCATAATAACTACTATGTTTTTGACAAAGTACAAAAAGCATCAGCTTGGTAAGAATTTTTTTCTCAGACTAAAAGTTATAGCAGCAGTATCTTCAGAATCCAGTAGATGGCAGTGCATTCTCACTCTAATGAAAAAAAAAAGAGCAGGAGTTAGAATCTAGTAAAAAGGATCAAATCTTTTTGGAATGAAATTCTCAGGAGATTGAAATAGCAATTTGGTGATTAATTTCACAAACACAGTCACACAACTTGACCATGTCAAGTGCATAGTCGAGCCTAGATTAAAGATTTAGGGACAATAGCAAGTTTCAGAGTCTGTTTTGAGAACTTGTACAAATGAAAATTCCTTATTTTATATTTTTCAAGGCATGATACTTTTGAAAAGTAGAAAATCTGATTTCTAATCCCAGTCAAGATATTTCCATTTAGTTAACTTTATAGAACTGAGAAATTAAAAAGATGGCTATTTCCTCTTACTAATCAAATTAATGGACATAGAACTTGTTTCCAAAGCACATCCTACACAGTACTCAAAGTGGGACATTCAGCGGTAGGGATTAAATGTCCCAAGGAGCCTATGTTTTAACAATAGGGAAAGGGATATGGTATAATGTCCAGGTCTTTCTGTACATCATTAAGCAAAAATTGGAAAATCATAAAAATAGACCATTCCTCTGCATACTCTATTCAGCTTTCCTTATGCCTCTTCCCACTCCATTATAAAATATAAAGACAATAAATCTTCAGGGGCTGTTTCTAATAGCTGCCTGCTTTGTCATAAAACATTTAGGTATCTGAGCTCTATCTAAATCTAGGGTAAAACTTTGTTTCTGAATGATTTGAGCTGGTACGATAGCCTAGTAACTGTTACTTATACCAGGTAGGGACTGAGCATTTGAAAGCTACCCTTGCCAGTTTTCACTTACTGAGTACCTACTCTTTGTTAGACACTATACTAGCTGTTTTACGTGGCTTTATTTAATCTCATGTAACAACTCCACGAGGTAGTTATTATCCTCATTTTATAGGTAAAGTACCCTAGAAGAAAACCTGAAACTACTAACCCAAGATTATATAGCTGGGGAGTAGCAGAATCATGACTTAAAAGCAGGTCTCCTTTATTCAAAGGTGTTTTCTTTTAAACACTATGCTACATGCCATCTCTACATTTCTTCCCACTTCATATATCCTGTTCAAAGTACCAGGTCTCTGTGTTTACATTTAACCAGAGATCTCCACTGTGTGCATTGTGAGAATCCAGTGAGAAGGTACGTGGGAAAGGGCTTTGAATGGTATGAAGTGCGTTATTGTACAGAGTGTGTGTATTTATTATTGTAGAGTGGGCATGCAATGCCCGTGAGGCCATCAACCCACTGAAGTCTACAAAAGTTCCATGTATTAGTCACTGTATTTGGCTTCTCTTGAGTCTTTTTTTCTCTTTTCCCCCCTTTTCTCTTGGATCAAATTAACTTCTGACAGATGTTTGGAAAATCATCTTATCCTGTAATTCATATTTATAAATCCTGCTGCTGCAGTGTGGTCCCCATTCTCCCTCTTCGTTGCAGCCAGAAAATAATCTGGGAAAATGCCACGTTTCCTGTTACGAATTTGGAGGATCTTGTCTTCTTAGCACAATTTTTTGAGCTTTTCTAAATCTTAATACTGGAAAATTCAAAGCCAGGCAGGGTTCTTTGTATAGATGTTTTAGATTCTTGAAAAGTAAACAGAAACAGAGCTCTAGACTTAACCCTCACTAGAGGATTCAGAGTTTAAAATTTTGAAAACTTGTTTTTACTCTTCTTTCTTGGATCTGTAGTGAGGGCATGCTTGGCCTTTGTGTCCCCCCACCCCACCCCATAGTTGGTTTTGGTTTAAATTGTTCTTCCAAGCTGGGAGTCCTTTCTTCTCTCTCTCCCTCTCTCTCTCCCCGCCCCGTTCACTTATGCTCATTAGTGTGATGCCAGTCCTGCCTTCTCTTCGCCTCTCACACGTATAGGAATTTGTGTGCGTGCCTTCTCTCCTCTTGGGCATAAGCTCCTTTCCAC
This sequence comes from Enhydra lutris kenyoni, assembly GCF_002288905.1. Classification (NCBI taxonomy): domain Eukaryota; kingdom Metazoa; phylum Chordata; class Mammalia; order Carnivora; family Mustelidae; genus Enhydra; species Enhydra lutris. Next base: position 14,391,078 of record NW_019154152.1, read on the forward strand.
TGAAGTTGTGTCTTAATTCTGTGAGTGTCAAGATTTAGCATAGACTTTGCTTAGTTCATATTTTTCCATGAGTGAACTCAGTCTGTTAGGATCACACAGTTCCTGCCTCTACTCTGAAAGATACTTTCAGGTTACGTGACAGACCCAGCTTCGGTCCTCTTGTCAGGGAGTAGCACTGATGGCATTTAAGTCCACTTCATACTTGCACTGTGAGACTCTGATTGTAATGCTTTCTTGAGGGTCATTTAAAACACTAAAATATGAACAAGGATTTCTTTACCCGATTGAACTTAAAAGAAGGAGTTGATTTTGGTTTCAGGATCTGTATACTTTTGCTTAACAGAACTATTCTTATTTCTCAATGCTTCTCACTATTTTGAGGGAGAGGAGAACTTCCTCTGTGGTCTCAAACCTTACACCAAATCTGGGGGAATACGTATATTCAGTTCTGCTTCAGTGTCTCAGAAGAGGTCTTGCCTTTCCTCCTGAAAAGCCTAGCTTCTGGGCTTCCTCAGAGGCAACAGGTACCCGAGATTTGAAGGTACTTGACAGAGATTCTTGACTTTTTTTTCAGTTAAACTTGGCTGGCAACTAAAAGTGTGTTAAGGTCCAGGTGAACATATACACATAGGAACACAGGCTGTCTATTGATTCATCAGGTAGCTATTTTAAGAGACATTGTACAAATAAATACTGTATTTAAAAATGGATACTGATTGCATCTGAAAATACGCTCAAGTAGTAGAGAGCCATTGTTTTTTCCCTTGCCAATCATAATTTCTTATTCTAGCTAAGTAAGTAGAAAAAAGACTACTTGCAAAGCTCACTTAATAGTTTTATGAATAACATCTAGAATGTATTAGTTCTGCTGAGGAAAGCTTTCGGTGGAGCCTTTAAGCTGTTGTTGTCAGGTTTCCACCTGGGCCTTTTGTCTTCTCATGAACGTGTTATATTTGCATTCAGATCCCTCCCAAGTCTACATCTCCGGTCTCTATTTCCATATATCCAGACTGCGTTAAATTGCTTGGATGTTTCAAAGACACACACACTTTACATGACCCAAACTGAGCTCAAGTCCCCTCTCCATCTTGAAAAACTTTTTCCTGTTGTATTCCTTAGTTTAGTGAATGGTACTACTATCCATGTATTGTCTCAAGTCAGAAAGTCAGAACAGGGGAGTTAGCTTGGACGCTTCCCTATTTTTTGGATGACTACTTGATGGTGTCTGCTTAATTATCTACTTCTTTCCTGCTTTTTGGAGTATATAGCCAGATTTATCTTTCCAAATGCTGGTCATCTCCCTCTTCTATTTGAATCATTTCAGAGTAATTACTGGCTTATAAGGTCTTACTGTGTCATCTGTTTCCTGATTTCTAAGCACCCCACCCATAGCTTAGATCTCCTTTCTGTAGAAAGGCTTTCTGTGATATACCCCTAACTCTGGTTTGGATACCCCTCTTACATGCTCCATGGCACCTTCATTTTCCTCATCACTGACACTTACCTGATTGTATTCTGATTGTCCATTTGCTCATCTCTCTGTAGACTGTAAGCTACATAAGGGCAGGGACAGGGTCTGTCTGCCTTCATTACTAATTTATTCTTGGTGCTTAACACTGTCTGGCATATAGTAGTAATACAATAAATACTTGTTGAATGAATGAGTAAAGCTTCTGTAGCAGCAGATCATTAAGCATTCTAATGGGATACCTATTGGGATAGCTGGTTATCAACTGGATGGGTTGTTACTCAAAATTCTAGTTCTTTAGGATTAAATAGTTTCTGGCCATTTCTGCATCGAAACCTGTCATTTGCAGATTATTATACTTTAAATGGAACTCTTCATTTTTCTCTCCAGGCTTTATTTCCTTTCCATTTTCCCACTTCTTTCTTAACTATTTTCCCATTTATTTGGCCCCAAGTATTGCAGTTAGATTTGATTGAGTTCTTTCTTTTATCTACTCTATATAGTTGGCCACTAGCCTCCTTTGAGGCCTTTGAAATAATTCCTATCCGTGGCAACTTTTCCATCTCTGTTGCCATGCATGATCCAAGCTCAGACCAGCACCCCTGTAAGGATAGGTTACTGTTGTAGTTTTCTGGTGGGCTTATGGACTCTAGTCTCTTTGTATCTACTCTGTCTTATTCACTACTGACTGATTCATCTTCCTAAGACAGACTTCCATTTTTTATTCCTTTGCTTAAAAGCTTTATTGAGTGACTTCTTGTTTTCTGCTAGTTGTGTCTGAATCTCTGATGTGCTTTCCTTCTCTCCATCAGCCTAAATTCAGTCAGTGATATGTACAGTAAGTACTTGTAGTTCTAGCTGTGCTTTTATCTTTTCTCTTTTAGTGTTTGATTATCATTATTATTATTATCTCTAGTACCTGTGGATTTTTAGCATAGCCTGTTAACTGGTGTTGGGACATTCTGCCTTCTCTAATGCATCATATTTGTCATTACTGGGGTAACTTTCCTTAAACGCACCTCTGATCATAATGCTATATTGTCAGATACCTTTCATGTCTCCTTACTGCCTAGAGAGCTAAAAAGATCCACTTTTTAGCATGCCATTCAAGGCTTTCTCTACTCTGGCCCTCCCAGCCGACTTACTCAACCCTGTTTCCCACTGTTTTCCTCTCCAGGGTTCCAAGTAATTTCCATGTCATTGAAGCTGAACAAATTGGACCACGACTTAATTTTCTCGGAATGCAACTTGTGTTTTCCCACTGTCATGCTTTGGCTAAAGGTGTTCAGACTGTGTGGGACTTTCCTTCACTGCCATTCAGCTTTTTAATACTTCTTAATCTGTTTCAATTACTGCCACCCCTGCAGCCTTTGATGTTCCTGCTCCTACTAGATGGAATTCTTACTACATCAGAACCCCTGTAGCTATTTCCTTTTTAACCTATCCTATGGCACCTTTATAGGTTTTACTTCACTTGGAAACGTAACTGGGTTATATACATCATAGTGTCCTGGGTTGTATACTTTCATAAGGATGGTAGCATGTGCTTGACACCCTGTGTGTATTAGGCATTCAATAAACACTGAAATAAATAAGTATGTATATTACACTCTTTGCTTCATCATTTATTCTGTCAGCTGGATTATTTTAGTGTAACTTAGAATTCTAGGGAACTTAAGTATGGTCTTGTGACTGTTGTAGCAGCCAAAAACTCTCAAAAATGTACCATAATATAGTTTAAAAGGTGACTTTATCCAATGGTCTACTACAGGGGTAAGCAAACTATAGTCTAGCACATGGTTTTGTATGGCCCAACAGCTAAGAATGGTTTTTACATTTGTGAAAAATTTGAAGGAGAAAACAAAGAATATGCCACAGAGATGACATGCAGTTTACAAAGCCTGGAACATTTACTATCTGGCCATTGACAAAGTTTGTTGACCACTGATCTAGAAACACACCTGGTCATCTGCCTGGAATTACTCCTGCTCACTGGGTGTGTGACATTAATCATTTGTTTTCTTGAACAATGTAGTAGGCACTCACCCAGACTGGTGCCTGTCCCTTCCTTGAAAAAGCATTGTTAGGCCTGGCTTCAGAAGAATTTTGAGTGACATGTAAATCTCCTCTGGGCTCTTTGGCACTTGGCAGTATCTCACACAGATAACCAGATACAAACGAGCCATTTCTTTCCATTATAATCCTTCATCAGAGGTCTGTCAGGATCACACATGTGGTGAAGTTAGATGTCATTCAGAACAAGGCTCTTAGCATATTTTAAGAATGTTAATTGCTAAGTGGTGGCTGAGGCAGAAGGGTTTAATAATGTTCTTAAGTTGCCTTAAATGTACATGGACCCAGAATTTTAGAACTGGAAAGGTCTCAGAGATCAAGTATAGCATGGTCATTAAGAAAATGGGCTGTGGAGCCAGACTGCATGGCTCTTCTACTTAATCCTCCTTGCGTCTCAGTTTCCTCACCTTTAAAGTGGGGATAATAATAGTTCCTGTTTCACAGGGTTGTGTGAAAAATACATTAACCCTTAGCATATGAACATTTAAATTGTTAATGTTAACTTGGAAAAGAACACTGCCTGGTGTACTGTAAACACTCATAAATGTTACTCTTATGTGTATTCCTGTCATTTTTTGAAAATTGTTTTTATTACTAGTAGTTTCATCTCATTTTATAGTTAAAGAAACTGAATTCTAGAGGAGAGTTAAATTGTTTTCCTCACTTCCATGACAGGCAGAGTGGATTAATACCGAGGATCCTGGCTTTCATTTGAATTCTTGCTATGATGTATTGCTTTTAGTTGTATGTTAGTGGGTATGGATGATTTTTCAATAGAAAAAAGTATGTCTGTCCACATTCAGTTAGCCTGATGTTTTTGAGGTGCATCCATGTGTAGCACGTGTTAATACTTCTTTCCTTTCTATGGCTAAGAAATACCCATTGTCTTGATATCATTTTGTTTAACAGTTAATCCATTGATGGATATTGGGGTCGTTTCTACCTTTTGGCTATTATGAGTAGTGTTGGTATGAGGATTTGTATACAAGTATCTGTTTGAGGACCTGTTTTCATTTCCTTTAGGTATATGCCTAGGAATGGATTGGCTAGGTCATATGGTAATTCTGTGTTTGACTTTTTGAGGAATTGCCAAGCTTTTTTTTTTTTTTTTTAAACGGTGCCCAGTGTTTTACATTCCCAGTGACATTATAGGAGGGTTCTAATTTCTCTACATTCTTGCCAACACTTATTTTCCTTGGATTTTTTTTTTAATTTTGGGGTGCCTGGCTCACTCATTCAGTAGAACATGTGACTCTTGATCTTGGGGTGCAATGTCTACTTTGGGTGTAGAGATTAATTAAAATTTTTTAAAAATTTTGCTTGTTTATTTGTTGTTTTATTTGTTTTTGCTTATCTTAGTGGGTATGAATTAGTATCTTATTGTGGTTTTGACTCACCTTTTTATTTTTAAGATTTTATTTATTTATCTGACAGAGAGAGAGAGATCACAAGTAGGCAGAGAGGCAGACGGAGAGAGAGGGGGAAGCAGGCTCCCTACTGAGCAGAGAGCCTGATGCGGGGCTCGATTCCAAGACCCTGAGATCATGACTTGAGCTGAAGGCAGAGGCTTAACCCACTGAGCCACCCAGGCGCCCCGATTCACCTTTTTCTAATGACTGATGATGTTGGGCATCTTTTCATGTGCTTCTGGCTATTTGTGTATCTTTTTTTTTGGAGAAATGTCTCTGAGTCCTTTGCCCATTTTTTAAGTGGGTTGTTTGTCATTTTATTGTTGAGTTGTTAGAGTTCTTTATATATTTTAGATGTGAAACCTTTATCAGCTATATGATTTGCAAATATATTCTCCCATTTTGTGCATTGTTTTTTCACTTTCTTATAGTATCCTTTGAAGCACAAAGTTTTTAATTTTGATGAAGTCAAGTTTATTATTGTATTTGTTACTCATGCTTTTGGTGTCATACCTAAGAAGCCATTGGCAAATCTGAGGTTATATGGGTGTACCCCCATGCTTTCTTTAAATAGTTTTATAGTTTTAGCTCTTACAGGTAGGCCTTTGGTCTATTTTGAGGTAATTTTTATATATGGTGTAGGGATGGATCCAAATCATTCTTTTTGTCTATGGCTATCTAGTTGTTTCAGCATCGTTTGTTGACAAGACTATTATATTTCTGGTGAGTAGTCTTGGTACCTTTGTCTAAAATCAGTTGATTGCAGGTGTGTGAGTTTATTTGTAAATTACCGGTTCTGTTCCATTGATCTGTGGATCCACCTTCATGCCAGTACCACCCTATACTCTTGCTTCGTACTGCGTCTTTGGAATTGGGAAGTGTGAGTCTTTCTAACTGGTGTATTATATGGAATTTCATTTATTGAACCACCCTTATGTACCTTAGATAAATCCCACTGTTCCTAGTACATAATCCTTTTTTAAAAATTACTTTTAAATTGTGGTGGGATATACATAATAACAAAATTTACCATCTTAACCATTTTAAGTGTACAGTTTAGTGGCATTCAGTATGTTCACATTGCTGTGCAGCCATCACCACCATCTGTCTCCAGAACTTTTTTTTATTTTGTAAAACTGAAAAACTACCCAGTAAGCACTAACTCCCTGTATCCCCCTCTCCCAAGCCCCTAGTACTCGACCTACTACTTTCTGTTTCTACAGATTTTCTGCTCTAGGTATATTATGTGAATGGAATCATACAGTATGCACACTGTATGTGCCTAGGAGTGGATTGGCTGGGTCATAATGCTAATTCTGCGTTTGACTATATGAGGAATTGCCGAACTTTTTTTTTTTTTTAAATAGTGGCCAACTTAAAATAAGTCAGATACATTGACTTGTTTTACTTAAAACATAAATCACCTCAAGGGTCATCTGTATTATGGCAGAATTTCATTTCCTTTTTAAGGCTAAATGATATTTTATTGTATGAATAAAGCATGTTTTGTCTGTTCATCTGTTGGTAGACACTGAGTTGCTTCTGCCCCTTGACTGTTGTGAATAATGCTCCTCTGAACAAGGATGTCAAATGTCTCTCTGAGTCTTTGCTTTCAGTTCTTTTGGGTCTATACCTAGAAGTGGAATTGTTGGCCAGTGGTTTACATTTTTTAATATGTGGCTGGATTAGCTTTGCTAGTATTTTGTTGAGGACTTTTGCATATATATATTCATAAGGGATATTGGTCTATAATTTTCATGTGATGTTACTGTCTGGCTTTGGTATCAGGGTAATGTTGGCATCATAGAATGAGGTAAGAAGGATTTCCTCCTCTTTTCTTTTTTTTTTGAGAAGACTTTGAGAAGGGTTGGTGCTCTTTTTTCTTTAAATGATTGGTAGAATTCACCAGATCATATGGCTCTGGGCTTTTCTTTGCTGGGAGTTTTATGATTACTTATTTCAGCTTCTTGTGCTATGACTTTATTAAATTAACAGTTATTAGATAGAGCACAGAATGCTGGTTGGTGAGCCATGGTTAGGCAATAGACCACAAGAGAAATTGAAATAGAAAAGTTTTTTACTTACAGGTCCTAGAGGAATTATAAGGGCATGCATTTAAGGGACCTCAGAGAGGGAGATCAAGGCAGTTGTAGAGAGAGGTAGGACCTGGAGTACAGTTCCTTTATTAGGTCTATGGGTGGAGTGCTTTGGAGATTCTGGGCTATAGGTAGATTTGTCAGTTCAAACCAAAAGAGTAGGGTTATGGTAAGCTCCACCAGGGCTTTTATCTAAGGGCGCTTAACGCATCATACAGGCACTGGGAACCGGGAGAGACCATTGATCACAAGTCCCATCATGAGTTCTTGTAAACAGACTTACAGTGCTTGTGTCTTTGTGGCGTCCTGTTTAGGACATGTGCTTCCCTGAGAGCTCTAGTTAGTTTACAGTCCTTGCAGGCCCCTTGTCCAAACAAAATGGATGCTGAGGCAGTGGTATCAGGGAGTAGTCTAGCTAAGTAATGACTTGACTTGTCTCAACAACTTCTTGTAGGTCTTTCAAATTTTCTATTTCTTCTTGAGTCATTTTGGGGAGTTTTTGTGTTTCCAGGAATTTCTGTTTTATCTAGATTATCTGATTATCTGTTTTGTCTAGATTATCTGATTTATTGGCACACACACTACAGGTGTTTTACAACACTTTTTATTTCTGTAAGGTTAGTAGTAATGTTCCCATTTTTATTCCTGATTTTAATGATTTGTGTCTTCTCTCACTTTTTTTCTTAGTCTAAGCTTGAGTTGTTGATCTTTTTAAAGAACTAACTTTTGGTTTGTTGATATTCTCTATTGTTTTTGTATTCTTTATTTCCTGGATCTCAGTTCTAATATTTATTAATTATTGCCTTATTTTGGGCTTAGTTTGTTCTTCTAGTTCCTAAAGGTGGATGTTTAGGTTATTAATTTGAACTCTTTATTACTTCTTTTTTAATGTAGATGCTTACAGCTGTAAATTTCCCTTAGCACTTTTTCACTATATCACATATTTTTTAATATGTTGTACTTTCATTTTTTTAATAAAGATGTTATTTATTCATTTGTCAGAGTGAGAGAGAAAGAGCACAAGCAGGGGGAGGGGCAGGCATGGGGAGAAGCAGGCTCCCCACTGAACAAGGAGCCCACTGTGGGACTCGATCTAAGAACTCTGGGATCATGACCTAAGCCATGACCTGAGCAGACGCTTAATTGACTGAGCCACCCAGGCGTCCCTGTACTTTCATTTTTATTCACCTCAAAGTATTTAATTTTCCTTGTGATTTGTTTTTTGACTCACTGCTTAAGTGTGTGTTGTTCACTTTGTAGTTTGTGGATTTTCCAAATTTCCTTCTGTTACTGATTTCTAGTTTCATTCCATTACAGTCAAATAAGATACTTTGTATGATTTCAACTTTTAATAATTTATTGAGACTTGTTTGGCAGTTGAACATATGGTCCAGCTTGGAGGATGTTCCATATGCACTGAGAAGAATGTATATATGTTGTGTTAGGTGGAACATTCTATATACGTCTAGTAGGTCTAGTTGATTTATAGTATTATTCATGTCTTATATTCCTTGTTTATCTTTTATATGGTGCTTTCTTTTCTTTTATCTGTGCTTTCCATTGTTAGGTGGGAGTTGACATCTCTAGCTATTTCCCACCTTAGTTTTATCAGTTTTTTTTTTAATTTAATTTATTTATTTGACAGAGATCACAAGTAGGCAGAGAGACAGGCAGAGAAAAAGGGGAGGAAGCAGGCTCCCTGCTGAGCAGAGAGCCCGATGTGGGGTTCAATCCCAGGACCCTGAGATCATGACCTGAGCCAAAGGCAGAGGCTTAACCCACTGAGCTACCCAGGCACCCCAGTTTTATCAGTTTTTGATTCATGTATTTTATTACATGTCATTAGGTGCATATATGTTTATAACCCTTTATATTATACAATGTCCTTCTTTGTCTCTTGTAATGTTTTTTTGTCTTAAAGTCTATTTGTCTGATATTAGTATAGCCACTCCAGCTCTCTTTTGTTTGCTGCTTACATGGAATATCTTTCTGTCCTTTCAATTTCAGCTTATTTGTGTTTTTGTTTCTAAAGCACAACTCTTGTAGATAGCATTAAAATGAAATCTGTGTAGCCGATCTCTGCCTTTTAATTGAAGTGTTTAATCCATTTACACTTAATTAATTACAGAGACAGAAGGACTTCTGCTATTTTTTGTTTGTTTCTTATATCCTTTTTGTTTCTTTATTCCTCCATTACTACCTTCTTTTGTGCTATATGTTTTCTCATGTGATATTTTGATTTCTTTGTCATTTCTCATACATACATTACAATGTATCTTTGAGTTAATTCTTAGTGGTTGCCCTCGGGATTACAATCAGCATCTTAATTTATAATCATACAGTTTAAATTAATACCAACTTAATTTTAGTATTATACAAAAATTATTCTTCTGCATAGCTCTGTACCTCTACTTCTATGTTATTGTCACATTGTATCTTTATAATTGTGTGCCTGTCAAGATAGATTTATGATTATATTATGTATTTTTCTAATTGATTGATTTTTAAACGTTAAGCCAGTATTGTATTCTTAGACTAAATTCAGGCAATTATGATGTGTGACTGTTTTATCTTTATAACGTATTACTAGTTCACTTTACTAATGTTTTGGTAAGGATTGCTTTATCTGTGTTCATGAGAGATATTGGGGTGTGTGTGTGTGTGTGTGTGTGATATCTTTGGCAAGTTTTAACATTAGTAACGTTGATCTTACGAGTTGGAAATTGTTCTCTTTTCCTCTATTTTATTTTTGTGTTAAATTGATGTTATTTCTTAAATGTTTGATAGAATTTATCAGTGAAACCATCTGGACCTACACTGTTTTGCGGGAAGCTTTTCAATTATTTATTCACTTAGATATTCAGACATATTCAGACATTTTATTTCAATTTTGGCATGTTGGATTTTTTCAAGGAGGGTGTCTGATGCATCTAAGCTGTCAAATATGTTACTATAAAGTTGTTCATATTCTCCTAATAACCTTTTAATGTCTGTGGCAATGTAATTTATAAAAAATGCTTGTATTAGTATGGTAGCAAACGTTTATATAGTACTTATTTCATACTTTTCGCTTTATAAGTAATAACTCTTTTTTAATTCCCACAGCAATTGGTGAGGTAGATAATGTTATCGTCTCTGTGTTCTAGATGAAAAAACAAACCAGAATTAAACTAAGAGAATTAAGGTGCCTTGCTCAAGATCACAGAGCTGGTGTATTAAGGGCTTAAATTATAATCCACGTGGTCTGGGTCTAGAGTCCTTTTTCTTGACTACTGTTTACTTTGCATTTCTTAAATGACAGATACCTGTTCTTTTCTTCTTAGGGAATTTTGCTGTTTTCTTTCTGGTGCTCCTCCCACCTTTATTTCACTGGTAGAAATATTTACTTCTGGTATTACTAATTAGAACTTGGAATGCCTTTCCCCATAAAAACATTATATATGATGGCTATACATGCTTGGAATATTGTTTTTTTTAAGGAACTTACTTATTTATTAGACAAAAGGAGGGAGCAAGTGTGGGGGGCAGAGGGAGAGAGAGAATCTCAGTCAGACTACCTGCTGAGTGAAGAGCTTGATGTGGTGCTCGATCTCAGGACCCTGAGATCATGGCCTGAGCCAAAATCAAGAGTTGGACACTTAACTGACTGAGCCACCCAGGTGCCCCTTGAAATATTATTTTTAATACTCATCTTCAGTCACATCATATGTTAAAAAGCCTTCTGGGGCTTCCCCAGGAAGTTCACTACAATTTATAATGTAAAACAGGGTTTCTCTATGAAAATACTAGAAGATACTTATTTTAAATACACTTACTTAAAAGGTTAAACTTCAGTTATATGGAAATTTTACTTTTTGGAATCCCTTAATGATTTGAATTTACTGAGGCTAAATAATAATTTTCAAATGAAGACAAACAGTAAGATTAATTTTTACACATTCTGTTTTACTTTCATTAATTTGTCGATTAATGTCTTTCAGGGTTATTCAAATGCTCAGAAGAATATTCTTCTTCAGGTGGATCAGAACTGTGTTCGCAATTCTTATGATGTCTTCTCTTTGCTGCGGTAAGAAACTTCCTAGACCTCCTGCATTTTCTAAAGAATCTTCCTCATTTTGAGTTTGTGACATTTCTGTGTGAGAAAATGTATGGGAGCTTTAGAAGCTGTTATTCAGGCTTAACATTTTTTAGTGAGAGCTTCATAAATTTTGTAGCTACAGTGATTTAACTTTATCTCTTTCACAAAACCTTTGGAACGCCATTTCCTTTCTCTGGACAGTGGGAGAGAATGATTGGAAGCCAATGATCTTAAAACAGGAACATGAGCTGTTTCTGGTTTTCTGTACTGTAAAGAGCAGCAACCAGAGGTACAAAATTTAGGCTTATCAAAATCTTAACAACTACAGCATTACTAGAAAAGCCCTCCAATAGCCCCAGACATGGCTTAGAGTTTTGACCTGCTGTTCATCTTAAAAGAATCATGTTTGGCAAGGCAAAGGAGCTTTGCATGAATCTTATGCTCAGAGGCTTAACTAACTGCCTTAACTCTGTATTTTCATAATGTCTGGGCTTAATTTTGAAACATTTCTAAATTTGTTTTTAATTTTCGATGTGGTAGATCATCAAGGACATTTTCCCAGGAGACAGGCAACCAAAATAAATGCAATTCAGAACAAAGGTAACAGTGACACTCAGCCTGTGTTCACCCTACTCAGACAGATGGTTCATTGAAATTTGATTTTGGCAGTATTTTTCTAATGTTTACATAACACATCATAAATTTCAGACCATTAGACAACTTCAATATATCTACTAGAGGAAGAGTCCAGAAGGATGGTTGGACTCTTGTCCAATTGGATGATTGTTTATTTTATAAACATTATGAAGTGGACCTTTTCTTTGCAAATCTTGAATCTTATTATACTTGATGATAAAGTTTGGTCACATGACCTGTGTAAATTGCTCTTAAGAGACAATCATTTCAACTAAAGTAACCACAGACATTTGATGACTTTTGATTCTTATCTGAGCCGTACTTTCACTTTGACTTTTTAGGATATGTAAGAGAACACACAGGACTTAGTAATTGGATGGTGGAGAGAAAAAGCAGGTGTTAAAATATATAACTCGTATTTTTGAGTCTATTCAGTTTGAGACTACATTGCGTTTTAAATATTGCAAAGAGGAATGTACAGAAATAGTTTGAAATGTGAGTAAACCACTAATATTTCTTGACCTGTTTTCCTCATGAAATGAGGGTATGGATTTCACTATTTTAAAGATACTGTCCAAGTGTGAGATGATGTGATCTTATTAGCAAAATCAGTAGAATCAAAAGAAAAGGAAATATGAAGTCAGTGAAAAGAGGAGAACTGGGGGGAAATTGCATCATAGAATCTAAAGGAATAGAGATTCAAGCAGTGTTGAGTGCTCTGTGATGAGACAGGAAAATAAGGACTGAAGAAGTGCTGTAGGGTCTTGGGAAACAATGTGGTACAATAGAGAATGCTTTGGTTAACTTGACCCTGAATTCAGTTGTTCCTGGTTTATCAGAATTCATTTAACGTTTCTGATTCTTCCAAAAGGTAGAGGCAGTAATATTTTAAGTTTGTGTAACTTACGAGCATTTCCATATTTACTGTCTTAAACTCTTTGAGGATTTTTGTGTTTAGACATCAGGGATCAGCCTTTGTCTTCAGTGTAGAAGCTGAGGCCAAGAGGCATTACAGGATTTATCTGAGAGTACACAGTGAGTAAGAGCCAGACTGGAGGTCGATGTGAAGTTTTCCCGCAAGCAGGTTTTGCAGATCCTTTTCAGAATCTCACTTACCTTCCTAGATTGGTGGTTACAAGGTAGTTATAAGGTACACATAGCATAATGACAGAGAAAATTTCTGAAAATCACAGAGCCTTTCATAAATGCAAAATCATTGGGGGAATTTGGTAGTTAGTGCTCAATTATTTAACATTGATTCTTGCAATGATATGTCTCTTGGGGGTCTCAATTCTAGGGTGCTTTCCAGATTCCTCAGGTGTGTTAGCAGTTTGATTTGCCTTATTTATTAGCAGTGGCCTTATCATTAGCATTGCGTGTATCATTTATAGCTGGTAACATAGATGTACTCTTTTGAACCAGATCAAGTGTCCATTTACCAACCAATTTACCAGAGCCCAGAGAGTTACTCTGGAACTAGAAACTTAATACTGTAGTCATCAACATTAATGAGTAACATGGAACTTCCTTTGATAATTCTCTTAGACATTAGTAAGGAGTAACCACCATCTATCTGTTTGCCAAATCAAAAGCTCTTCTTACCTCACAGTTCTTGGCATGGTTTATGCTTGCTGGTAAACTTAATTTTGTGCTGATCAATTTCATTCATTTTCCCTTCTTTAATTCAGGTAACATTGTACCTAGATGGGAGTAATTTTTAAAAATATACCTTTTCTGGGGCGCCTGGGTGGCTCAGTGGGTTAAAGCCTCTGCCTTCGGCTCAGGTCATGATCCCAGGGTCCTGGGATCGAGCCCCACATCGGGCTCTCTGCTCAGCGGGGAGCCTGCTTCCTCCTCTCTCTCTCTTCCTGCCTCTCTGCCTACTTGTGATCTGTCTGTCAAATAAATAAATAAAATCTTAAAAAAAAAATATATATATATATATATATATATATATACCTTTTCTTTCCTTGATGCTTTTTTGGTGTGTGAAATTGTTACTTCTTGATCTGTAATTTTATGTGAAAACATAGAGTCTGAATTCTTTAATATTACTTAACTTCACAAAATTCTCAGTGCCATTTGGAATCAGGACTAGAATCCTAGTCTCTTGAGTCTGTTTTTTGAAAGTATATTCTAGTTAGTAACTTTCACTGTGTTATTGTGCCACTAGGATGCATATTTCCTTCCACTTTTTATAATGTGAATGTTACAGAAAAAATAAGAAATCTTGACTAAGGCAGGGATTTTGCAACACCTACGACCCAAGCATTAGACCCCCTTCAGGTGGATATGTTGTTTACCATTTTTAAGAAAACTGACCTGAGGTTTTATTCAGATTTTTCTGCCGGTATTTAAAAGAATGTAGTTTGATTTCAGTTTTACCAAAGTAATAGCAGGTCTTTCCAAATTTACATTCAGTGTGTGCAAGCAGGTAATTACATTTTGCTTCTTTAACCCTTGGAAATTCCTGGATTAAGAGTTAGTTTCATGTAAGCAGACATTTAATTAGGAACCACTTTACTCCTTACATTTGACTCATTACCCTTGAATTAGGATGTTCACCACAAGGTGTCAATGTTGCTCTTTAACTGGCACTTGAAATTTCATTTATTTTATGGTTTTAAAGTCAGAAAAGTTGGGTTATAAATTACAAGTGGGAATTTATTTTTAGAAGTTAACTTTTTTTTTTCTCTTTTATTCCTTCTAGGTTAAGGAGTTTCAAGGCTTGTTAGATAACTTTCTCCTTTTGGTTCTGATGATTTTATTTAATCCTGTTGGTGATACAGAGTTATTGAAAGCTTAGAAAGAGGAGTGACATGGTCGGGTGTGCAATTTAGATTTCTAACTGTGGGGACTGTGTGCTATCAGTGGGATGGAGCTGGAAGCAGGAAACATCTGTAATCCTGTCTGTTCTCTGAGATTGAAAGATTACTTTTGATTTTTAAAAGGTCATTTTTTCCCCCTTTCATACTAAATATGCTATAGTGAGATTAAGTGAGAATAATTCAGGTTTTCTTCTAGGGCAGTTTTTATTGCCCCTTTCCCCTTCTTGACATGTCCTACTTTTGCCACATTGAAGAAGTGGAAATATGGTGGAGAATCATGGGCCCTCCACCTAAGTTCCAGTCCTAACACTGTCATATCTTATGCCCATAACTGGATATAAGACTTTGGGCAGATTACTTTGTATGGCTCAAACTACTTTTGTGAAATAGCTATTATATTTATCTCAGAGGGGTGTTATGAGAAGTAAGGTAAAATATTTGAAGGATCCTAGGACAGCTACTGGCATATCGTAGATATTCAGTACATAATAGTTTTTGTTTGCTCCTTTCCTTCCCCCATCATAGAATTCGTGTTTCTTTTTTTATGTTAGCATTAGTTTTTTCAATTTCCGGCTTAATTTCTCTTTTTTTTCTTGCCCTTCTAGACTACCACCTCTGCTTTTAGCCTTACTTCTATTAATCCTGAGCAATCATGATAAAATTATTTAATGGGTGTATGTCTTTTCTCCCTAATGACATTGAAAACTTCTTGAAGAAAGGGATTATTTCCTATGACTATATTTTTTCCTCTCTATCTTCCTGACAATTGATGGTTATATTGGAATTCCCGTGGATGCTGTTGTGATCCTGGAGCCCCACGTCCTGTAGACTAGATCCTACAACCCTTCTGCTTTACTCTTTCTCCCTGAGTACTCTCTTCCATTACTACAGCTTCACCCAACACAGCCACATGTTAGTAACTCTCAAACCTATATGTCTAGTTCCTTCCCTTCTTTTGGATTTCTGATCTGTATTTTCCAGTGACTGTTAGACATTAATACTTTCATGTTCTGTAGGAATCTTATCCCTAACATGTCCCGTAGGAATCCCTAACATGTCCTGAGTTAGATTCCTTGGTGTTATTCTCCTCTTCCTTTTCTTTTCCCTGTATGTCTCATGTCCTATATGTCGTCTTTTCAAGCACCCAAGTGAACATACCCTTCTTTGTTCTCATCTCTATTTTCTGCGACTATTTCTTGACCTCCTAACCAGTCTCCCTACTACCAGTTTTTCCTTCATGTAATTGATAGCTATTGTTTATTGAGCAATTACTTTGTGCCAGGAGCTTTTCTTACTGCTTTACATTAGTTCTTCTAGTTTTCACAGCAGCTGTTTCTATCCTATTTACAGATGAGGAAGTTGAGGCACAGAGTAATTAAGTAGCTTAGACGAGGTCTCACAAGTAGTTCCTCTTATCCTGTATTCAAGTCCAGAAAGTCTAGCTCCTAAGCCTGTATTCTTAACCAGTATATTTTACTGCCTTCTGATCTTTTATATTGCTTTGGTACATTTTATCTGCTGCACTGCTGCCAGAGTAACCTTTAAAAAAATATATCTGTGTTGTCACTCATTGGGCCTACAGTCTTTGAGCCATCACATACAGGATGAAGCAAACACTCTTAATGTGATATTCAAAGGACATTGTTCTGAACACTCTATAGGGACTAGTGTCCTTACTTTAAGTCCTCCTATCACTGCTTGTGCAATTAATAGCTAGTATTAAATTGAGTACATACTGTGTTGTAATTAGCTCTTCATTGTCTGATTCTCTGTCCTCTCAGCGCCCCCAAACTGAGGGCTCCTTTAGGCAAGAGTCTTTGTTTATTGGTCTCTGTAGTAATCCTATCACAGTGCATATCATATATATTAAACAGATAATAAATGGTCTTTTGATTTGATCAGACTGAACTAATCTTCAGGTTACAGAGGACTAGCATTTTGTTGTTCTAGTTAATTGGTTTGCATCTGGCAAAATGAGGGTCATAAAAAATTTCTAGGCCGTTACTTAAAAAGTGTTGAAAGTATAATCAGATCTGTGAACCTTCAGCTGCCTCTTTTCTTTCTGCCACTGCCCTCTACATAACATCTGGTGAGATTTCAGGACTTTGTGACTTTTAATCTTACTCCTTATGTGGATTTTTCTGGAAGAGCTTTATCTGGCTGTCTGGAGGTAAACTGTTCCTGCCTTCTGCTTTGATAGAAAATACTTTCTCCTTTAAAATTTCAATTTTAAAAGGGAAATGCTTTACATCAAATACATTATTCTCCAGATAATGTATAGAAAACAGATGGGATGAGATATATAAGGGCATAACCTCTGTCCATATAAATTTTGGATGTGATAATCAACTTTGGGTTACAGAGAGAGTAACCCAAAGGCTAACCCTGACTGGTGAGCTCTCTGTGGTAATTACGAGTGTAAAGAATATGGCTAAGATGCAGCTGTAAGCAAAAAATGTCACAGAATTTATATTCTAAAACTCATATATCTTGCCATTCGTAGTGGCGACTAGGCTCTTACTTAGGGTCTCATGAGGGGGTGTGCACATTTAAAAAAATGCTCTCATAAGCGTGAGGGTGTGCTCATTAAAAAAAAAAATTATTTTAGGGAGAGAGAGCATGTGTTTGTGAGCGGGGAGGGGTGACGGGAATGGAGTTGCGAGGAGGGGAAGAGGGAATCTCAAGCAGGCTCTGCACTGAGCATGGAGTCCGATCTGGGGCTGGATCTCATGACCCTGAGATATTGACCTGAGGCAAAACCAAGAGTTGGGTGCCTAACTGACTAAGCCACCCAGGTGCCCCTCTGTGCTCATTTTTAATAAATTAGAAGGAGAATTAAGAGGATTACTGTTAAAGTAGACAAACTGACAACAAAGAGAAGTGAAAGTTTGTTGGTAGTTTGTTCTGTGTGTGATTTACTGTTTGATTCTGGAGCATAATTGGGTGGTAAAATCATATTAGCTACTGTCTTACCTTTAAAGTCATGTGTTTGGGCTTGTAAATAGCACTGTCACTACTTCATGTAAAATGAGGGCAGAGAGAAATAGTCCCAACTATAAGGAGAGACAGGCTAAGTGAAAAAGCACAGCTAGATTCCTTCTTCTCTGTGTAGGTGTCAGTCCTTCATTGGGCACATCTCTGTGGTGCAGGTTGTAACTGAAGTTAATAATGAGAAGTACTGGGTGCCTGGGTGGCTCAGTGGGTTAAGCCTCTGCCTTCTGCTCAGGTCATAGTCTCAGGGACCTGGGATTGAGCCCTGCATCAGGCTCCCTGTTCAGCAGGCAGCCTGCTCCCCCAACCCCTGCCTGCCTCTCTGCCTCTTTGTGATCTCTCTCTCTCTGTCAAATAAATAAATAAAAATCTTTAAAAAAAAAAATGAGAAATACCAAGTGAACCGTGTTAGTTTTAGCTAATGCTGTCTGTCTCTGTGTAACAGATGAGGAAACTGAGGCACAGAAAGGTGACATGACTTGCCCAGCACCACAGTACAAGTTGGTGTCAAAGCAGGTTTGAATAAAGGTCTGCTGGGCTTGGGGTATGTGCTTTTCTCCATCATGCCACGTTGATGCCAAACCATCAGTAGAATAAAAAGGTGTGATTATTTGAGCCTGGGTCAGAAAACAGGGGCACGTGTAAGTTCTAGAAAGGTTTTCAATCAAAATTTAAAATGAAAAAGTTTTGGTATTTACTGTAAGTTTTGGTTAAAGACAGTATTTATGTGCAAGAGCACATTTTATTCTTATTCATCATTCTCTCCCCATGTACACACAAATATGTATACATACACATAAATACACTTAAACATACATGTATTTAGAAAAATAGAATTTTAACAAAATATGGAAGTTATTTTAGGTGCAGTTTAAAAAAATTTTTTTTATTATGTTCAGTTAGCCACTGTATAGTACACCATTAATTTTTGATGTAGTGTTCAAAGGTAGTTTTTTTCTCCCATCTTTTTACATTTTAATTTTTCTTCTTCCTTAAGCCCTTCTCCTCCACTGCACTGTCAAAAAAGCACAAGCCACAGCTTGCGAATGTTTGTCATCCCTCTTCCCCTCATCCATATGTTAAAACTCAGTCTCCAGTGTGATGGCATTTGGAGGTGGGGCTGTGGGGTCTGAGCTCAGGATGGGGATTAGTGTACTTATAGAAGAAGCCCTAGGGAAATCCCTGCCGCTTCACCTCCTGAGGTTATAGTGAAAAGACTGTGAACCAGGAAGCATGCTCTCACCCAAGCTAGTACCTTGATATTGGACTTCCCAGTCTCTAGAACTGTAAGAAATAAATTTCTGCTTATGACGCACCCAGCCATAGTATTTTATTATAGCAGGCTGAACTAAGATAGCTCCCAAACACAAAACACATGTCCACATGATCCATAGTCACTAATTCACCCATGTTAATAATTTAATGTGTATCTGTCTCTATTTTCTTCCCATGGTCTTTATGCATATGTCATAGATTTTAGTATAGACACATAAATATATGTATGTGCGTTAGGTTTAATTGCTGTTTTACAAAATTGGAGTGGATATTATATATCTGGCTCTACATACTATTTTTCTTTCCTTTTTTAAAATTTATTGTATACTATATGGTATTTTATTACATCGTTTCTTTGGCTTCCATGTGGTAACCTTTCAAAAACTTTTTAGAGCAGTTTCTTAAAACCACTTATTGCCTTTAGTTCTAATAGAATCTCACAGAGCTCTGCATCATACATATTATTTTTCTTGTTCAATGTTCCCTGTATAGATCTCTCTCTCTTTTTTAAGGATTTATTTATTTATTTTTAGACAGAGAGTGCGTGAGCAGGAGGGGCAGAGAGAGAGGGAGAGAGAATCTCAAGCAGACTCCTCACTGAGCACAAAGCCCAACACGGGGCTCAGCTTCATGACCCTGAGATCATGATCTGAGCCAAAACTGAGAGTTGGATGCTTAACCGACTGAGCCACCCAGGCGCCCCTGTACAGATCTCTTCAGTTCATTCTTTTATTGGTTTCATAGTAGTCCATGATAGGAGTGTACCGTGTTTTTTAACTATTACCCTCTTGATTAAGTGTTTAATATTTACTCAGGCTCTAATTTTTTGTTTGTTTTGCCACTACACACAATATTGCAGTAAATTTTATATATAAATACATGTCTTTATATTTATGATGCATTTACTTGCATGGATTAAATTTCCAGAAGATTTAATTAATTAATTAGAGAGAGAGAGAGAGAGAGCAAGGGGAGGGCCAAGGGAGAGGGAAGTAGAGAATCCCAAGAAGGTTCCACACCCAGTGCAGAGCCTGATAAGGGGCTTGATCCTACCACCCTGAGATCATGACCTGAGCCCAAAGCAAGAGTCAGACACTTAATAGACTGAGCCACGCAGGAGCCCCCAAGAGTGGCATTTCTGAGTCAAAGGGCATATATGGTTTTTAATATTAAGAGACATTAGATTGTTTTCCCAAAGAATACAAATAATGTGTGGCATTATTCCTTATCTTGAATGCCTGCTGGCAACAGGAAATCATTTTTTGGTGATTTTTATTGAATTTCCTTAGCCTCACTGTTAAGTGCTTAGTCTGAGCTACAAGTGACAGTGAACATCTTTTCTTGAGTTTGTTAGCTGGTTAGCGTATTCTTCTGTGATTTTGCTTATTCATATGCTGAACCTGTTTTTTTTATTGAGTTGCTTGCATTTTTTTCATAAAATTTTAAGAATTCTTGGTATTTTTTTCCAAATCTATGAAATTACATTTTGTCTTGGAATGCTTTCTATAAAAGTTTATGTTTGTTATATAATTCCACCTTTTCTTATATATCTTCTGAGTACTTGGACTTGGTTGAAGTCTCTCCTATACTTTGGTTCTGCATATATTTTATATATTTTTTTGAGATTTATATCTTCCTTTTTTAGATGAAATCTTTAATACAACTTAGAATTATTCTTAAATAGGTTATGTAGATATCCCATGTATTGTGAGGTAGATTAATTTTCTTGACAGATGAATATCCAGTTGTGCCACTACCCTTCTTCTCCCACTGAATTTAAATACCTAACCCTTGTCATATATTAAAAGCTCATATATACTGGATCCATTTCTGAATTCTCTTTTTGGTTGTGATATTTTTGTCTTTTCCTTTGTTGGTTTCAGATTGATCTAATTAGGGTAGGTTATTTTTTTTTTAAATGTGTTCTGCTATCAAGTAAGGCAAATCCACCTCTTGCTACTCTTGTTTTTCATAACTATTTTTGGCTATTCTCAGAACTTTATTCTTCCGTGTGAACTTTAATGTTATTTGTTCCTATTCTTTAAAAAAAAAAAAAAAGCTTCATTGAAATTCTACTGGGGCTTTTTGTATTCATTGGCTTCTTTTATTTTAAAGCTGTCGTTTTAATGATATTAGTATTCCCATCCAAGCATGATTGGATGTCTTACATATTGTTCAAATTTTATTTTATTCCTTCAATAAGATTCTTTGATAATACAGTTTTCTACATATGGTCGTGTGCCTTTTCATTAAGTTTGTTTTTAAGTATGTTATAGTTTTTACACTATTGTATAAAATATATTTCCCATTTCCATTGCTTCCTAGGGAAAAGCTATAATTTTAAGAAAATCTTCTATTCAGTATCTATATCAAATCATTTTTCTTATTACTATTATTTTTTAAGGAAATCCCTCTTGGTTTTCTTGGCAGACACTCATTATCAATAAAAGGATGGGTTTATTTGTTCTTCTGCAGTGTTTATAGTGATTTCTACTTTTATTATGTACACTAAACCTTCTAGAACTCGCAAAATAATGTTGAAAAGTAATGGGAATAGTGAGCATGCTAGTCCAGTTGTTGTTTTAATTGAAAGTGTCCAATATTTTGCTGTTCAGAATATTTTGGAAAATATCTTAAATAATTCTTCCTATTTAACGTTTTTATTTTATTTTATTTTTTTTTTAAGATTTTATTTATTTATTTGATAGAGAGAGATCACAAGCAGGCAGAGAGGCAGGTCGAGAGAGAGGAGGAAGCAGGCTCCCTGCTGAGCAGAGAGCCCGATGCGGGGCTCAATCCCAGGACCCTGAGATCATGACCTGAGCCGAAGGCAGCGGCTTAACCCACTGAGCCACCCAGGCGCCCCATACTTAACGTTTTTATTAGGAATGGATGCTGAGTTTTTGGATATGCCTTTCCATGCTTATTAACATTGTATGTTTTTCTTTAATTTATAGTTGTAATAAAGTATGTAGATTTCCTGATACTGCATTACTACTTAGTTATAGGTCATTCTTTGGCTCCTTACTGTAAGTGAGGTTGGTATATAGTATTCCTAGTATGTAGCTGTTTCTTATGGGGAAGTGGGGCTGAGTAGGTAACCATTTTTCCTTAGATCTAAAAATGAATTGGGAAGCTTTTCATCTTTTCTATGACCCTAATCTGTAAAATGATGCATTCTGTAGACCCTAATCTATAAAATGAGGCAACCTTATTGGGCTGTTTGGAGGATTAAATGAATTAATATGATGTACTTAGTACAGTGCCTGAGTATAGTTAGCACTATATATGTTATATAGTAGCATCAGCAGCAGCCAAAACACATGAAATAATTTTGGAAATTTTCAATTCTTAAATGTTTGTTAGAATTTAGCTGTTAAATCATCTGGTTTGGGTGCCTTTTATAATGTTAAATCTTACTCTAATACCTGCTAAGCTATGTGCTCTGTCCATTTTTTCCTACTTCATGGTTTATTCTTGTCAATTAATTTTTGCTAAGAAACCATCTATTTCCTCTAGATTTTTAAATTTATTGCTGAAATGGCATATATATTTTTATTTTATAATTCACTTGATCATTTTAATAATTTATGGCACATTTTCTAATTAAGCCCAGAAACCACTCTAGTACTTCATTTAGAAATATTCTTGGACAGGATGCTTTCTGATGTTGAAGAATTCTTCTACTGTATGAGCTAAAACAAACTATTTGAGATAATTTTTTCCTTTAAAATGTTAGAATAAGAATGGAGAACTTAAACTACACAAGCTTAGTGGATTTAGATCTAGTTTACAATATTGTTTCCAGTGTATACCACAAACCTGACTTAGAGTATATTCATAGTATTTGTTAAATGAAAAAATGGTTAAATTAATAAACAATGGATGAAATACAACCTGGTTGGATAATAACTGAATAATAGATAGACTTTGGGAGGAACTTTTTAAGTGATAGATTGAATTTTCATTTTTATTTTTAAATTATTTTATTTTTTTAAGTAGGCTCCATCCTCAGTGTTGTACCCAGTATGGGCTTGAACTCACAACTCTGAGATCAGGACCTGAGCTGAGATCAAGTGTCAGGCATTTAACTGACTGAGCCTCCCAGGCACCTCTAAAATGATAGATTTTTAATCACCTTTTCAAAGATGACACTAACCTTGGATTTGTTCTTTCCTGATTATAGTATACTTCTAATGTAAAATATCTAAGTACTTAATTTTGGACAAAGCATTTGCTAATGAAAGTCATGGAAAACCATCATATGGTAAGGTAAGTTAACTCCTGTTTGTTAAATGAGTTAACCGATAGATCTGATTGTGTTTAGGACTTTTTCTAGGCTAAGTCTATTTTCTTTAGTGTACTGAATGTTCAACAGAGAGTAGGAACATAGTGGATAAATTAAATGAGCCTTCTCTAAAACGGTGTTCAGAATTCCTGGCTTGGAGCAATAATTAATTTTTAAATGTTGTTGGAATGATTAAAGAAGTTTATAAAATCACCGTAAAGAGGCAAAGAGCATCCTTTGAGGGCAACTAAGGATATGAGTAGTCTTCTGCCTAAGAGATGTTCTCTGTCCCTGCCCCTGTCTTTCAATTCTGGCTTAAATTCACAGGGCTGCTTTATTAAGACTGCTTTGTTTAAGATGTCACTGCAAATGATGTCTTTACCATCACACCCCACATGGCTGCCTTGTAACTCCGCATTCACGCTGGTGCCAGGCATGTTGCAAGGCAGCTTTCCAAGGTTTAGTGATTTCACCCTGATGTCTCTGCCAATAAAAATAACCAGTTACCATTAAACACATACCCCACCCATAACTGGATTTTTACATGCTGTTTTATTAAGAGAACTTATCAGAGATTTTAGGAGAATTAATACATTATGCTTATCAGGATATCACCTGGCCCTTGAACTAAACTTTATTGTCAGAGTGGGACATTTTACCTTGGAAGAGAATCTGAAACTCAACATGTTTATCTGTTGAGGAGTGTGGACTTTGTAATAATAATAGCCTCATTCCAATAGTTCATTCTGTATGACTGGAAGTACTCTATTAACAAAAGAAGCCAGATTCTTTCTTTGGAGACTTATATTCTACTAGGACAGATTAACAGATACAGCAACCAAGGGGTCTTAGATTCATGGAGAAATTAGTAATTTCTAAATATTTTGTTGGTATTGCAGGAATAAATCAGAATCCTATCTCTTGTGTGCCTACACAGGTGGTAGGGAAGGAAAATAATATCTGAGTATCTGAAACATGAAAGGCAATTAAATGCTAAAAACTTAGCATACATATTTTTATAATAATCACAATCACCTTGATACTATTATAATTCTATTTACTGGGAAGCAAACTGCAACTTGGAAAAATTGAGCTAGTATCTTTTCAGAGTCCAGATATGTCCAATGGCAAAGGCCTTTCTAATATATTTCTCCATCTCATGGAAGAATTCCCTGTGACATTTCTTTTTCAGAACTGCCTAACAGTACTCATACCCCTTCCAATAAAATTGCTTTGGTGGTAAACCTGACTATAACATGGGCCAGGCATTTCTTAAAGTCTTGTGGTCCTTGCACAATGGAGGCTTTCATAATAGCCTTTCCTAGAGCCATCTAAAGTATGCTTAGCATACTCCTTTGCTGGAAGTGTTAACTAAAATCTATATAGGTTTGCCTTCGAAGAGTGTCTCTATAATTCTTTGACCACATAGTTCCCTTTACTTCTTTTCACTCGATGTAGTAAGCATAAAGTGATTAGACAATGGTTTTTCCTTAGTTGGCATCCCTCTCTGTTTTCAAGCTCCCATCTCTTAAATTCTGACTCTGTAAGAAGCACATGATATCATGGAGGTGCAATGAGTTTTCCCACAGTAGCACTGATTTTTTTCCATCTCACAGATTCCTTGATTCTAGTAACAGTCAGATATGAACCTTGGAGTAGAACTGGCTTTAAACAGTTTACGGGGAGATTTAAACATCTGGAGATGTAGATTTATGAAAAACTCAGTGTAAGCCAAGAAATGGCATCAACAACTTTTAGAAAGGAGCTAAGATGGTCTTATGTTGCATTAATTAAAATACAGTGTCCATGTCAAGTCTTCATGGACTTTATGTTCACTAAATCATATTTGGAATGTTCTGTTTAGTTTGAGTCCCTGTTTACTTTGACGAGAAAGATCCGGGGGTGATGTCAAGGGTGATGAGGGGTTTTAAAGCAGTCATATGAAAACTAGTTCAGAATAGAAGATATTTTATTTTATTTATTGAGAGTGTTCATGCATGTGAGCTAGGGTAGGGGGTAGGGGCAGAAGGAGGAGAAGGGGAGAGAGAATCCCAAGCAGACTCTATGCCCAGCATGGAGCTCGACACAGGGCTTGATCTCATGACCCTGAAATCATGACCTGAGCCGAAATCAAGAGTTGGATGCCTAACCAACTGAGCCACCCAGGGACCCTAGGAATAGAAGATAATTAGCTTAGAAAAGTGAAGCTTTGGGGAATATAGTCACTACCTTAGAAATAATTTGATGAGCAGTTATTTGGGTAATAATAGTAAAATAGACATATTTGTTGAACATGTACTGTCAGGTAAAGCCTTTACATACTTTATCTCATTTAATCCTCAAAACAAATTTATGTGATTGATGTTATTGTTATCCCTCTTTTGATAATGAGGAAACAGATCCAGAAAGGGAAATTGACTTGAATAAGGTTGGATTGTGAAAGAGTCAGAACGACAAACTTCCTATCCTTTCTCCCATGCTGGCACCCACATTTTATAGAATAAGTATGTAGGTATACTTTTCCTGTGGGTAAAATAATGATAATGCTAAGGGGAATCTAGAGTAATGAGGATGGTAGGATGATTTATTTTATTATTTTAATATTTATTTGAGAGAGAGAGAGTGTGTGTGCACGTGTGCCAGTGGGGGAGGGGCAGAGGGAGAGAATCTTCAGGCAGACTCCCTTTTGAGTGCGGAGCCTGACAGGGACTCTGTCCCAGGACCCATGAGATCACGATCTGAGCTGAAACCAAGAGTTGGATGTTCAACTGACTGAGCTGCCCAGACACCCCAGGATGAGTTATTTTAGATAGTGATCAGGGAAGACCTCATTGAGAAGAAAATATTTGAGCAAAGCCTTGGGACAGAGGAGGCAGCAACCTGTGTGGCTATCTGTAGGAAGAACATTCTAGAGAGCATGATTAGTAGGTATAAAAGCCCTGAGGTGGGAGAGAGCTTGGTTTATTGCAAGAACAGCTAAGGAGTTAGTCTAGTTTGAGCATAGTGAGCAAAGTTGGCAGAAGCCAGACTGTGTAGAGTTCTAGATTTTTCCCAAGTGGGATGGGAAGATATTGGATGATTTTGAGCAAGGGAGTTATGTGATCTGATTTTTATTTAAAGACAATGACTCTGGCATGGAGAAGAGACTGGAGGAAGGGAGAGTGGCAGGAGAGAGATTCATTGAGAGACTTATTTCCAAGTAAGAGATGGGAGTGACTGAGGCTGATCTGGTAGCAGTTGAGGTTAATTAAGAAAAGTGGTAGAATTCTGGACATATTTGCAGTTAGAGCTAACCACACTTGCTAATGGATTTGGTGTGGGCGTATGAGGGAAATTGGGGTTAAGGATAATTAATCTGAGCAACTGGGTGAATTGTAGTGGTATTTCTGAAAATAAATGCTGTGAGATTCCTGGGAGGAGAAGAAGGGGGTAATGGGGAATCGAGAATGTATTTGGGGCATATGGGTTTTGAGATAGGTATTAGTTATGAAGGGGAAGGTGCTGAGAGGCAGGTGGATATGCAGTTTTGATTTCGGGGTCAGTTGGTGCCAGAGATGTGAATTTGGGAATTCTATCAGTCAAGTTCAGGGTAGAAAATATCAACCACTCTAGATATCATCAGAGATTTTATTTTATTTTATTTTATTTTTTTGGTTTGCTCTTTTATATCATTTTTTTATTTTTTGGGAGATAGAGAATGCACTAGCAGGCATGGGAGAGGCAGAGGGAGAGGGAGAGAGAGAATCTCAAGCAGGCTCCATGCCCAGCATGGAGCCTGATGTGGAGCTGGCTCTCATGATCCTGAGATTGTGACCTGAGCCAAAATCAAGATTGGATGCCTAGCTGACTGAGCCACCCAGGTGCCCCAGTCAGAAAGAGATTTAAAACAGAGAATTGTGTGTTTAGGGGGCTGGAGGAATAGAAGTTGGGAAGCTGCTGCCAGGGTTCAGAGGCACACTACCACAAGGCTTCAAGGTCAACCCACCAAACCTCTGGTCCCAACAAACTGCTGCTGGTAACATAGGCATCCCATACCCACCAGACACCTATATGAGAACACTCATACTGGAGAGAGCCTGTTGCTATAGCTGGAAGAATGGCTTCTACCTTCTGGATTTTGCTCAAGGTTCTTCAGCATTTAGGAAGAAGAGGATAGAGCAGAGAATGGGCAGCCAATGAGATGGGGGAAGTCTAGAACATGGTGTCCCTGAGCCAAAGTAAATCAAGCCTGTTCAGGGTTGTGCTCAGCTGAAACAGGTGCTTGTTGATTGGTTTGGTAAAATGAGGGCTGAGAATTAAATGCCGACTTTAGCAAATTGGAGCTCATTGGTGACTTATATGAGTATTTTGATGGTGTGGTAGGAATAGGTGAAGGAGAGAATGGAAGTGAGGAAATGAAGACAAGAAGTACACACTACTCTTGCGAAGTTTTTCTCTACAGAGGAGCAGAGAAATGGTACCAAAGCTGGAGGGAAATAAGGGATCCAAGGAAGTGGTTTTTATTTTGAGATAGGAGGCAGTATATTCATGGGCTGAAGGAAAATTTGTGGATGCATGAGAAGGAGCGGCGATAGCAGGTTCAAAAACTTCTGATAAGTGAAGGACAATGGAATTCAGTGTACAAGTGGATGTTTGGCCTTAGGAAGAAGGACTGTGCCTCAGGGAAAGGCAGAGTTTTTGGTTACAGATATAGAATCACTTGGTAAATTTGCTGATGGGAGAATGAATAAGTTGTCCTCTGATTCCATTTTTCAGTAGATCATCAGCCAGGTGTCGGGAAGGTGGAAGGAATGTATAAGGTTTGAAAAGAAAAGAGAAGGGTTTAAGATAGGCATTTTGGAGAATGAGAGAGTGAATTAGTTAGGCCTCAGTTGTCAAACTTTAGCCTGCCTGGGAATCAGGCGGAGGGATGGGTATAACACTAATTGCTGTGCCCCACCCCCAGAGTTCCTGATTCACCAGGTCTGGGATGGATTTGCATTTGTAACTCTTCCAGGTGAACCTGATGCTTCTGGACCAGAGAGCACACCTTGGTTATGAATTTAAGGGAGACCATTCAGCATGCTTGAGTGTGATTTCTTTAGCTTTATTCCGCTACTTGTGTACAAAGGTGGAGAAGACTATGGCTTAAATTTAACCAGAAATAGGGTTTTGCCAAGTGAGTTCAAGGGGAAGAAGAATGAGCCATAAGAGTGATTGACAGTGATGTGTAAGCTGGATAAGAGGAGAAGTGAGGACATGCAGGAAATGACGGTCAATGAAAAAGTGCTAAGATCAGTGGATTAGAAGTTCGGATGGTGAGGATGAATTGTTGGAGAGAAGGGATCTGGAAATACGGACAGTGATGGTAAGAGGTTGGGCTGCTTGAAGTTGAGGTTTTTAAAGCTGCTGAAGTTATTAATTGTGATTTAAAGTAAAGAATAAGTGGCTTGACTGGGTGGAGGTCAAGAATCTGAGAGGTTGAGTATTGGATGATCTTCTACCCGAATGTGGAAGTCATCAAGAAGAGCGGCAGGAGCAGTGGTGGAGCAGGAGGCGGTGAGTTAGGTGCTAAAATCCTGTCGCTGAACGGGAATGGGAGGGTTATATAGATAGCAGCAGCGAGAGGGGAAGGTGGAAAGTAGCATAATCAGTATGTGTGAGGGTTTTCAGAGCACAGGGAGGGCAGTGATCTGGAAGGCAACCATGAGTTGCAGGGAAGGCATCTACTTCATCCCTAAGCCAAGTGTTGTGCTGGTTGTAGGAGAAAACACTTGAGCCCCACTCAGGCCATACATAATCTTATTTATTTCTCACAACAGCCCTGTAACAGTAGGTATTATTATCCTCATTTTTACAGATTAGGAAACTGAGGCTTAAAATAATTGTCCTGATAGTCATAGCTTATAAATACTGGAGGGGGCATCGTGTGAGTCCAGTGGGAGCCAAAAGAAGGCAGATATTGACTGAAAATAAGAAGGTACTTCTTAGCAATAGAGGCGGGCACCAGTGAAAGTGTTCCTTTGGAGGAAAAGGCAAACTCCCTATCCCAGAAGTAGATGTTTGCCTTCTGTCTTCACCACTGCAAACTGATTTAATCGTAGAATGATACAAGGAGAAAACCAACAAGGAGGAGGGGAATTGGTATTTTTCAGCTGTTGGCGGAGGGGGCAGGAGAATGACAGTTGAATTCAGTTATCTCTAAGATAAGAGTCTGTGATTATGTGGTGATTGCACAACATTGTGAGAATGCACTAAGTGCCACTGAATTGTGCATTTTAAATGGTAAGTTGTATATTATGTGGATTTCACCTCAGTTTAAAAATGTCTATAATTAAACCGGTTATTTCCATTTTAATCTGCAGGCAGTTTACCATTCTACAGAATTTCACATGTGAGGCCCTTTGGGTACGAAAAAGTAGAGAAGTAGTGATTGCTTTCATGGAACTTAGATTTTGGATATGTGTGGATATGTGTATGTTATGAAAAGATAACGAATAATGAATATTGGTCAATCTTTGGTGTCAAAAAAATGGTGTAAGTCGTTGTTTAGCTTCTGAAGAGGAGGAGCCCAAGTGGGCTCCTCTACCTATTCCTACTGTGGCATACTTGGCACAGAACATATTTCCAGATGTCCTGCTGTTTCTCAGTCTTAGAATTTGAGGTAGCCCACTTTGCTCAGTTTTTAAGATCTGCAAGCTGGAACTATGACATCAGTTCAAAAGTGTGTGGGGGAAGATTAAGTTGATATTTTAAAAGAGCATCTTGTCAACTAAATCTCCTGGGAAAGGAGTCAGTGGCAAAAACAGGTTTGTTGATCTTGTAGGTTGTGTTTTTGTTAGCCCCGATTACAATCTGGCAGAATTTTTTTGAAAATATATTCTTTGTTTAAATAAGACTATTTTTTCAGGTTTTGTTGACCAATTTCTACTAGTGTTTGAGGTATTGGCTTTTTACAATGGTGTTAAAACATCCTGAGTCTGATGTTAGCTGTTCTTTATTTGGTTTTTATTTTTTTTAATATATTATGTTATTGTTACAAAGTGTTTTTCAGAAACATGGCAAACTAGTAGAGTTCCCATTTCTCCTGTACCCAGTTTCCCCTGCTCAAGGTCTTTCATTAGTAAGACCGAGTAGGAAAAACTCAGTCATCCTCCTGTTTCTCCTTCACAGCACTGCCTCACTCACAACACTTCTGACACCAGATGTGTGTGGGGTTTCCACACTCCAAGCAATTCTGCAACACCTTCTGAACGTCCTCCAGTTCAGCTCAATTCTGATGCTATTTGAAGATGGCATCAGATCCCACAGGTTAGGGGCTCAGTCCTCCAAGACTGCTTCCATCCCACTTCAGATGCCAGTCTCAAGTCCCAGGTGTCACCTGCACAATTGACCAGTCAGCTATAAATCAGACGTTTCTAACCCCCTCTTCAGGTTTGATCAGTTTGTTAGAGTAGTTCACAGAACTCAAGAAAACAGTTTACTTATTATTTACTAGTTTATTATAAAAGGATATGATAAAAGATACAGATGAACTTTCAGATGGAATAGATGTATAAAGCAAGGTAGGTGGGAAGGGCTTTGAAGCTTCCAGGTACTCTCCTGTGCCTCTTTCCCAGCACCTTTATGTGTTCAGCAACCCAGAAGCTCCCCAGATCTCATGTTACTGGGATTTTTATGGAATCTTCATCACATAGGCGTGATCAGTTATAACTTCATTCCCAGCCTCTTTCCCCTCTCTGTTGAATGGGAGACAGGGCTGAAAATTCCAAGCTTCTAATCGTGGCTTGGTCTTTCCAATGATTAGCCCGTAGTCAGGAGCCACCAAGATTGTCTCATTTAAACAAAGACTGCTACATCCCAGAAGTTCAAGGAATTTAGGAACTGTGTGTTAGGAACTGGAGTGCTCCTAGTTTTTTTATGATTTAGGAAATTACAAGGGTCAGGGTACCCGGGTGGCTCAGTTGGTCAAGTGTCTGCTTTCGGCTCAGGTCATGATCCAGGGGTCCTGGGATTGAGCCCCATGTTGGGCTCCCTGCTCAGAGGGGGAGTCTGCTTCTCCCTCTCCTGCTCCCCCTGCTTGTGCTCTCTCTCTGTCAAATAAGTAAATAAATACAATCTTAAAAAAAAAAAAATTACACGGGTCTTAGGAGCTCTGTGCCAGGAACTGGGGGCAAAGATGAATATATATATTTTCTATTCTCTCACAGTGGTACATTTGTTATGATTAGTGAACCACTATTAATATCTTAACTAGGGTTTTATACTTTCTTCAGATGTGCTCTTCCAAGATCTCATGTCAGGATACCGTATTACCTTAAGTTGCCATGATGCTGGGGCTCCTCTTCACTGTTGGAGTTTCTCAGACTTCTCTTGTTGATGACCTTGACAGTTTAAAGGATCGCTGGTCAGGTGCTTTGTAGAAAGTCCTTCTGTTGAAATGTCTGATGTTTTTATTGTTAGTAGATTAGGTTTATGGGTTTTCTGACAGTCTTGGTGATCAAACAGGTGTGACTATATAATTGTGAGGATGTGTATAGAAACCAACAGTCAAGAAATTAGAATATAAACCATGGGAGCATGCTGTGTGATAAACTGAGAATTTGGGGATGAATTAGATACAGGGTTTAGTAATCTAGTAATCTAAGAAAAGAATACTGGTCAATAATTTGAGATAAAATGTCACTAGCAACAAACCTTTATTGAGAATCTATTAGGAGGGTCTTACGCTACTCGGTCAGTCATTCCTCTCTATCAGTTCCAGTGGGAGTGCTGCACAAAAAACAGTAGCAAACTGAAAATCAGAGTGCTGCTTTATGAGCAGGAACTTAAAGGAAAGGTACAGTCAGGTGGCTGTCTGGAAGAAGGCTAGGTGACAGCAGGTAGTTTAAGCCTAAGGGTGCCTCCTTCTAACCCTAAATCTAAATCTTGGCCTTAGCATTCACAGTGGTATCTTCATTTTTGGAAGTATGTTGGTAGAGGAGAGAGGAAGCTTCACCTCGCCATCTTGTTGTGAGCCACACAGTGTACTGTGTGTGTGTGTGTGTGTGTGTGTGTGTGTTTGTGTGTGTGTTTGTGTTTGTGTTTTAAGTGGGTTCCATGCCCAACATAGGGCTTGAACTCATGACCCTGAGATCAAGAGTCACTTGCCATACCAACTGAGCCAGCCAGGGCCCCTGCACCTTGCTGTGTTCTGTTTTAAAACTTTACATGGTAATTTGTAATTGCCTATTTAATTACTATTTCTTCCAGTGGATTGTAACCTTTTGTGGGAACAGGGAATCTGGTGTATCTTGCCCACTATTATAGCCTCTGGTGCTTAGTCTATTCCCTAGCACATGGTAGGTGTTGAATTAATAAAGAATGAGTGGGAGTTTGTCATGCAGTATAAGGAACAGACACTGGGTAACAGTATTCCAACAGGTAGGGAATGCTTGCCTAACATGTTAAATACATTCTTCCAGACGTAGATCACATTCTTCTGCTCTAGGAAGCCTTCTTGGACCTCACTTCATTTCCTGTACCCTTACTGCACTTAACAAGCATTCTGTGGCCAGACTCTTATTTTAATTAACCTTGCATTATGATCTTTTTTTTCCTCATTATTATTTTTTTATACAGATGCCTTCTTATCTCTTTAATGCTAGCTCCTTTTTTTCTTTTTTGAATGCCCATTCCACACAAATATGGTGCTAGGTGTTATACATATTTTATTATCCTATTTAATCTCTTCAACAACCCGGCACAATAGACAAAGAAGGAGATTGAGACTTAAAACTTGTCCAAGGCTGTACAACACTTTCTGGCACCCTCCAGAAGCTTGAGGCCTCTTCAGCTCTCTGCTGTTTTTAACAGAATATATTACTTCAGTACAATTTACATGCTTTATAAAAGTCTTTTTAAACTTTCTAGACTGCCTCACAATTGCATCGTGGTTTTTTGGGGGTGTGTGTGTGAGTGATCAAAGGATCAAAATGCTAATCCTAACACTTCTTCAGATTTCGGACTTGAACAGCAAAACTGATGAAATAGCTAACTTCAAATGTTGTGTTTTTAGGGCTAAAAATGAATGTCTAACTTGGTGATTACTTTTATGATAAACTATTATTATAAAACCTTTTTATAGAGCACAGAGAAAAAGAAAGTTTTGTCATTGCTCAGAGAAAAAATATACTTATTCAAAATGTGCTAGGCATTCCTGTCTTGATGCTTCAAACATTAAGCTGTTCCCTGTAGCCTTGGAAACCATGACTTCTAAGTGCTTGTTTTTAACTATGGTTTTCTTTTTAATATAAGTAGATTCTGATGGTAGAAAAAAGTTGTTATGTGGAATTACTCTGTGGAGCCACTTGAATAGACTTGAAACATTGTTTATACATAAATAAATTCACCCTCTGAAAAATATTCTGAACCAGCATGTATGTGCTGGCATCTGCAAGGCAGCCCATATTTGATACTGAGTTTAGACTACTCCTAGGAGATGGCGAAAAGGGGCCTCTGGTAGAAAGCAAATGGAAAAGGCAAGGTGTTGGGTATTTTTTCTTTGTTTGTTTTGCCTTTTAAGTTTCTTTAAACCTTTCCTGGGAATTCATCAAAAGTTTCTTTTCAAAATGAATTTTTTGGTGAGATCCAGTTACCATGACACAACTATAAATGTTGGTGTTCATTTTATGATTTGGGGGATTTTGTTTTCCTTTTTTTAATGCTTTTTCCAAATGAAGAATTTGTATTATCGGTTTTATTCACTGCGACTGTCTTTTATATGTTGATCATTCATTCAACGGCTGTTTATTATTCTTCTCCTAGTTACTGTACTAGTTATGTGCTGACAATACAAAAGTAGGTAAGAGGGGTGTCTGGGTGGCTCAGTCATTAAGTGTCTGTCTTCAGCTCAGGTCATGATCCCAGAGTCCTGGGATCGAGCCCTGCGTTGGGCTCCCTGCTCTGCAAGAGGCCTGCTACTCTTTCTCCCACTCCTCCTGCTTGTGTTTCCTCTCGCTGTGTCTCTCTCTGTCAAATAAATAAATAAAATCTTTAATAAAAAAAGGTAAGTAAGATATTTTCGCAGCCTTCAAGATTTTAATATTTGGGTTGTTCAGACAGCTAGGCACAGAAACTCAGTACCTTGTAATAAATGCTCCAATAGTGTGCCATGCTTGCTTCTCTGGGTACACTCCAGGGTGGTCATGGGAAACTTCCTGGAGGAAATGATTTTTTTCTTCCCTTTTCTTTCTCTACCACCCTTTCTTCCATGACTTTTAAAAAATTAAATGGTTTTTTTTTTTACCCAAGTCTAAAATAAAAGTTCTTTTTCTACCTTACCCAACGCTGCCCCAGTCTCACTCCTTAGCACTAACTACCTTTAACATTTCTTTTTCCTCTGTGATGGTTACTGTGAAGACTTGAAATAATATGCTTTGTTTCTGTTACTTGATGAATAAACTTTAGATAGTGACTCTTGGCTTTGGACAATGAAAGATGAGGACTTTCACACATTCACAGTATATGCCACCTTTCTTCCCTCCCTCTACCTCTATGTTTTATTACTTATCTTACTTATCTTATTCTTACATTATCAGGTTTAAAAGAAAATACATTTTGCCAGTTACTATGATTAACTCTTAACTTGTCTATAGGATAACTGAAATTTGAGCCACAAAGAAATACCCTTCATAATATTACTATAGACCAAGTGTGACTGGTCTCATAGCAA
Source organism: Enhydra lutris kenyoni (assembly GCF_002288905.1). Lineage (NCBI taxonomy): Eukaryota > Metazoa > Chordata > Mammalia > Carnivora > Mustelidae > Enhydra > Enhydra lutris. The sequence goes on from NW_019154152.1 coordinate 14,425,912, forward strand.
AGGACTATAATTTTATATTGTGTCTTAATACCAGAAGAATTTCCCAAGAGTTGGGGTCTAGTGGATGGACTTTTTTTCCCCTCCCCCTTTTTTAAACACAAAGTCGTATTTCCTATGATTGGATATATGAATTCCAACACACTTTCTGAGAAGACTGTAGTATCTTGCTTGAAAATTAAAATAGTGTCTCATTTATTTGGTAGTATCAATTTCTAACAGCTAGCAATAATCTAAAAGTAAGCATAAAAAGGGGCGCCTGGGTGGCTCAGTCTGTTAAGTGCCTGACTCATGATCTCAGCTCAGATCTTGATCTCAAAGTCATGAGGTCAGGCCCTGTGTTGGGCTCCATGCTGGGCATGGAGCCTATTTAAAAAAAAAAAAAAAAAAAGTGAGCATAAAAACCTACTAAACTGCAAAAACATCTCATCCCTACAAAGGTCTATATTTCATGCAGGGGAAGACTCCATAGGCCTCATTCAGAAACTGCTTACTTTGTTTTGTGTGCCATTCTACCAATTATGATGACTTAGTCTTCAGGTCCATAGTTGAGTAAATGCTGTAATTTAGTGATGCTGCTAGCAGACACATTGTCCTGAGAAATATCATGTGAAACCCTTATAGAGAGAGGAAAGGCAGAAAAAAATTTAAAAGCTGACAGTAATCTTTTAAAGTATTCTGACAGAGGACTATACGATACAGTGCAGTCACTTCTGTAGGCCTCAGGATCTTGCATGATGTTCATAATGATCCTTGATCTTCAAAAAAAATGTATCATTCTTTTCATGGTATACATTTTCAGAAACTCGGAAAGTGAGTAATGCATTGAAGATATATATGTATTCCTACCCAAAATGGTCATGTTAAAAAATTGTTTTTGACAATTAAAAATGATAAGCATATGATAATATCTGGAAAGTTAATTTGCATGAGGGGTCTTCTGCAAAGTCAGCAGGACTGTGTAGTTATTCTGTGTAGTGTATTTCTGATAACAATGGAAATAACTTTGTTAGTTACTGAAAGCTCAGTCCCTACAAAACTGCTACCATATGGATTATTGCTGTAAAGCAGCTGTTGACCATATTGTGAAATATATCAGTTGGCAAAAAGGGCATTTTTTTTTCCTTTGGTGTGTTTGTCATGAATACGTCGTTAAACGCTGTATCTGTCACTGGATTGACCTTTGTCTCCACAGAATAAGCGTTTAGACAGGCTGCCTTGTGGAAGAGATTGGGATACTGCTACTTTCTCCCCATACTCCTTTTATATTTTGAGACTTTTATGTCTTTTTCCTTCAGAATATTTTCAAATTTATAGAACCATTGTAGAAGTAAAGAGCTTCTCCTTCCCTCACCCATTTGAGAGTAAATTAGGAAGATGATCCAAATGAGAATGTATTTTCTACAAATGATAACATTCTTTATAACCATAGTTTGACCATCAAAATAAGTTAACACTGACACATTATTACCATATAACTCACATACCCCATTCAAGTTTGTCCAACTGTCTCAATATCTTTTGTAAGAAAAGGATTCCATCCAGGACCATACCTTGCATTTAATGGCCATGTCTATTCTCTGCCAGTCTGAACCAGTTCCTCTGTCTTTCCTTGACTTTCATGACCTTGGCATTTTAAGAGATTTTAGCCATTTACTTTGTAATATTACTTTGTAATATTCCCAGTTTTGATTTGTCTGGTGTTGCCTCACTGAAGAGATTCATGTTATTTATTTATTTATTTATTTATTTATTTATTTATTTTTTTAAAGATTTTATTTATTTATTTGTCAGAGAGAGAGAGGGAGAGAGAGCAAGCACAGGCAGACAGAATGGCAGGCACAGGCAGAGGAAGAAGCAGGCTCCCTGATGAGCAAGGAGCCCGATGTGGGACTCGATCCCAGGACGCTGGGATCATGACCTGAGCCGAAGGCAGCTGCCCAACCAACTGAGCCACCCAGGCGTCCCATCATGTTATTTATTTTTTGATGGAATGTTATAGAAGTGATGTTGCATCCCGTCAAGTGGTATACAATTTTCATTTACCTCATTACTTGTGATGCTAACTGTGAACACTTGCTCAGAGTGGTGTCTGCCAAGTTTCTCCTATGAAGTTCCCTTTTTGACTTGGCAGTCTATAAATATCTTGTATGGGGGGGGGGTTAGGTATGTAAATATTTCATTTCTCATTAAATTTCATCCCTCAGTTTTAACATACATTGATGTTTCTTGGCAGAATTAATTATTAATATGATGCTGGTTATTTTCTGATTCCATCATGTCTTCTGTATTCATCAGTTAACATCCTACTATAAAGAGAAATTGTTGTCTCTTCCTCATGTATTTATCAGAGTGGACTCACGGATTCCTGTGTGATCCAATGGATTATAATCTGTTAATATAATTAGTTAATTAATTAATCATTTTAAAAGATTTTATTTATTTATTGAGAGTGAGGGGAGGGACAAAGGGAGAGAAGGAGAGAGAGAATCTGCAGACTCTGCTTTGAGCACATACCCCTACACAGTACTTGATCCCACGACCCTGAGATCATGACCTGAGCCAAAATCTTTGCATGTGTGGTAATTTTTGATTGGATGCCAGGCATTGTTAATTTTGTCTTATTGTTTGTTGGGTATGTTTTGGTTCTATAAATATTGTTGAGATTTATTCTGAGATACAGTTATGTTCAACCGACTGAGCCACCCAGTGCCTCTGTTACTATAGTAATTTATTTTGATACTCACATTATTTCAGGTTTGGCTTATGGGAATGTTTTCAAGTTGGCTTCTGTTTTCATTTAACCATATTAACCTCACTCTTTGACTACATCTTTTTTTTTTTTAAGGTTTTATTTATTTATTTATTTGACAGAGAGAGAGAGAGAGACACAGTGAGAGAGGGGACACAAGCAGGGGGAGTGGGAGAGGGGGAAGCAGCCTTCCTGCTGAGCAGGGAGCCTGATGCAATGCTCAATCCCAGGACCCTGGGATCATGACCTGAGCTGAAGGCAGACGCTCAACAGACCAAGCCACACAGGCGCCCCCTTGCTTTTTTTTTTTAAAGAAATATGACAGTGCTACCTTTTAATTGGGGTGTTTGGACTACTTTTAATTTACATTAATAACTTATTGCTGAGCTTAAATCTATCTTGCTCTCTGTACTCAGTTTGTTGCATTTGTTCTTTGTTCCCCTTTCCTCTTTATCTGCATAATTTTAGATTTTATTTCCTTTCTTGGCTCTATTAACTTTTAATTTTTTGTTTTGTCATTTTAATGGTTGCTTTAGGGTTTATAATGTCCATCTTAAAGTAATAGCATACCATTTCACATATGGTATAAGGACTTCACATCAGTGCACATTTTTCTCTTACCAGCTTTTTGCTATTCTTATCACATGTTTTACTTCTCCATGTTACCAACCCTACAATATATTGTTCTTTTTGCTTTAAACAGTTGATTATCTTCTACAGAAATTTAAAATAATAGCAGTGTTTATTTTTACCCAAACAGTTACATTTCTGAGGCTCTTCATTTTTTCTGTATCTAGTATCATTTTCCTTATGCCTAAAGTATTTGCTTTTGAACTTCTTATGGTGTATATCTGCTGATAATTGAACACTTTCACCTTTTGTATGTCTAAAACCATCTTAGGTTATATTAGTTTTTGTAGGATAGTTTAGCTGAGTATGGAAATCTAGTTTAAGGTGTTTTTCTTTGCTTGGTATTTTTTGTTTTGTTTTGTTTTTTATTTCTTTAAAGATGTTACTCCATGTCTTCTGGGTTACATTGTGTTTGTTCTCTTTTGTGTAATATGGCTTTTTCTCAGGCTGCTTTTAAGAGTTCCTCTTTATTATTTCTATAAGCAATTTGATAATGATGTATCTTGGTATAGTTTTCCTTGTCCTTTTTATCCTTAGGATTTTTGTGGAGTTTTGGATCTGGATTTGTAGTTTTCATCAAATTTGGAAACTTTTCAGCCATTAATTTTTTTTTTAAAGATTTTTATTTATTGACTTGACAGACAGAGATCACAAGTAGGCAGAGAGGCAGGCAGAGAGAGAGGAGGAAGCAGGCTCCCTGCTGAGCAGAGAGCCCGATGCGGGGCTCGATCCCAGGACCCTGGGATCATGACCTGAGCTGAAGGCAGAGGCTTTAACCCACTGAGCCACCCAGGCGCCCCCCAGCCATTAATTTTTCACACAAAAAAATTCTGTGTCTTCCTCCACTATTTTCTCCTTCTTGGACTACAGTTACATGTATATTGAGCCTGGTGAGGTTGTCTGATGTTTTGTTTGTTTCTGTTTTTGTTTTCATATTATTTTTTTCTCATTTTGAATATTTCCTATCCAAATATCCATAGACATTTAGTATATCTTCAGGTACTAATCTTTTCTTCTGTATTATCTAATCTGTTCATCAAGAATTTTTTTTTTCATTTCAATTATTGTAGTTTTCATCTCTAAAAGTTCTACTTGGGTCCTTAAAAAATTTTCCAGGTCTCTATTTTACATGTCCAATCTTTTCTCTAGCTTTTGAACATATGAATTATAGTTGTAATAACTGTTTTACTGGTCCTGTACTAATTGTATCATCTCTATTAATTCTGGGTCAGTTTTGATTGATTGATCTCTTTCTCTTCTTTCCTCTCCCTTTCCCTCCCTCTCTTTCTTTTCTCCTTCTTTTCTATCCATCCTCATCACCACTGCCTTCCTAGAATCATATTGATTGATTGATTTTGCCATTCATTTTATATTCAGTTTCCTGCTTTGCATGTGTGGTAATTTTTGTTTGGATGCCAGGCATTGTTAATTTTGCCTTATTGTTTGTTGGGTATGTTTTGGTTCTATAAATATTCTCGAGATTTATTCTGAGATACAGTTATATTACTTGAAAAAATTTCAATCCTTGACATCTTGCTTTTTAAGCTTTGTAAGGCTGGATTAGAATGTCATTTAGTCTAGGGTTGATTTTATGTACTCCCAAAACAAAACTCTCCTCAATACTTTGTGTATGGCCCATGGGTTATGGGCCATACTCTGTCTGTGGGGAACAGTCATTATTCTTGGCCCTGTGCAATCTCTGCTTATTTTTTCTTCTAGTCCTTTTGAATGTTTTTTTCCTCTGGCTTTGGGTAGTTTCCTCCAATGATTCACTGATCAGTACACAACTGAAAACTTGAATGTGATCCTCTCCAGATCTCTGGAGTTTTCTGTGTGCAGCTTTCTCTTCTCTAGTACTATGTGCTGAGAACTCTAGCACTTGTGGTTTCTCTGGAGTCCCAGCTTATCTTTTCAATTCAGGGAGATGACCTTACTCTGTTGGGATCCCTCTCCTTTTGTGTCAGCCTGGAAACTTTCTCCAGACAGTAAGGCTGGAGAAGTCATAGGGCTCACCTCATGTGTTTCCTTATTCTCAGGTTTTACTGTCTTTTCTTGCCTGACAGCCAGTGTTTTGAGAACCATTGTTTCATATGTTTTCTTAGGTTTTTCTAGTTGTTTCAGTTGGGAGGGTAGATACCATCTGTATTACTCTGTCTTGGCCAGAAGTAGAATAAGTTAGGCTGTGTCTAAGAATTTTGATGTCCTGTAGAACATTTTAGTGACTTTAGGGTAAAAACAAATATATTATGACTTTGCACTCCTCTCTTGTGGAAGACGTGGGCCTTATCTTTCTATTTCTGTGTTGTTTTCTCTGTTTCCCTTTGTTCCCAATCAAATTTGAACTGAAACAAATTTATGGAAGGCCTACTATGGGCCAAACACAGTAGGATGGGGATTTAAAAGATTAATAGGATGTCATCCCTTTCTATAGAGAACTCAGAGCTTAGAGATGCTTAGAGAGGTTATAGAATATCCTCTAAATCACAGCTCTTAAATTGGTAAAACAGAGTTTGAACCAGATCTTTAGGTTTCCAGTTGAATATCTTTTTACTGTAGCAAAATGTCCTTATATAATTCTGTACACACATATTCAAAGTGTCCTTATATAATTCTGTACACACATATTCAGTATACATATATATCTGTATACATACATATATGCAGACATACATCCATGCATACTCTGTAGAACTCAGGAGGCCTGATGAATACATAGTCTAAAGACTATGAGGCTGTAAAGTCTCATCCTATTTCAAATTGGTTTTTGCTTATCAGTGACTAAAAGACTTGTGAGGAGAGGCGTTTGTGAGTGTGTGAGACTGGTAATAAACTAGAGATCCAATGGGATGAAGAGGGAGGAAAAAGGAGAGTTGTGCTCGTTTATTTTTTTGGAACAGACTTTAAGAGTTATAAGTAGTAATATGCTGGTAGAAACATGTCTTTGGAGACACTGCAGTAACTTTGATTTGTGTCCAGTTAAAACTGCAACAGAGCTGCCAATCTAGAAGGAGTTCTGTATTTGCTCATTTTCTTCAGATAGCGGGCCAAATGGAGAAATTTGTTAAGCCAGTTCTGAAACATTATACTAAAATCCAAAAATGAGCAAAGTTAGTCACATGTATTGGCATTGGGGGGGGTTCTATGATAACCTTTCAGTTTCTGGGAGCAACGTTTTTACTTTCTGGTACCAGCAATAAGACCATTTGTATGAGTATAAGCAGCATGCAGATGTGACCAAGAGGCCAACAAGGTAGGGTGGTGTAGAGGAAGAAGAAGTGAACCAGACGTTAAGAATCTTGGGCTTTGTCTCGGCTTTCTGACTGGTGTATCCTGACTGAGATTTTGAGCAAGTCACTTACACTAATTGGGGTTTCATTTTCATACTGAAAATGAGAGCATTGATTTAAAAGACCTCTAAAGGGGCACCTGGGTGGCTCAATGGGTTAAAGCCTCTGCCTTCGGCTCAGGTCATGATCCCAAGGTCCTGGGATCGAGCCCCATATCGGACTCTCTGCTCAGTAGGGAGCCTGCTTCCTCCTCTCTCTCTCTCTGCCTGCCTCTCTGCTTACTTGTGATCTCTGTCAAATAAATAAATAAAATATTTTAAAAGACCTCTAAAATAACTCTTAATACTAACATTATCATTATCATGATCCTTTGACTACAAAGATGACCTTAACTGAGCATGGGTCTATTACCTATTATTTCTGGAGCTAACATTTAAAAAAATTGCTTTATTATATCATCACTATTTATTTTTCACTTCAGAGGTCGTTACCCAGCCTGATGGCCCATCTAATTCACAAAAACTTGGCCTAGGTTACTTTTGATGATTCCTAAAATATCAAGTCCTCCAGCAAAGATAGAGATTTGCCATTATTGAAGATAATTCAGAGACTGTATAGTTTTATAGGCAACTCCCAAGAGTGCTTTGGACAGTGGCATTCTTGCTGGAATAAATATAGAAACATTAAGAGGATAATAATAATTAGGGTCATAGCTAATACTGCAGTACTTTTCAAATGATAAAATGATAGATGCTTTAAAGTCTTTAATCCTCAGAATAAACCTTTGAAAAATGTACCATTTTATCATCATTTTCCAGATGAGGCACAGAAGGTTAGGTAACCTGTACAAGGTCACATGGTTACTAAACAACAGAGGTGGGATTTGAGCCACCACTGACACCACAGCCTATTCTCTTAACTAGTACACTATACCACACATTATAGTTATAAAATCCACATGTATGAAATTATTGTATTTCCATAAATGGACAATATTCATTAATTATAAAAATTGTGCCCTAAAAATCAGTGACTTTATGATTATTTTTTCATTCCTATACGTAATTATCATTTTAATTATCATAGATTGCGATCGAGAGGCTTCAAGAAGGAGTTATTTTTAATAAAGCAGCTCAGGTGATTCTGATGAATACCCTCACAATGAATTATTGGGTCAACTCTGGATTGTCTGCCAGTCTGAACTGTTTGTTACCATTCATTTAACAAAATGAGTTTGCACGAAAGTTTTCAGCTATGTCCTCAGACATACATTTTAATTCAGCTGACATTTTTTTGCAAGAAGTTTTGCTCAATGAAGAAAACACCATTCATGGCTTTACTTTGTAGGAGTAAACTGCATAAAAATGCTTTTCTTGCTTTACTTTTGTTATCTATGCATACCCAAGCATATGATGGAAACCAGCTCTCTCTGTTCAGATTTTTGCTATTGTTGTATACACTTTGACATATCTCTATTGTTAATTTCCCTGGATTAGAACTTTTCTGACAAGACCTTAAAACACACACACACACACACACACACACACACACACACACACACAAACAGAAAAAAACCCTTACATGTGTCATCTCTTCAGTAAAGCCTCCTTTAAAGTTACTCATTACAATCACTGCATCTGTCATCTTCTCCCTTGAACCTGATACTGTTTTTTTTGGTCCAAAGTTAAGATTAAAATTAAGGAAATACCATTTTCCACCATTGAGTAATCTAAAAATCTTTCATTTTACACTAAAAGTCATAGTCCACAAGAATATCACATTGCTAAAACCTCAGAACCAAGTGGAAAGTCTTTTTGAACCCTTACATTGGCCTGTCTGATGACCACAAGCCTGAAAATTCAGAATCCTAGAAAATGTGGCCTATGTCTGTACCCATGTAATTTCTCAGGAGGAGATGAAGAGGGTAAGGCTTGATCTTAAAAGAGCAGAACAGTAAAAACAAATGGACTTATTATGGTGATCTTTTTGCAGTATATGCAGATATCAAATCATTATGTTGTACACCTAAAACGTATGTAATGTTATGTCAGTTATACCTCAATTTAAAAAAATATTTAATCAAGCTTAACAATTTCCTTTTAAATACTGTTCTCACAAAAGCCAATTAGTTGAAGGATATGATTTAAATTACGGTTTCAAAATTGATTTTAAAAACCATACAGTATATATGAAGCACTTGCAAAGTGTGCACCCCTTTGTTCGATACAGTGGGGGAGAGGATACAAGAGAAGAAGGCAAGAAGCTTACTGTCTTTCTAGTTGAATAAGATTTAGTACTTGGAAAAACTAGTGTGAAGACAGACATAATCAAGTGCTGAACTTTGTGGTACATATTGGAATCGAATGAAGGAATACATAAGATACTTAGTATCTTTATTTTTGTGAGCATTAAAACAGACTTAGAAAAGAAGAAGCTGGTGTGATTTTTCTGAAGTCTTCAAAGGGAAGGAATAAAGAAAGTTCTCTGATTAGAAGAGTTCTGAGGGTCTGTAAAGAGGTATAAGACCATATAATAAGAATAGAGAAGGAGATAAAGTAGAAAGATTCTACAGGAGCAGAAGAATCATCTTGAGATTATACAGATGGCAGAACAGAGTGAAATTCACATTGAGAAACATTAATTTTGTGGAAGAGGCTGTGTGGAGGCAGTGGATTATTTTTAAAGAGGCCTGTGATTGATGAGATTTAATCAGTATTTTCAGAATGAATGTATACTAGTTCAACTACATTCCTCTTGCCCCATCTTTCTCATGATCGAAGATGAAAATTTATAAACTGGTTAACCAGGGTTAAAGATGCAAGATCTATGACTGTGAGCCCAGCAAAACCAAACAGTGCATTCGTGCACATGTATTTTTTTACTGCATTGGTACCGTGGTTTCACAAATTGAAACAATTAGTCTGCTTGGTATATCATATAAAATTAATGGAAAAGACATTCTAGATTATGCCTGCTGGTCTTGAATATGGTTACTTTACTGAAGTCTTTTAATCTAACAGTTTTTAACTGACTCTCTTGGGTATATTATATAGATAATTACATCTTTTGCAACCAGTAACAGTTTTGTCTCTTATTTTCTAAATGTATACCTCTTATTTCTTAAAATTTATTATGATTGACTAAGTCTTCCATGGTGAGTATTCTATTGTAACATTATAAGAACATCCCCAAACTTAGTAGTTTAAGACAATTTATTATCCTCAGATCTTCACAGTTCTCTGGGATGACTTGAGCATAGCCTGGGTGGTTTTTACTTGGGGCACTTGCAGTCAAATGGCAACAGTGGGCGAAGTCATCTGAAGGGTTGGACATACAGATATTCACTGACATGTTTGGTGCCTTAGGTGGAATGGCTGGAACAGTGGAGAGTGGCCGACTCTGTCTTCTTTTCCTTTAAGGAGCTTCTCTATGTGGCCAACTTGGGCTTCCTCACTTATGGCATTGTCAGGGTAGTAAGATTTCTTACTTGGAAGCTGGTTTCCCCCAGGATGAGTATTGAGAGAGAGGATGTAGAAGTTTGTAGGCCAATTAAGGGCTATGCCTAGAACTAGCATAGAGTTACTTCTGCTGTACTGTATTTAACAAAACAGTCATAGGGCCTGACTAGATTCAAGGAATAGAGAAATAGATTCCACCTCTTGGTGGAGAAATATTAAGGCAACATTGCAGAAAACCAGGTAGGGTGGGAGGTCTTTTTGTGGTCATACACAGAAAATTTAGTTTGCCTTGGAGGATATCCTTCATATTCTGGTAGTTGACCATTGAGTGCCTTGTATGTTAGATTTTTCTGATAGGTTCCTTTTATCAAGTAAGAATATTTCAGGGTACCTGGGTGGCTCAGTCACTTAAGCATCTGACTCCTGATTTTCTGCATATCATGATCTCAGAGTCATGGGATTGAGCCCCGCATTGGGCTCTGCACTCAGCATGGAGTCTGCTTGATATTCTGTCTCTCCTTCTCCTTCTGCGCCTCCCCCAACTTATGTGCACGCACATGCTCTCTCTCTCACTCTCTCTCAGATAAAGTCTTAAAACAAGGAATGCTTCTTTGCCTAGTATAACTAAGGATTTTACTCAGTAACAAATCTAATTTTTCTTCTTTTTTTCTATTAATAAAGCAACTACACGGGCTTGATATTAAACCTTCTGTAATCATGGGATAAATTTTGCTTGCTTATGATATAATTTTTAATTAGGTTAGGTTTAGGTTAGATTTGCTAATGTTTTATTTAGTATTTTGCAATTCTTTATGAATGAGGCAGACATATAGCTTTATTTTTAGTGTGCTCTACTTACCCAAATCAAAACTATTAAGAGCTACCCCAGCCTAAAATGAGAGGCTCTCTGTATTTTCCAATGATTTGAAACAGTTTATATGATTTAGGTTTAAGGTGGTAGTTCTCACCCATAAATCCATCAGGGCCTGCAAACCCTCCGCCTTTCTTTGGTTACCCTCCCAATTTCTTTGTGGTTATTGGTCTATTCAGGCTTCAACTTCTTGTTGAGGCAACTTGGTAATTTATTGTTTTCTAGAAAATCATTTACTTTTGCTGGCTTTTTTAGTTTATTGGCATAAATTTCTATATAGTATTCCTTTTAATTTTTAAAACTTTGCCCTTAGTGTAGTTTGTCCCCTTTCTTGTTTCTAATTCTGAGGTACTTTTATATGTACTTCCTCAAGTATGTTTATTGTACAATGAATATATTTTAAATTAAACTTGCATTTTAGCACATGGATGGTATTATGAAAAAATCTGGGAATGATTTAGCTTGCTCTTATGCCAAATGTGGTTCTTCTTGCCTGAAACGAGTTATTCAAGATGTAAATTAGAAATCTGAAGAGTTGATTATTGTTCTGTAACTGTTGCTTCATCAGTGTTGTTTGTTTTTGAGGATACATTTTACTTAGACCTGACATGCTCATTATCACATGCTTTCACACCACCTAACTCTCCTCAGTAGAACTTTCCCACCCACGATGCTACCATTTACTTTTCCATGAGAGTGTTAATTTCATAAGTAGTAATAGTGTTCTGTCTTATTTGATGCCATTGCCATGAGACGATGTGTTCTTCTTAACTATGTGGATGGTCTAGACGGAGGAATGTAGAAGTAGGCTTTGGGGTAGATTTCTGGTCTTTTGGGAAACTATCATGTTTAATAAACCCATCAACAAGTATTTGAGTGAGTCCCATGTGTCCAAGACTGCTGTAGGTGCTGTGGAAATGCAAAAGATTTCTCAAGCATTTAAAGTCCACAGTAATTTGGGTCTGATCACCCTTCTCAGACTGTCTCTCATGACAGCGCTCTCATGGACTCTTTGCTTTAGCACACCACCTGCTTCCTGTTGTGAACATGCAGTGCACTCTGCTCGTTTAATGATTTTGAAATGCTAGTCTCAGTACTCAAAATGACTGTTCTCTTGCATACAGTTGTCCTACCTACCTTTCGTTCGGATTGAAGCTTAAATCCCTTCCCCTTTAGTGAACCATTCACAAGAACAAGTTACCTCAGACTGATGTTTCCATTTTGAAAGCATAATTAGATTCTTAGATCCAGACAATATCTCTAGGAAGGTGTGTGACAATCTATGTAATGAAACCTTTAGGAACAAAATGAAGAAGTATAAGCTGGATGATAGTAAAAAATAGGAAGATTTATAACTGCTTATTATCAATATAGAGGGACATTTCTAATGGCATGATATAGGGCTCTGTTTTTGATCTAGTCTTTATGAACATGTCCATTCATTCATTTATTTACTTGCCAAATGTTCATTGAGTACTACATGTTGGAAACTGTGCAGTATGCCGGGGATATAATGGTGAACTAGGGAAATGTACTTCCCTTTATGATATTACAATCTAAGCATTTGAACAAAGATATAGAAAGCATATGCAAAGTTACAAATTTTTCAGTGTTAATGTGGAGCTTATAGAGATGGCGATTGCTTTGTGTAACAAAGTCAGTATATAGATCTTTGGGGGCTGGAAAGTAGATTATATATATATATATTCAGCCCATCTTAAATTCCAAGGTAAAATTTAATTGGGATAAGAATATAGCCTTATACTTGAGTCCCAAAACCAACAGTATTAGAAGAGGAAGGCATGACATATGGGCACAGCCTGAGCAAAAAAAGATACAGAACCTTAAGTCAGTAGTCAATCAGTGTTAATAATCAGTGAAATGTGACTGCTAGGAAAATTCAGGCTATGTTGATAAGCATTTAATATCTAGAATGAGAAATGATAGACCTTTGTTCCAGGCAGACATATCTGAATTCCTAGGTTCCATTATAAAAATCATTCTTTAAAAGGGAATTTGACAATTAGAAATTTGTATTCTAGTATTATGTGATTTGCAAACTTTGAAAAAAAAAGTTCTCAAGGTATTTTTCCAGGAGTTTTTCTGTGCTTGATACACTTATAGGAAAACATGAGTAAATTCATGAGTCAACATTTCATACAATCTAGGAGGAACAGAATCAGACGAAATCTTAAAATAGTCATCTGTTATTTATTGAGTGTCTCCTATGCTTTGAGGGTTTAAATGTCTGCTGTGCTTCTGGGCTCCTTCCTATTCCTGAAGGAAGGAAGAGAAGAAATATGTATTGAAGGTCCATAGCAGGTACTATGAGGAAGCTCATATGAGGATATACACTAATAAGATATAGGACTGTGTTTTCAAGGCATATGGAATCCAGTGCTGCAGGGAAAGACAGTAAGTAGATTATTACATGATCTGGACTCTAGATAGAGCCACACTCCCAGGGTCAATGAAGAAGACCACAAATCAGGTAAGGGTATAGCCTTAGCAAATGTTAACTACTAAATATGCCTGGACTTTCCCCCAAGTTTTTCCTCTCTTAGAGGAATTTCTGGGTCTGTTCTGTAGTGGGAGGAAGAAGGGAGACAGATAGCTATCTCTTTCTCTTCTTGCAGAGCTACTAATTCAGTCAGATTTGGATCCCTCCCTTGTACCTCACTGGTAACCTTAACTACCTCCTAAAAACCCAGTCCCCAAATAATGTCACTTTAGGAGTTAGGGCTTCAACATATGAATTTGGGGGGGGGGGTTGCAGTTCAGTTTATAACATCAGCTTATCTCCCTTTTGATTAACTAAAAGTCAGGATTTAGGACTTTAATTATATCTTCCAAATACCTTCACCTTATAAAGTAGCATAATCTTGGGAGTAATATCCTATCATAGTCACAGGCCCTGCTAACATCCATGAGGAGGGGATGATACCGGGCTAGTATACCAGGGGCTGGGAATCTTGGGGGCATCTTGGAATTCTGCCTGCTGCAAAGGTAGTAGGGTAGAAAGCAATAGCAGGTTTAGATCAGGGATGAGGGCTGTTGTGAGTAGAATGGTAGAAAAAGCACACAGCAACCTGGTATGGTAGGAGCATTAAACTGGGACCTGCGTATTTAGAAGGTTCAGCCAAACAGTGTATCTGAGAAAAAAAAGGACTTTGGAAACTAAAAATTAATTTAACATGTAAAGTATTACTGATACTGAAGTTTGTTGGGGAGATGATGGCAAGATTGGTTTAGGAATGATAGGTTTATGGGTAGAAGATAGGTAACAGTGAAAACCCATGGGCTTTGGACTTAGACAAACCTGGTTCTGAATACTGATTCTGGCACTTACTGGCTTCTTACATGTAGAATGAGAATGATAATGTATGAAGTTTATGGATTGTTACGAAGGTTAAATGGAATATTACATTTCAGGTTTTTAGCCCAGTGCCTGGCAACATAGTAAGCACTAAATAAATGTTTATTCATTCATTTATTTATTAAATATGTAAATATGGGGGCGCCTGGGTGGCTCAATGGGTTAAAGCCTCTGCCTTCGGCTCAGGTCATGATTCCACGGTCCTGGGATCGAGCCCCACATCGGGCTCTCTGCTCAGCGGGGAGCCTGCTTCCTCCTCTCTCTGCCTGCCTCTCTGCCTACTTGTAATCTCTGTCTGTCCAATAAATAAATAAAAAAAATCTTTTAAAAAATATGTAAATATGTATTATGTGCCAGATGTTCATTTTGGCCCCAGGGTTTTAATAATATTAAATACCAAATATTGTGCCTGAGCTAGATTTTATTTGACTTTGGATTTCCAGGCTAAAACAGTTGAGTGTTTATTTGTATGTAAATAGCCATATTATACATTCCATAGTATGGAATGTTCTCAAGCAAAGAGTAACATCTAATCATAGAATTTTAGAATTTGTGATGATTCAATTTTATATATGACCCTGGTTTTTCTGTGTAAAGAGCTCTAATGTGCCAATAGTCAGCCTACTTATTGATACACTAAAGAGTTGGAAGGTCTCCTGGACCCCATTTCGTTGTTTTGATTTTTTTAATACTACACCATTAGGGCACCTGGGTGGCTCAGTGGGTTGACCCTCTGCCTTCGGCTCAGGTCATGATCTCAGGGTCCTGGGATCAAGGCCCATGTTGGGCTCTCTGCTCAGCAGGGAGCCTGCTTCCCCTGTCCCCCACCTGCCTCTGCCTACTTGTGACCTCTCTCTCTCTGTCAAATAAATAAATAAAATCTTTAAAAAAAATAGTACATCATTTAAAAAAATTTATTTATTTATTTGACAGACAGAGATCACAAGTAGGCAGAGAGGCAGGCAGAGAGGGAGGGCGAAGCAGGTTTCCTGCTGAGCAGAGAGCCCGATGCAGGGCTCGATCCCAGCTCCCTGGGATTATGACCTGAGCTGAAGGCAGAGGCTTTAACCCACTGAGCCACCTAGGCACCCCCAAAATAGTACACCATTAAAATGTGTGTTTGGGGAAGAATATTCTCCTGGCAGTGTTCCAAATGGATTGAGGAGGGCAGAGATTAGAAAGAGGGAGGGAGGCCTCTTTTTTTTTTTTTTTTTTTTTTTTTTTTTTAAAAGGTAGACTCCGGCCAGCTTGGAACCCAGTGTAGGTCCTGAACTCAGGACCCTGAGATCAAGAGTCAGACACTTAACCCAATGAGCCACCCAGGAGGCCTTTTTTTAATGCCAAGCTGGGGTGCCTATAGTGGGAATAAGGAAAAGGAAATGTTGAGTTAAGAGCATAGGGGAATAAGAATCAACAGATTTAGGTACTGACTAGGAGAGAGGAGAGGGAGGGAGAAGACTGGTGTAATATATTGCTGCCAGTTAACCTTTCCAGAGCAGTGTGGTGATTCATGACTTTCATGGTGTCTAGATCTTTACCATTGATGGAAGGTGTTATAAACATGACTAGAAGCACATATATGTTAACTTTCTCTAGGTCTATTATGTAATGATAGGAACTATATAGACAAACACTAGCTGTTAGAGAACCTAGAATATCTAAAACATTTTGTGTCTGTAGAGATGAAGAAAGGAAAAGTGGTTAGGTATGGCTGCATTAGACAGCACTAATCTTTTAAGTTACAAATTTGTAGATTGTAATATTTCTAGTTGTCTCCAAGGGAATTTAGTCATAGGTATGTATCAGAGCATCAGTAATTACAATATAAATGAGAACTGGTTTATCTCTGTTAGTCTGTGAGAGGAGAAACACGGAGTACTGGATGGACTGTGTTGCTGGTTGGGGCAAAGTCTTCCGTCTTTAAATCCTGTTCTCTTCTTTCACTCACAAGATTATTGACAGGTTGCAATATGCATAATGATGTAGGTGAGATCAGACTAGCATAGAGCTTGATAAGGCAGGCATTCTGGAGACTCTTTGGTCAGATAAGCTACAGTAATACTGACCAGGTGACAGGGTTACCTTTGGTACAAAGGAGAGATGGAATTGAGAAGAACAAAGGTAGAAACTGAGAAGCCAGTCAGCAGGGTATTGGCTAGTTGAAAGTTGACCGTGGCAGTGGACTTCGAGAAAGGAGAACAGATTCCAAACAGCTTTAATCAAGTTCTTGTTGCTAAATCTGTAGATTTAGGTTACTTGATGTTAGGACAGTGGTCATTCTGTCTTGAGATGTTCTGTTCCTTGGATTGCTGTAACATCAACTCTCCCAGCTGTCCTTCTACTTCTCTGGACATTCTTGGTCAGAATTCTTTGCAGCTTTTAATTTTTTTTTCTAATCCCTTAAATATTGATGTTCCTCAGGATTCTGTTCTAGGCTCTGTTCTCTTTCATTCTCACAGTCTTCCAGAATGATCTCATTCACTTTCATAACATTAATAACCATCTGTGTGCTAATGATTGCCACATTTTTGTCTCCAGCCAAGATCAGTCTACTAAGCTCCAGACTCTTATATTCAAGTCATATTCAACACCTCCTTTTGGATATTACACAGGCACCTCAAACTGAAGGTAGAATTATCTTTTCAAACTGCTCATTCTGTATTCCCCACCTCAATAAATAACATCACCATTTTCCTGATTCCCCAAGCTGTATACCAGCTATCATTTTCCCCTTTTTTTCTTTGCAGTATAATTTATATACAGTAAAATGCAGGGAATTTAAGTGTACAGTGTGATGAGTTTTGACAAATGTACATACCTATGTTGTCCTCATTCAATCATGGTATAAAATATATTCCATTATCCAGAAAATTTCCATATACCCCTTTGCCGGTCATTCTTAGACCCTTATTCCTACCCCTGACTGAGTTAAACCCTTTTCTTATTGCCTCTTCATTATTCGCTTTTCCTGTTCTTAAACTTCTTATAAATGGAATCATATGGTGTACTCTTTCAGTTTCTGACTTTTTTTTGTTCAACATATAGTTTTTGAACTTTAGGTTATTTTATAGATCAGCAGTTTATTTATTTGTTGCTGAATGATATTTCTGTGCATATACCATAATTTCTTTACCCAGTAGCTTATTGATGAATGTTTGAATTGTTTCTACTTTTTAAAGTTCTGAATAAAGCTTTTAAGGAATAGCCTTATAGAAGTCTTTTATGGTCACATGCTTTTTATATATTTAATTTAATTTATTTATTTATTCTTTTATTATACTTCAGAATGGAACTACCTGCTCATCTGATAGATAGTATGTTTAATTAATTGGAATTGCCAAGCAGTTCTTCAATAGTTACACAGTTTTACAGTCCTATTAGCAATGTTTGAAAGCTCAGCTCTTCCACTCCTTGCCATCATTTGGTATTGTCATTTTGACAATTTGAGCAGTTACAGTGGGTTTTGAGATATCCTTTTGATTTTAATTTTTAAATCTATCATGAATAGTGAAACACCATTTCATGTTATTGGCCATTTTTATATCCTTTGTGAAGTGTTTATTCACATATTTTGATAACATTTATTGGGTTTTATTTTTATCATTGTTTTGTAAGTTTCTTTGTGTATTATAAATACAAGTCCTTTGTCAGATTATATATATAGATTATATATATATACACACACACATATATATATAACATTTTTTTCCTACTCTCTGTCTTGATTTTTACTTTTTGCTATAATACCTTTTAATAAGTAGAAGTTTCAAATGTTGCTATAATATATCAGCTTCTTATTTTATGAATAATACCTTTTGTTTCCTGTTTAGAGAATCTTTGCTTAATCCAAGGTCATGAGGTCATGAATACAGTTTCTACATGTTACTCTAGAAGCTTTATAGTTTTAGATTTTACATTTAGTTTTTTATCTATTTCAGTTTAACTTTTTGCATATGATGTGAGGTAGAGATTAAGGTTCATTTTCTCCCCATGTCAAAATCCAGTTATTTCAGTGTCATTTGTTGACAAAATTTTTCTTTCCCTTATCAAAAACTAGATTTATTTTATATAATGGGTTTGTTTCTATAATCTGAATTCTGTTTCATTCATCTATTTGTTTAGACTTCTGTAACTACTACTTTATAAACCCTAGCTTTGTGATAAGTCATAAAATCTGGTAGTGTAAGCTTCAACTTTGTTTTTCTTTAACATTTTCTTGGCTATTCTAGGACTTTTATATTTGTATATCAACTTTAGAATCAGCTTGTCAGTTAAAAGAAAAAAGACTGCGAGGTTTTGGCTGGGATTGTTTTTACTCTGGATAGATTTAGGGGAGACTCGACTTCTTAACAACACTGAGTCTTCCAACCCATGTAATTGTTACATGTCTCCATTTGTTAGGGATTTTAAAATTTCTCTCAGCAATGTTTTATAGTTTTCAGTGCACGGGCCTTGCGCATCTTTCATTAGTGTTACCTAGTATTTGTTTATATGATATAAAAATACCATTAAGTTTTTATATATTAATCTGGAATCTTGCAGTCTTGCTAAACTTATTTATTAGTTTAATTACATACTTTTTGAATTTTTATATGTGTACAATAAAGCATCTCTGAGTTGACATTTTTGCTTCTTCCTTTCATATATTTATGATTTTTCAGTTGCCTTATTGCAGTGATTTGGACCTGGGTTACAGTGTTGAATTAGAGTGGTGAAAGTGGACACCTTTCCTTGCTCCTGATCTAATATTAGCTGTAGGTTTTTTCATTTAAGTCCCTCTTTTGTATTAGCTGTAGATTTTTTAAAAATAAATTCTTCATCAGAGTAAGCTCTCCTTTTTTTTTTTTTCTTTTAAGATTTTATTTATTTATTTGACAGAGATCACAAGTCAGCAGAGAGGCAGGCGGGGGTGGGGGATGGGGGTGGGAAGCAGGCTCCCTGCTGAGCAGAGAGCCTGATGTGGAGCTAAAGGCAGAGGCTTAACCCACTGAGCCACCCAGGCGCCCAGCTCTCCTTTTCCCTTAGTTTGTCCAAGGTTTTTTGGTTTTGCTTTTAATCACTAACAGGTATTGAATTTTATCAAATACTTTTTTGGGGGCATCTTTTGAGATAGCCATATTTTTCTTCTTTATTTTGTCATTATTGATTTTCAAATGGTAAATTAACCTTGTTCTCTTCAAATAAACCTATTTGAGCAAGATGTGTATTATCCTTTTGATATATTGCTGGATTTTATTTGCTAACATTTTTTAATGATTTTTGCATTTATAGTCATGAATGGTACTTCTCTTTTCTTGTCATGTTCTTGTCATGTTTTGGTACAAGGATTATACTGGTCTTATAAAACAAATTGAGAAGTGTTTCCTCTTCTTTGAAAGATTTTGTTAAAACTAGTATAATACCAGTGAAGTTCTCTGAACCTAGAGTTTTGTACATGAAAGTGGTTTTAATTACAAGTTTAGTTTCTTTAACCAATAATGGCGATTCAGATTTTCTAATTCATTTATTTGTTTTGGAAACTTGGGATTTTTTTAAGCAATTTGACTGTCATCTAAGTTTTTAAATTTTTGGCATGTTGCTCATAATTTCCCAGTAATTCCCTTTAAATGTCTATAAGATCTGGTGATGTCTTTCCTTGTGTTCCTGATGTTGGTAATTTGTTTTTGGGCCTCATTCTTTTTTGTTTTGTTTTGTTTTTTTGAGGTGGGGCATCATTCTTTATTTCTCCTTCTCTCTCACTTTTCACATCTACACATTCCTATTCCCTTTGTAATTTAGAGCAATGCCTAAACTTTTCCTAAGGAGGCTATAATAACCACACTCTAGCCTTCCTGTTTACAGTCTTGCCTCTGTGTCCTGTTTACCTGCTTTTAGGAAGAAAGATCTTTCTAAAGTATAAATGTAATTAAATCTTTTCTCGCTTAAAACTTTAATGGTTTCATAATTCCTTCAGGAAAAAAAAATCTGTGCTTCTTCCTATGAAATACAAAGTCATCAATGATAAGGTGTTTGTCTCAATAGATACCTGTCTTTTCTTATATTTACTTCTCCCTTTTTATCTCTTCCCACATGCCATAAGGAAGTATACTGCCTTTCTAGGGATTCTGATTTGTCATATTTCACCTAAAAACAGAATGCAGCATTTCAGATGTGATATGATCTATAATAAGTGGACAAAAATTGCCTCCTAACTTCTCCTTTACTGAGATAATTGTTAATATTTGATTGGTATGGTCTCAATATATATTATTTGTTTGACATAATGCTTTTTATTCCATAGATTTTTATATTCACAGCACTGTCTTTCCCCAAAACATTATTTTAGAGCCCAGTTTCCATTTTACTGTTATCTCAAAGCATACTAAGTAATAGGGCTGCATCTGTTTGCTCCAGTTAGAGTGCCTCTCAGAGAGCTGTTTGATCCCTCCTCCTCAAACCCATGGTAATGAGTTTATTTCAGCTTGGCAGTGTTAGTGTTGGTATTCGACCTGCCACCAGATGACTAGATGATGTGTATTTCTTTATAGTACCATTTCATAGTTTGCAAAATCAAGAAACAGTCCTCTGAAACTGTCTAGCTGGTTTGGAAGTAAAGCAGTTGTTCCTTTCCTTGTCAGTTCTTCACCTCCTCACCCTCAGGGGAATCAGGATGCCCCATGTTATGTTTAAAAGCCTAAACATATCAAACTTTTATTCATCTGTTGGGTTTGAAAGGGGGACGTTATTAGCTCTGTCTTGATGTAGCAGGGGCTCTGAAAGTCTATTTGGATAACACTGAAGATTGGAGGAAATGTGACTCTGTCTGTGTGTTTTAAGCCCCTAAGGTAAGATCAGAAAGCGTCTGGGGCAGTGAGAGCCAAATAGCTGAAGTCATACATTAATTATGGTCATGAATCATTTTTATTTTTAAAGTCTTTACCATTTGACAAGGTTGTTTGCATAGTACCAGTGAGTTTCAGGCAGCATTTTCCCCCTTTTAAAGTAACAGGCTATTTTGTTGATTTCTGCTCTGAGTTGATAATGCCTATTATTATTACAATTCTGATGATTTTTCTTAGTAAAAATTGCATGTTTCCTTACTTAAGTGAGTAGTTTTTATTTTATTTTTGTTTTGAATATAGTATTTAAAGTTGTAAATATAGGGAACTATCACTATAATCTTTCACTCTCCCACTGATACCTGTAAAAAATATTCAAATCTTGGGACTGAGCTTTTATGTTCAGGAGTTAGTTGACATGCAGTTCGCAGATATCTTTTGAGTGCCTCCTTTGTGCCACATTCTGTTCTAAGCACTGAGAATGTATATAAAAATAAGAGATTTTTTTTTTTCTTGGAGAGATCTAGTAAGGAAATAAACAGTTGCTATAAAATGTGGTTCTGTCATCTTTGTTAGAGGTTCGTATATGGAATGCTGTAGATTTCCAGAGGAAGGAGTGCCTTCATCTGTCTGGAATAGTCCAGAAAGGTCTTTGAAGAAGCGATTGTGCTTGAACTGCCTTTTTAATGGACTCAAGAGTGTACTTATCTGTTAAGAGATGGGGAAAACTTACAGGCAGATAGATCAGCTCACTCAAAGGCACAGAAACAAAAAAATGGCATGATGTGCTTGGAGAATTGCTGGGAGCTGAGCACGCAAGTTAAGGACTATCAGGAAATGAGGCTGGAGATAAATGCTAGGACTGCATGACAAGGGGCCTCTCTTTGCTTTTAAATTTCTGTAGAGCCAACTTTGTAAGAGAGTATTACTACCAAGAGAGTGTGTACACATGCATTCCCAGCGCAAGAGACAGTAGGATGGAGTGTAACCTCTGTTGGATTCCACAGGAGCCTCGAGGAAGTTGCTTGAGTAACTTAGCTCATGAGCAAACTAGCTATAGTAAGAGTTGTTCCCTTCTAGATGACCTAAGTTGCTCCCTTTTAGATGGCCCTTTTAGATGATCTAAGAAATCCTCAATAACTATCAAGCAATTTCTGAAAGTGCAGAATATGTCATGAATATTTTTGGTGTATAGTATCATCATCATCATCATCATCATCATCATAATGTAGGCAGAGGTAGTAATGTCTTTGCTTGTGTTCCTGATATTGGTTCCCGATGCCATCGAATCCCTGAAAATGTTCACCTTGTATATAGGTTATCTTTCAGGTTAGAATCATTGAATGATTTTTAAAAATTGAGGTAAAATTTACACAGTGAAATGCATAGATCCTAAGTATAAATTCTGCATATAGCTATGTACCCGCACTCCAGGAAAGATACGTTAGACATTTCCATCACCTCAGGGAGTTCCCTTTGTTTCCCCTGTCTTCTACCAGTCAGTCCCACCCCACACAGCAACTCTTGATTTCTGTCATCATGGATTGCTTTTACCTGTTCTTGAACTATGTATAAACGGAATCATACAGTCTACTTTTTGTTCTTGGCTTTTTTCACTCAACATAATGCTTTTGAGATTAGTTCAGATTGTTGTGTGATTCAGTGTGTCTTCCTTTGTATTGATGAGTAGAATTATACCTCAGTTTGTTTATTAATGCTCCTGTTTGATGGACATTTGTGTTGTTTTCTATGAAAATCTTCTACAGATCTTCATGTAGACATATGTTCTTACTGTTCTTGAGTAAATGCTTAGGAGTAGAAATACTGGGTCATAGGTTAGATGGATGTTTAACTTTATAAGAAACTGTTTTCCAAATTGTACTTTTTTACACTCTTACTGGTAATGTATACAAGTTGCTCCACATCCTTGCTAGTATTAGGTGTTGTTATTTTAATTTTGGCTATCCTAGCTGGTGTAAAATGGCATCTTCTTATGATTTTAATTTGCATGTTCATGATGACCAAGATGTTGAGTACCTTTTCTTGTACTTACTGGCCACTCTTATGTCAACTTTGTGAAGAATTTTACTTTTTTGCCCATTTTTTATTGGGTTGTCTTTTTGTTACTGATTTATAAGAGTTCTTTATATACTCCAGACACAGTCCTTTGTCAGATTGATGTTTTGCAAGTATCATCTCCCAGACTGCTTATCATTTTCTTAATGCCATCTTTAGATGTACAGACATTTTTTATTTTTGTGAGGTCCAATTTATCTATTTTTAATTTTATGGTTAGTGCTTTTCATGCCTTCTCTATGAAATCTTTACCTCCCCCAGGGTTGCAAGAGATTCTCTATTTTTTCTACAAGTTTTATGATTTTAGGGTTTATGTTTACTGTGTTGTCATTGAATTAATCTTTTGCATGTGCTGTGAGGTAGGGAATGAAATTAACTTTTTTTGCCAGTTTATCCAGTACCATTTGTTTAGAAAACTTTATTTTCTCCATTAGTTTGTCTGGGTTCCTTTGTCCAAAATCAGTTGGCCATATATGTGTAGCTTTATTTATTTAATCTTTACTCTGTTCCTTTGATCTATGTTTTCATCATTATGCCAGTACCATATTGTTTTGATTATGTAGTTTTATTTATTTTTTTTTAAATTTTTTATGTATTTATTTGACAGACAGAGATCACAAGTAGGCAGAGAGGCAGGCAGAGAGAGAGAGGAAGGGAAGCAGGCTCCCTGCTGAGCAGAGAGCCCGATGCGGGGCTCGATCCCAGGACCCTGGGCTCATGACCTGAGCCGAAGGCAGCGGCTTTAACCCACTGAGCCACCCAGGCGCCCCTGTAGTTTTATTTTAAAAAGTGTATCTGGGTTTATCTCTTCTAGAGTCTTTGTTTTTCTTTATAAATTACAGTATCAGCTTCTTAATTTCTTTAAAAAAATGAAAGCCTTCTGAGATCAGAATTGTGATTGTGAAACAAAGACCTGTGTATAGAAATATAATGAATTTCTGTATATTGACCTTGGATCCTGTGACCTTATTAGTTCTAGTAGTTGTTTTGTAGATTACTAATGAAATTCATTTTCATTATATGAAAATCATGATATCTAAAAATAAAGACAATTTGTATATATGTATAAAGAAATATATAAGCTATATTTGAAGACCAACAGATTAAGAAAGACGCAAACCGATAATGAAGGCAAAAAAGAAAAATAGTTCTTAATTTTTTCAGTGTTTCTTGTTTCAGAGTGGCTACTGCTGCTTTAACTGGGATTATTGTTAATTCTTTTTTTCTTTGTATATACCCATAGGTAATATTTTTTGTTATCAGTGATCTTCTCCTGGTGACTTTAACACTCCACTTAATTTCTCTGGGCTTCAGTTTTCACCTTTGTAACATGATAGAATTCAACCAAATTCTTTCCTTTAAGAAAAACAAAAACAAAAAACAAACGTTATTTATCTATAGAGAGAGCACATTGAGGGAAGGACAGAGGGAGAGAATCTTCAAGCAGACTTCCTGCCCAGTGTGGAACCTGACTGTGGGCTTGATCCCTTGATCCATGAGATAATGACCTGAGATGAAACCAAGAGCCAGGTGCTCAATCAACTGAGCCACCGAGGAACCCCCTCAACTAGATTATTTTCTAAGGTGTCTTCCAGACTCCTGTGAGTTTGCCATTTTAGCTCTCAGTATATCAGAGGTGGGCAGGCAGGCAGGAATAGAAAGGATGTTTTTAGGGTCCACAGTAATTCCTGTTTATTTCATTATAAATATGCTAGGGAATTATGAAATGGTCAGTTTGAGTTGGTTACTAGTTCTGCTTATCCTGGAAGGTTTGTCCTCACTTTGTTCCATTTATATCTGTCGCTCTGTGTTAAAAGTTTATAGTTAACTCACTTAAATTTTTCTGCAACTTTTATTTGTAGGCTTCATAGAGCCCAGTGTGCAATTAAACAGACTCAGGTAACTGTTCAGAAAATTGGAAAGGAAATTGAAGAAAAGCTAAGGCTCACATCTACAAGCAATGAACTGGTAGGTTTTAAAATATGTTTACTTGTTTAGACTCCTTGATCTCTAAATGTGATCATCATGTTCTTCTTATATTAATTAATTTCTTTTTCGGAAAGCTTTATTTTTTCTTCTAATGTTTTGCTGAGACTTATGTTGGCATTTAAATGTTGGAGAACACTTTCCTATTTCCTATAATCTAACATGCAGAGTGCCTGCCTTTTGCCGCTAGGTGAAATTTGAGATTACATACAATTACTTAGAAAATAACTAAACGTTATTTTATTAATGTCTTACCAATGTAAACTCTAGATGCCAACTGTATAGTGAATAAGAAATAGCTGCCAGAAAGAAAAAAAAAAAACAAAACGAACTTTAGGGACTAATCTCCTTTTAAAAGATGAATTTAAAATTATTGGATTGGACTTAATAGGTTGGTTTAGGGATGGTGTTCTCTCTTGGGAAAGATTCCTTTTGGGAAAGATTGATGAGGCATTTCCAAAGAAATAGAAATTCCAACCCAAATAGACGGATTTAATATATTAGTATAATTTGGGGTTGTTTTATACTCTTTCTAGTGGACAAAAATACTAATTTTGATATAAAGATTGTGTCTTTGTAAGCAGAATAGTAGGCATAACTAATAAATTGAACTTTTCTCAAAATGAAGCCACATGGCTATGGTTAGCTTTTGATGAAATTTGTGCTATGGATTATGATAGTTAAAATACAATTCAAATCCTCAAATTAAGTCCTAACCAAAAAGGCTTGAAGTATTTGTTTTGTCCTAGATAGGCAGTATCTTCCAGTTGTCATTTATAGCACCATCAACTTAGGAGAAGGCCTTTGTACCTCTAAACAAATATTCTGTATTATCTTGAAGATATGCCAGCGATAGTAATTTAATAGATGAACTATAGAAAAACAGCACAGTTAGCCATCAACAGAGATGTCTCTCTCATGGAATTTGAAGTGAATGGATGATGATGTATTTAAACTATATAAAATTGCTGATTTTGACCCATAAATGGCAGTTTCATATAATTCAACCTGATGGATAAAGTGTCTGATGCTCACAGCGGGCATACAAAATATGGTAGCT
The DNA here is from genome assembly GCF_002288905.1 of Enhydra lutris kenyoni. Taxonomy (NCBI): domain Eukaryota; kingdom Metazoa; phylum Chordata; class Mammalia; order Carnivora; family Mustelidae; genus Enhydra; species Enhydra lutris. The sequence continues at coordinate 14,452,223 of NW_019154152.1, forward strand.
ATAATAGCTATAGTAGTAATGCTTATCCATCTGATTTTTCTTGCCTTTGGAAAATCTTCGTTTTGGAGAAGCTGTTAAACCACCTCTTGTTTTAACTCAGCCTTGGTAAAGGAAGAAAAGCCAGACTACAAATATATTGGAAAAGGAGAAAAAGCAGCTAATTTTAAGCCTTTCTGTAGTGTATAGAAATGCCACATTTATAGAACCTTTGAGGACAAATTGCTAGGGTTTTTTTCTTTCTTTCTTTCTTTCTTTCTTTCTTTCTTTCTTTTTTTCGTCTCCCAAGGCAAGACTGAGAAATTACTTATTTCATTAAATGACAGCATATGTTTTGTCTCAGTATGGAAAAATGTATGTTTAATCCTATTTTTCTAAAATATAAGTGGTGACACACCAAGCAAGGTGATAGAATGTGTGAGTTTAAGGAGGTCAGGTTCAGAGGTTCACTGTGTGTTTTTATGCTGCCTGGTCAACATAGACAAGAATTATTGATTTTTGAACTGAAGGTGAACCTAGGCATCATCTAGTTCCCATATAATTTCCCTAAAACCAACCCTCCTCAGTACATTCTGTTCCCTTCCCTGTTATATTTTTCTCCATAGTATTTATTACCCTTTAACATGCTATATATTTTACATTGGTATTTTATTTATCTGTCTCTCTAATCTCTGTGAGGGGAGACATTTTTGTCTGTGTTTCTTCACTGCTGTATTCACCAGTGTCTAGAAGAGTGCTTAACACATAGTAGGTTCAATAAATATTAGATTTACAAATGAATCTAGCATGTTAAATAACAAAATTCAACCAAGTTAATTTGAGTATCTACTTGACTTTTTCAAATGATTTATGAATCAGTGGGGCGGCACCTCTTCTAGAGAGAGCTCCAAAGCTCTCTCCAAAGAGTCCTACAGAATGCAAGGTTTTTAATAGAAGGAGGGTGGGGGCAAGAAAGTTATTAGCAAAAGAAAAGGATTTTTCCAGGCAAGGCGGCTTTCTAGGAGTAAAAGCAAGGTCTCTTAGCTTGTGGATTGCCTCATCTTCTTTGTGGGGAAAGAGAGGGCCAAAGTCGCAATCTTACTAGCATGGTTTGAAAGATTCTTGGCTGGCCAGATAAGACTGCATTTCTAGAGGAGGTTAGTTTGGGAACTTGGTCTAAGTGACACTATTTGGGGCTTATATTTTGTCTTTTTATTTATTTAGTTTTTAAATAAGGATTAAAAACAAGCATTAAACTGTTAAAAAAAAGGACGGAGAATGAGGCCTGAAGAAAGGAAACAACTTTCCCATAATCATTTGACAAGTAAAGACAAATTTTGGTTTACTTGTCTTCTTTCAGGGAATAATACCATTTACTTGTTAATTTTCTACTTTACAACTTATCTGTAGCAAATTAGAAACCTTTACCTACTACCTTTTTCCCTCATTCCTTTCTAAATTGGCCCAAGGTCATTATACTTCAACCCAAGCATTTTCAATTTTTAAGAATTGACTTTAATTTTAGCCTATATCTAGGGGCACCTGGGTGGCTCAGACAGTTGAACGTCTGCCTTCAGCTCAGGTTGTGGTACCAGGGTCCAGGAATTGAGCCCCGCATAGGGCTCCTGCTCAGTGGGGAGCCTGCTTCTCCCTTCTCCCTCTGCCTCTCCCCCTGGCTTGTGCTGTCTGTTGCCTACTCACTGGCTCTCTCTCTCAAATAAGTAAATAAATAGATAAGTAAATAAATAAAATAATTTTAGCCTATGTATAATAAGAAGACATACTTGATGCTGAAAGAAATTAGAACACTTTGTAAGACCAAATGTAAGTACCTCTGTTATTAGAAATTGAGTTCATACTTGATGGCTTTTAAAGATTTCGCATCTTCTCATACTACATCAATAGACAACTTATCTTTTTGACATTTAGTTACATTTCTTATGAAATTTCTGCCATTGTTATCTTGAATTTTTGCCTATATGTTTTGGATTTTGTCAGCTGCCTTTCCTGTATCTGTTGATAATTGTATTTTTGCCCATGTTCTTGTATAATGATGATAAAATACATTGATTAATTTTTAAATGTTAATCCAGTGTTGCATTTTTGGGGAAAGCCCCTCTTGTTCATGAGGAGTTATTATTTTTTTATGTGTATTGCCAGATTCAATTTGCTAAAATGTTTCAAGTTTTTTTTAAAGATTTTATTTTTAAAGATTTAAAAAAATTTTTAAAAAAGTAAATAAATACATAAAGTAATAAATAAATAGAAAGATAAATAAATTAAAAGATTTTTATTTATGTATTTGTGAGCAAGAGAGAGAAAGCACCACCGGAGGAGGAGTAGAGTGAGAAGGAGATGCAGACTCCCTGCTGAGCAGGGAGCACAATGCCCTGGGACTCCGGGAGCATGACCTGAGAGAAGGCAGATGGATAACTGGCTGAGCCACCCAAGTGCCCCTGTTTAAAGGATTTTTGCATCTATATTTACAGGGAATATTGGTCTGTAATTTTGTTTTCTTATAATCTGTTCGTGTGGTTTTGTTATCAGGGTGATATTGGCCATAACTAGTGATTTGGGAAGTGTTTTTTCTTCTATTTTCTAAAAGGATGTGTGTAGAATTGGAATTATTTCTTAAATGTTTGGTAGGATTTACCAGTGAAGCCATCTGGGCCTGAAATTTTCTTTGTGGATTTTGAACTAAGAATTCAGTTCTTTATTAGTTGTGGATTATTGACATTATCTGCTTCTTGAGTGAGCTTTAGTAATTTATGTCTTTCAAGAATTTGTCCATTTCATTTAAAAGGTTAGTCTTTTTAATTTTAGCTCTTCTCTTATTGGATGTGTAGTGTTCTCTAATTTTAGTTTATAATTGCATTTCTGTGATAAACATTTTTCATATATTTATTGGTCACTTGTGTATCTTTAAGAAGTGTAAGTTTATTTCTGCCCATTAAAAAAAATAAACTATTTAGGTTTACAGAAAACTTGCAGAGATAGTTCAGAGAGTTTCCATTTGAGTTTCATCTGGTTTCCCTTAATATTAACCTCTTCTATAACCATGTTACATTTCACATGGTACATTATCAAACCAAGAAGTTGACACTGATACATTACCATTAGCTGTGGCCTTTATTCAGGTTTCACCAATGTTTCCACTCATGTCTTTCTTTTAAATAAATAAACTTTATTTTACAACAATAGTAGATTTATAGAATTTTTACAAAGATGGTACAAAGAGTATACCCTACAACCAATTTCTCCTGTTACTAACATTTTACCTTAACGTTATAGTTAATGCATCTGTACTGATAAATCATCATTCACTAAAATCCATGCTTTCTTGAGATTTCCTTAATTCTCACCTGAAGTTCTTTTCTCTTCCAGGATCCTGTGCAGGAACCCATATTACATTTAGTAGACAGGCTTCCTTAGACTCTTCTTGGATGTGACAATATTTCAGGCTTTCATTGTTTTTAATGACTTCGACAATTTTGAGGATTACTTGTCAGATATTTTATAGAATATCTCCTGATTGGGACTTGTCTGATGTTTTGCCGTGATTAGCCTAGATTCTGATATCCCTTTTTTTGGTTCCAGTATCCAGCCCAGGATACCACACTGAATTTAGTCATGCCTTCCTAGGCTTCTCTGATCTAGGACAGTTTCTCATTCCTTCCTATATTTAAATCACTATTTCTTATCAGTGTTGATATTTACCTGAGTCACTACTTGGTTAAGGTAGTGTCCCCCAGGTTTATCCATTATACTCCTTTGGAGTATCCTTTCCATGCTAAATTTTTTGGAAGCAAAATACTAAGTCCAGCCTTCATTCCAGTAGAGGGGACTAGTTTCATATTTTTCCCCTCATTTTTAAATGGGATTTCTGTCTTCTTATGTTAAACAGAGGGGAAGGGGAGAAGGAGAGAGGAGAGTGCGTGTATATGCACATGTTTGCATGTATATTTGTATTTTTCTTAACGTTCTGTGACTTGCCTTTTCATGTTCTTAATGATGTCTTCCAAGGAGCAAAAGTTTAAAAGTCTAATGAAATAAAATGTATTTTTTAATGTTATTTTATAGGCAGGGTTTTTGTTTTCTTTGTAAGAAATGTTTGACTAACCTAAAGTTGCATCAATTTCTTCTGTGTTTTGTTAAAGAAATTTTATAGTTTGGGGCTTGTCATTTAGATCTATGATCCATCTCAAGCTAGTTTTTTTGTACAAGTTCAGTAAGGTTCTTTTTGTTCTATATGAATATACAGTTGATTTAATGGTATTTTCTGGTTTAATTGTTTTAAAATATTTGTCCAAAATTAATTGACCAAATATGTGTTCATCTATTTCTGGATTCTCTGTTTTGTTCCACTGATCTATATGTCTACCTTTTACCAAATACCAAAGTCTCTTACAAATCTGTTGTTTTAATACCAGGTAGGGCAAGTCCTCCAGTTTTGTTCATTTTATAAGTTACATGGGTTGTCCATGTTCTTTGTATTTCCAAGTGAATTGAGAATCAGTTGATCCATTTCTTTAAAAAAAAAAAAGCCTGTTGCAATTTTGATAAGGATTTGTAGATCAGTTTGTGGAGAATTGCCATCTTAGCAATAATGAGTCTATGGAACATGGCATTTATTTCTTTTATAGACTTTTCTTTAATTCTCCCAATATCTTGCAGCTTTCACTATAAAGATTTTGGACATCTTTTATAAGAGTTATTCCTAAGTAGTTTATTTGAATTCTGGGGAGGCATTCTTGCAAATGGGATTGGTTTTGAATTTTTGTTTCTTTTCTTTTTTTTTTTTCTCATTTTATTTCTTTTCAGCGTTCCAGAATTCATTGTTTATGCACCACACCCAGTGCTCCATGCAATATGTGACCTCCATAGTACCCACCACCAGGTTCACCCATCCCTCCACCACCCTCCCCTCCAAAACCCTCAGTTTGTTTCTCAGAGTCCACAGTCTTACCTGTTTGTTGCTAGTAGGAAAGAATACAGTTCTTACTAATTTATTAACCTAGTATCTTGCATTCTTGTTCTATTTACTTTTTAGTTCTCAAGAGTTATTTTGTATGTTTATTGAGATTTTCTGTGTAAACAACCATACCTGCAAACTTGGGCTGCCTTGTGTGCTTTATTATTTAATTTTTCTGACTTATTTCTATAACTAGAACATACAATACAATATTGAATAAAAGTGATACTAGTAGAAATCCTTTCTTTGTTCCTGTTCATGGGGGAAATGATTCCTCCTTTCTTAATTAAGCATAATGATAGTAATACCTTTATTGGTGTTAGGAAGTTCCCTCTTATTCCTAGTTTCTGAGAGTTTTTATCATGAATGGATGTTGAATTTTGTTAGATGCTTTTTCTGAATCTATTGAAATAATCATGTGATTTTTCTCATTGATTCTCTGTAATTTCAGATGTTTAACATTACATTTCTGGAATAAACCTGAATTGATTACAGTATATACTCTTTTTTGTATCTTGCTGGATTTGATCTAGAAATAATTTCAAGGATTTTATGCTATATTTATTAGGGATGTTGAAATACAGTGTTTTTTTTTTTTTTAATATTTTTTTATTTATTTGACAGAGATCACAAGTGGGCAGAGAGGCAGGCAGAGAGAGGGGGAAGCAGGCTCCCTGCTGAGCAGAGACCTGATGCGGGGCTTGATCCCAGGACCCTGAGATCATGACCTGAGCTGAAGGCAGAGGCTTAACCCACTGAGCCACTCAGGCACCCTGAAATACAGTGTTTTAAATTATTTTATCAGATTGGTAGTAGGATTACTGTAGCCTGCTCAAATTATTTGATCAGTGTTCCTTTTTCCTATTCCATCTTGACCAGAAGCAGAAGTGTCTGCTTTTACTATTTCTAGTCCTCTGTTGAGATTTTATCTTTTTATTCATTATGAGAGTTATTTACTTTTTCTGGGACTTGACTGAGATGTCATATCTTTTTATTCATTATAAGAATATTTTACTTTTTCTCACTCAGCATATTTATAATAGTGGCTTTAAAGTCTTTGTATGATAATTCTAACATCTCTGTTATCTTGGGGTTGGCATATGGTGATTGTCTTTTCCCTAGAGAGTGAATAACATTTTCCTGGCTCTTCATATATTGGGTAGTACTATATAGTATCCTGGACAATGTGAATGTAATTTTGTGCAATGTCTGGATTTTGTTACTTTCCTCTGAAGAACATTGATGTTTTCATTTTAGCAGGTAGTCAGCTTGGTTAGCCTCAAACTGTCATGCCTGCAATGGACCTTGGCTCAGATTTCATTCAGTTCAGTACTTTTACCTTTAGGCCCAGCAGCTTTCTGTTTGCCTCATACATGTGTGGTTTATGATTCAGAGATTCATATTGAATTTAAACAGAATCTGGGTGTCCATTCTCTGGCTTCCTCTATTCTGGTGGCCTTGATTGTATGATCTCTTTTCCCCTGGTTCCCCTGGTCAGAGAGATGGTTGTCTTTCTTTGGAGTTTGACTGCAGCCACCCTCAGCACAAAGCTACAGAAAAGAGGAAATTCACACTTTGTGTTGGTTGCTTGCACCAGGTTCTGAGTCTCTCCACAATTTACCTGTCACTGATCAATCTCCAGAATCCTCAGGTAGTAGCTTTTTGTAATTTAATTAGAGTCTGGAGCTATTACTTATGAGAGGACAAGTTTGTTACGTGCTTATTCTCTTATAGTGGAAGTAGAACTTAAGTATTTTTTTTTTAAAGATTTTATTTATTTATTTGAGAGAGAAAGAGAGAGTGAGAGCACATGAGAGGGGAGGTCGGAGGGAGAAACAGACTTCCCATGGAACTGGGAGCCTGATGTGGAACTCGATCCCAGGACTCTGGGATCATGACCTGAGCTGAAGGCAGTCACTTAACCAACTGAGCCCCCCAGGGACCCAACGTATGTATGTTTTATTATTATATATCTTTTGCTTTATCTTCCTAGCTGGACCTGGGTTCTAGGCCTTATATTGCCACTGAGTCTATGAAATTAATGAGTTGGATTAAGTTTTTTCCTAAGGAAATATTTTCCCTTTCTTAGTGGTTGAGAAGGTGTAAGTGCAATAGAAAGAACCTACAAATGACATTTAAAAGCAAATTTGTTCTCATAGGACAACTGCCATAGTTCATAGCTTTTCCCCAGATTGTTAATTATTTCCAGGTTTTGTGGGAAAACTAATATAGATGAATGTTCCCTAAGCCACCATTCTCAAACTTTTTGGTCTCAAGACTCCTTTATGCTCTTAAAAATTATTAAGACCTCAAAGATCTTAGCATATATCTGTTGATGATGCCTAGGCTAATAAAAGACAGATGGATTCTCACATTTATTTCTGCAATCAATCTGTTGTGATACCACAAATCTTAGAGACTCTGGAAAACTCTGCTATATAGTTATGAGAAAATGAGAGTGAAAAAGGGAGATAACAGCTTAGTAGTATTATGAAAATATTTTTGATCTCACAGATGCTGAAATGGTCTCAGAAATTCTCATGGTTTCCTGACCATGTTTTGAGAACATTTTGTCTAAGACTTTTTAGCTCCAGTGTGATCTAAAGAAAATTGCTTCCTTTAGTACAAATTAGTCTGTCATTCTGAAATGAATCTTTAACATTGCCCATCATTGTCTTTGTAAAGACCCACAAATAGGAATGTGTGTGCTTGCAAATAGATGAAACTGATTTTCAGAACAGATACATGTTGTATAAAAACATCAAAATCCAGCTAACAGTGATCCATTGGAGATGCACATGTGACATTAACTAGGAGTAAACAGATAAATAGAACACAGAAACTCATTAGAAGATACTTACAGAACATTAAGGTCTTTGAGCTCTTGTGTTAGATGCATTGGAAAGGAAGCAGAACCAGATCCCACTTGGGCAGGTTTGTTTACTCTACTCCTCAGAAATTAGAGCCAACCATCCTGGTTTTGAATGACTTGATACATTTCTGTAAGTGGGCCAGTTTCTGCACATGGACCATAACACAAACACACTGTAAACATGCCTTCCTGTATTAGTTTAGTCTTTAGATTAACTTGTACCCGTGGTTCTTTGATTCTAGAAAATATTTCCCAATTTGACTGTATACCCTGGAATAGAACAGATTAACCCTCTAAGTAGGCAGATCTCTGTGTTCTGTGAAAAGTTGTTTTCCTGTTTTTGGTTTTTTTTTTTTTTTTTTTTTTTTTTTCCTCGACCAGGTAGAATTCAATTTGGCTATTTTATGGAGAAATTCAAGTTGTGAAAATTGAACACTTCTTTGTGGGAAAAGATTGCTCCTGAAGAATTTACATATTTTTTTCTCTAAGTGATATAAAAACACACTAGAGTGTCATGATCACACTACTGAATTACTAAAGAAACCCAAATTGTTTCTTGATTCCTTTTTCTTTAATGATAAACAAACTCACTGACTTTGGTCTTTGTTTTTACAGTGGGTCGATAGGGCAAAATGGCTTTTATCTCTATTAGACCCAAGCTCGTAGAAAGCAGATAACATTTCTCATTCATTTAGAAGCACATAGTATGCCCTTCATAAATGTTTGCTTTGTTCAAGAAAAATTGCTTAGGAATGTTTCATATTTCATAAGAGTTTTCCAGTCAAATATAATAAAGATGATTGGAAATAAGCTTTTGTGCTTGTTTTCTCGGCTTGAATGTCTTTAACAGATGATCAAGCCATCTGTTTAGAATCAGTATTTCAGTGATGAGGAAGAAAGCATTTTGGGTGAGAAACAATAGCTATAAAGTACTTTCCACACAACTGCCAAGTCATTTTCCATGCCCGTTGCTTCAACAAGGCCATACCATTTCTCATCTCACTGAGTGCCCTTGCTTCTTCAATATTTGTAAGTCAGATAGAGATGCTGACTTTCATCTTTTCAAGTTTCTTACCTGCCTGATAAACCTATTTAGTTTATTGAAAATAATTTTTTTCTCATTACAATTTTAATTAATATATGTTTTAGGAAGGAGATAAGAATTTACTAGGTATGACCAAATATTACTGTTTGGTTAAGATTTATGTCATAGAAAATCATGTAATGTATATTTTTGACACTTGATAAAGACCAGGAGATGAGGGCAAACACATTCACAGGACAGTAATTGTGTGTGAATGCAAACATGTGCAAGCACATATATGTTTATTGTGGGACAGGATTTCAGATTTTATCTGGAGGAAAATTCTGGCCCCTAAAGGGGTCTGAGTAAAAAGGGAGTCTGAGTAAAGTTTAGAGTGTGGTGTCATAGGATTTGGTAGGAAGTATTTTAATGGAAAGATAAATTAATAAACTTAGTCAGCAAACTTAATTGTATCTCTGGTAGAATGTGTCTGGGCCTTGTTTTATCAAATAAACATTCAGTGAAATTGACTTTTTTGAGATATGGTTCTATCACTTTTTTTAAAATATGCTTTATTTTTTAGAGTAGTTTTAGGTTCGCAGAAAAATTGTACAGAAAGTTATTTCCCCTCTTCTCTTCCCAGTTTCTTTTGTTCTTAATATCCTATATTAGAGTGATATATTTGTTACAACTGTTGAGTTAATATTAGTAGAATATTAACTTTGTGGTTTGCTCCATGTTGTACAGTTCTCTAGGTTTTGACAAATACACAGTATCATGTATCCACCATGCAGTATCATGCAGTGTAATGACACTGGCCTAAAAATCTCCTAGGATAAATCTACCTATTCATCCTTTTTCTCTCTTTTAGAACCCCTGGGAACCACTGATCTTTTTACTGTCTCCATGCTTTGCCTTTTTCAGGAATGTCATATAGTATGTAGCCTTTTCAGATTGGCTTATTTTACCTAGCAATATGCATTTACGGTTCCTCCATGACTTTTCATAGCTTGATAGCTCGTTTCTTTTTATTGATGAATAATACTCCATTGTATAGATATGCCACAGTTTGTTTAACTGTTAACCTATTGAAGTGCATCTTGGTTGCTTCCAACCTTTGGCACTTGTGAATAAAGCTGCTATAGACATTCACGTGTAGGTTTCTGTATGGACGTAAGTTTTCAACTCATCTGGATAAATATCCAGGAGCATGATTGCTGGATTATACAGTAATAAGTCTATGTTTAGTTTTGTAAGAAACTTTTAAAGTGCTTTATCCTTTTGCATTGCCACTAATAATGAATGACAGTTCCTGTTGGTCCACATCCTTGCCAGCATTTAGTATTGTCAGTGTTTTAGGTTTAACTATTCTAGTAAATACATGTCGTATCTCACTGTTGTTTTAACTTGCAGTTCCCTGATGACATATGGTGTGAGCATCTTTTCCTATGCTTATTTGCCTTCTCTGATGAGATGACAGTTCAGATCTTTTGCCTATTTTTTTTTTAAGATTTTATTTATTTATTTGACAGAGATCACAAGTAGGCAGAGAGGCAGGCAGAGAGAGAGAGGAGAAGGCAGGCTCCCTGTGGAGCAGAGAGCCCAATGTGGGGCTTGATCCCACGACCCTGAGATCATGACCTGAGCCGAAGGCAGAGGCTTTAACCCACTGAGCCACCCAGGCGCCCCTCTTTTGCCTATTTTTTAATTGGGTTGTTTATTTACTTACTGTTGAGCTTTTAGAGGGTTTTTTTTTTGTATATTTTGGGTATCATTCCTTTATCAAATAAGTGGTTTTCAAATATTTTCTCCCAGTTTGTGACTTATCTTTTCATTCTTTTAATAGTGGTTTTTGCCGAGCAGAAGGTTTAATTTTAATGAAGACCAACTTAGTTTCTTCTTTTATGATCATGCATTTGTATATAAAATCATCTCCAAGCCTAAGGTCACCTAAATTTTCTAGTATTATCTTATAGAGTTTGTATGATAATTTTTTAAAAGATTTTATTTATTCAAGAGAGAGAGAGAGAGAGACAGAGACAGAGACAGAGACAGAGGAAGGGGGGAAGAGCAGAGGGAGAGGGACAAGCAGACTCCAGGCTGAGTGCTGAACCTGATGATGACCCTGAGATCATGACCTGAGCAGAAATCAGAGTCAGACACTTAACCTACTGAGCCACCCAGGCACCCCACATAAGATAATTTTTTATTTCACACTAGTTTTGTGATTTGAGTTAATTTTTATGAAAGGTGTAAGGTCTGTGTCTAAAGGTTCTGTTTTGTTTTGTTTGTATGCACCTGTCCAGTAGTTATAGCACCGTTTGGTGTAAAGACTATCCTTTTTCCATTGAATTGCTTTTGTTCCTTTGACAAAGATCAGTTCACTCTATTCGTGTGTGTATGTGTTTCTGGGCTGTCTGTTCTGTTCCATTGATTTATTTGTCTATTCTGTGTCCATATCAAACTGTCTTGATTCTTGTAGCTTTATAGTAAGTTTTAACATTCGATAGTGTCAGTCTTCTAACTTTGTTCTTTTTTGGTATTGAGCTATTGTGTTTTTGTTTTGTTTTGTTTTGTTTTTTCCTTCCTAGTAAACATTAGGATCAATTTGTTGGTATCAACAAAATAACTTGCTGGGATTTCACTGGATCTATAGGTCAAGTTGGGAAAAATTGACATCTTAATAATATTGTCTTCCTATCCATGAATATGGGCATTCATTTATTTGGATCTCCTTTGATTTCTTTCATCAGTTTTTCAGTTTTCTTCATTTAGGTCTTGTACATATTTTGTTATGTTAGTCTTATACCTAAATATTTCATTTTTTTAGTCTAATGTAATGTTGTGTTTTAGATTTCATGTTCTAAGTGTTCCTTGCTGTTACATTAGAAAGAAATGGGCTTTTGTGTATTAACCCTGGATTGTGCAACCTTGCTATAATCAGTTACTAGTTCCAGGAGGCTTTGGGTTTTGTTTTGTTTTTTGACGGGTGGAGAGGGGTTGATTTTTTGAGATTTTCTACACAGATAATCAAATCATCGGTAAACAAAGATGATTTTATTTCTTTTTTCCCAGTCTGATAGTTTTTATTTCCTTTTCTTATTGTATTGCATAGTTAGGTTTTTCAGTACATGTTTCACAGAGTGGTGGAAGGGGACATCCGTGCCTTGTTCTCCAGTGTAGGGAGAAAGGATCTGGTTCACTGCCATTAAGTATGGACAATCCCCAATGTAAGATTTGACTTTATGATAGTATGAAAATGATACATATTCAGTAGACACTGTACTTCAAATTTTGAATTTTGATCTTTTTCCAAGCTAGCAATATATGATGCTGGGGATGATGCCTGGTAGCAGTAACAGATCACAGTTGTCAGTCAGCCACGTGATCATGAGGGGAACAACTGATAATACTTATAACCATTCTGTACCCATGCAGCCATCCTGTTTTTCACTTTCAGTACAGTATTTAATAAATTACATGACATATTTAACACTTTATTATAAAACAGTTTTGTGTTAGATGATTTTGCTCAACTGGAGATTAATATAAGTGTTCTGAGCACACATAAGGTAGGCTAGGCTAAGCTGTGTTGTTCATTAGGTTAGGTGTATTAAATGTATTTCAACTTACAATATTTTTTTTTATTAATTTTATTTTTTTTAAACATATATTTTTATCCCCAGGGGTACAGGTCTGTGAATCGCCAGGTTTACACATTTCACAGCACTCACCATAGCACATACCCTCCCCAATGTCCATAACCCCACCCCCCCTCTCCCAACCCCATCAACCCTCAGTTTGTTTTGTGAGATTAAGAGTCACTTATGGTTTGTCTCCCTCCCAATCCCATCTTGTTTCATTTACTCTTCTCCTACCCCCTTAACCCCCCATGTTGCATCTCCTCTCCCTCATATCAGGGAGATCATATGATAGTTGTCTTTCTCCGATTGACTTATTTCGCTAAGCATGATACCCTCTAGTTCCATCCACGTCGTCGCAAATGGCAAGATTTCATTTCTTTTGATGGCTGCATAGTATTCCATTGTGTATATATACCACATCTTCTTTATCCATTCGTCTGTTGATGGACATCTAGGTTCTTTCCATAGTTTGGCTATTGTAGACATTGCTGCTATAAACATTCGGGTGCACATGCCCCTTCAGATCACTACGTTTGTATCTTTAGGGTAAATACCCAGCAGTGCAATTGCTGGGTCATAGGGTAGTTCTATTTTCAACATTTTGAGGAACCTCCATGCTGTTTTCCAGAGTGGTTGCACCAGCTTGCATTCCCACCAACAGTGTAGGAGGGTTCCCCTTTCTCCGCATCCTCGCCAGCATCTGTCATTTCCTGACTTGTTAATTTTAGCCATTCTGACTGGTGTGAGGTGACCTCATTGTGGTTTTGATTTGTATTTCCCTGATGCCAAGTGATATGGAGCACTTTTTCATGTGTCTGTTGGCCATCTGGATGTCTTCTTTGCAGAAATGTCTGTTCATGTCCTCTGCCCATTTCTTGATTGGATTATTTGTTCTTTGGGTGTTGAGTTTGCTAAGTTCTTTATAGATTTTGGACACTAGCCCTTTATCTGATATGTCATTTGCAAATATCTTCTCCCATTCTGTCAGTTGTCTTTTGGTTTTGTTAACTGTTTCCTTTGCCGTGCAAAAGCTTTTGATCTTGATAAAATCCCAATAGTTCATTTTTGCCCTTGCTTCCCTTGCCTTTGGCGATGTTCCTAGGAAGATGTTGCTGCGGCTGAGGTCAAAGAGGTTGCTGCCTGTGTTCTCCTCAAGGATTTTGATGGATTCCTTTCTCACATTGAGATCCTTCATCCATTTTGAGTCTATTTTCGTGTGTGGTGTAAGGAAATGATCCAATTTCATTTTTCTGCATGTGGCTGTCCAATTTTCCCAACACCATTTATTGAAGAGGCTGTCTTTTTTCCATTGGACATTCTTTTCTGCTTTGTCGAAGATTAGTTGACCATAGAGTTGAGGGTCTATTTCTGGGCTCTCTATTCTGTTCCATTGATCTATGTGTCTGTTTTTGTGCCAGTACCATGCTGTCTTGATGATGACAGCTTTGTAATAGAGCTTGAAGTCCGGAATTGTGATGCCACCAACTTTGGCTTTCTTTTTCAATATTCCTTTGGCTATTCGAGGTCTTTTCTGGTTCCATATAAATTTTAGGATTATTTGTTCCATTTCTTTGAAAAAAATGGATGGTACTTTGATAGGAATTGCATTAAATGTGTAGATTGCTTTAGGTAGCATAGACATTTTCACAATATTTATTCTTCCAATCCAGGAGCATGGAACATTTTTCCATTTCTTTGTGTCTTCCTCAATTTCTTTCATGAGTACTTTATAGTTTTCTGTGTATAGATTCTTAGTCTCTTTGGTTAGATTTATTCCTAGGTATCTTATAGTTTTGGGTGCAATTGTAAATGGGATGGACTCCTTAATTTCTCTTTCTTCTGTCTTGTTGTTGGTGTAGAGAAATGCAACTGATTTCTGTGCATTGATTTTATATCCTGACACTTTACTGAATTCCTGTACAAGTTCTAGCAGTTTTGGCGTGGAGTCTTTTGGGTTTTCCACATATAGTATCATATCATCTGCGAAGAGTGATAGTTTGACTTCTTCTTTGCCAATTTGGATGCCTTTAATTTCCTTTTGTTGTCTGATTGCTGAGGCTAGGACTTCTAGTACTATGTTGAATAGCAGTGGTGATAACGGACATCCCTGCCGTGTTCCTGACCTTAGCGGAAAAGCTTTCAGTTTTTCTCCATTGAGAATGATATTTGCGGTGGGTTTTTCATAGATGGCTTTGATAATATTGAGGTATGTGCCCTCTATCCCTACACTTTGAAGAGTTTTGATCAGGAAGGGATGCTGTACTTTGTCAAATGCTTTTTCAGCATCTATGGAGAGTATCATATGGTTCTTGTTCTTTCTTTTATTAATGTGTTGTATCACATTGATTGATTTGCGGATGTTGAACCAACCTTGCAGCCCTGGAATAAATCCCACTTGGTCGTGGTGAATAATCCTTTTAATGTACTGTTGAATCCTATTGGCTAGTATTTTGGTGAGAATTTTTGCATCTGTGTTCATCAAGGATATTGGTCTGTAGTTCTCTTTTTTGATGGGATCCTTGTCTGGTTTTGGGATCAAGGTGATGCTGGCCTCATCAAATGAGTTTGGAAGTTTTCCTTCCATTTCTATTTTTTGGAACAGTTTCAGGACAATAGGAATTAGTTCTTCTTTAAATGTTTGGTAGAATTCCCCCGGGGAAGCCGTCTGGCCCTGGGCTTTTGTTTGTTTGGAGATTTTTGATGACTGTTTCAATCTCCTTACTGGTTGTGGGTCTGTTCAGGCTTTCTATTTCTTCCTGGTTCAGTTGTGGTAGTTTATATGTCTCTAAGAATGCATCCGTTTCTTCCAGATTATCAAATTTGTTGGCGTAGAGTTGCTCATAGTATGTTCTTATAATTGTCTGTATTTCTTTGGTGTTAGTTGTGATCTCTCCTCTTTCATTCATGATTTTATTTATTTGGGTCCTTTTTCTTTTCTTTTTGATAAGTCTGGCGAGGGGTTTATCAATCTTATTAATTCGTTCAAAGAACCAGCTCCTAGTTTCATTGATTTGTTCTATTTTTTTTGTTTGTTTGTTTCTATTTCATTGATTTCTGCTCTGATCTATATGATTTCTCTTCTCCTGCTGGGTTTAGGGTTTCTTTCTTGTTCTTTCTCCAGCTCCTTTAGGTATAGGGTTAGGTTGTGTACCTGAGACCTTTCTTGTTTCTTGAGAAAGGCTTGTACCACTATATATTTTCCTCTCAGGACTGCCTTTGTTGTGTCCCACAGATTTTGAACCGTTGTGTTTTCATTATTATTTGTTTCCATGAATTTTTTCAATTCTTCTTTAATTTCCTGGTTGACCCATTCATTCTTTAGAAGGATGCTGGTTAGTCTCCATGTATTTGGGTTCTTTCCAAATTTCCTCTTGTGATTGAGTTCTAGCTTCAGAGCATTGTGGCCTCAAAATATGCAGGGAATGATCCCAATCTTTTGATACCAGTTGAGACCTGATTTAGGACCGAGGATGTGATCTATTCTGGAGAATGTTCCATGTGCACTAGAGAAGAATGTGTATTCTGTTGCTTTTGGATGAAATGTTCTGAATATATCTGTGATGTCCATCTGATCCAGTGTGTCATTTAAGGCCTTTATTTCCTTGTTGATCTTTTGCTTGGATGATCTGTCCATTTCAGTGAGGGGAGTGTTAAAGTCCCCTACTATTATTGTATTATTGTCGATGTGTTTCTTTGATTTTGTTATTAATTGGTTTATATAGTTGGCTGCTCCCACGTTAGGGGCATAGATATTTAAAATTGTTAGATCTTCTTGTTGGACTGATCCTTTGAGTATGATATAGTGTCCTTCCTCATCTCTTAGTATAGTCTTTGGCTTAAAATCTAATTGATCTGATATAAGGATTGCCACTCCTGCTTTCTTCTGATGTCCATTAGCATGGCAAATTCTTTTCCACCCCCTCACTTTAAATCTGGAGGTGTCTTCGGGTTTAAAATGAGTTTCTTGTAGGCAACATATAGATGGGTTTTGTTTTTTTATCTATTCTGATACCCTGTGTCTTTTGATTGGGGCATTTAGCCCATTAACATTCAGGGTAACTATTGAGAGATATGAATTTAGTGCCATTGTATTGCCTGTAAGGTGACTGTTATTGTATATTGTCTCTGTTCCTTTCTGATCTACTACTTTTAGGGTCTCTCTTTGCTTAGAGGACCCCTTTCAATATTTCCTGTAGAGCTGGTTTGGTGTTTGCAAATTCTTTCAGTTTTGGTTTGTCCTGGAAGCTTTTAATTTCTCCTCCTATTTTCAATGATAGCCTAGCTGGATATAGTATTCTTGGCTGCATGTTTTTCTCGTTTAGTGCTCTGAATATATCATGCCAGTTCTTTCTAGCCTGCCAGGTCTCTGTGGATAAGTCTGCTGCCAATCTAATATTTTTACCATTGTATGTTACAGACTTCTTTTCCCGGGCTGCTTTCAGGATTTTCTCTTTGTCACTAAGACTTGTAAATTTTACTATTAGGTGATGGGGTGTGGACCTATTCTTACTGATTTTGAGGGGGGTTCTCTGAACCTCCTGGATTTTGATGCTTGTTCCCTTTGCCATATTGGGGAAATTCTCTCCAATAATTCTCTCCAATATACCTTCTGCTCCCCTCTCTCTTTCTTCTTCTTCTGGAATCCCAATTATTCTAATGTTGTTTCGTCTTATGGTGTCACTTATCTCTCGAATTCTCCCCTCGTGGTCCAGTAGCTGTTTGTCCCTCTTTTGCTCAGCTTCTTTATTCTCTGTCATTTGGTCTTCTATATCGCTAATTCTTTCTTCTGCCTCATTTATCCTAGCAGTGAGAGCCTCCATTTTTTATTCTACCTCATTAATAGCTTTTTTAATTTCAACTTGGTTCGATTTTAGTTCTTTTATTTCTCCAGAAAGGGCTTTTATCTCTCCAGAGAGGGTTTCTCTAATATCTTCCATGCCTTTTTCGAGCCCGGCTAGAACCTTGAGCATAGTCATTCTGAACTCTAGATCTGACATATTACCAATGTCTGTATTGATTAGGTCCCTAGCCTTTGGTACTGCCTCTTGTTCTTTTTTTTGTGGTGAATTTTTCCGCCTTGTCATTTTGTCCAGATAAGAGTAGATGAAGGAACAAGTAAAATACTAAAAGGGTGGCAACAACCCCAGGAAAATATGCTTTAGCCAAATCAGAAGAGATTCCAAATCGTGAGGGGGGAGAAACGGGATAAAAAGAGGTTCAGAAAGAAAAAAAAAAAAAAAGAAAGAAACAAAAGAAGAAAACGAATAAAGAAAAAATATAAAAAGGAAAAAATATATATATATATTAGATAAACTAGTTAAAAAAACGTTAAAAAAGAAAAGGGTAAAAGTTAAAAAAATTTAGCAGAAGAAGAGAAAAAAAATTGAAAAAGAAAAAAAAATTAAATTAACTGCAAGGCTAAAGAATCATTGGGAGAAAGCCATGAGCTCCGTGCTTTGCTTTCTCCTCCTCTGGAATTCTGCTGCTCTCCTTGGTATTGAAACTGTATTCCTTGGTAGGTGAACTTGGTCCTGGCTGGATTTCTTGTTGATCTTCTGGGGGAGCGGCCTGTTGTAGTGATTCTCAAGTGTCTTTTCCCCCGGCTGAGTTGCACCACCCTTACCAGGGGCCGGGCTGAGTAGTCAGCTTTCAGGAGCTTTTGTTCCCTGAGCGCTTTCCGTAGAGTTCAGGAGGACAGGAGTGAAGATGGCGGCTTCCCGGTCTCTGGCCCGGAGGAGCCGAGAGCCCGGAGCCCCACTCCTCAGAGAACAGCGCCCAATTACTCCCATCACCCTGGCCTCTGGCCGCACTCCGAGCTGACCGAGCCTGCGACCGGTTCAAGGTAACCCCGAGTTTAGAGCTCACTCCTCCTCGGCTCTGTCTCTGTAGCCGGCTTCCCCGTTCTAATACCTGTAAGCTCTGCGACACTCAGACACCCCCGATCCTTCTGTGACCCTGCGGGACCTGAGGCCATGCTGACTCCGCGTGGGCTTCACCCCGGTTAAGCCTCTGGAGTGATGTCCCTCAGTGGAACAGACTTTTAAAAGTCCTGATTTTGTGTTCCGCTGCTCCGCCGCTTGCCGGGAGCCGGCCCCTCCCCCCGCGCTTTGGATTCACTTCTCCGTCAGTCCTACCTTTCAGAAAGTGGTTGATTTTCTGTTTCTAGAATTGCTGTTCTTCTTCTCTTCGATCTCCCGTTGGATTTGTAGGTGTTTGCAGTCTTTAGATAAGCTATCTCTCTGATCTCCTGCTACCTGAAGTAGTCTCAGCCTGCTACTTCTCTGCCATCCTGACTCCTCCCCCTCAACTTACAATATTTTTAACTTATAATGGGTTTATTGGGGTATAACCCCATCATAAGTTGTTGTTGGCTGTAGGTTTTCTGGCAAATATTCTTTACAAGTTGAGGAAGTTTTCCTTTATTCTTAGTTTGCTGAGAATTTTTATCATAAATGGGTATTGAATTTTGTCATATGCTTTTTTGGCATGTATTGGTATGATTATATGACTTTTCTTTTTTGCCTGGTTTATATGGTGAATTTCACTGATTACTGAATGTTCAACCTGCCTTGCATACATGGAATAAATTCCATTTGGCTATGGTGTATAATTCTTCTTATACTTGTTGGATTTGATTTGCTCCTATTTTATTGATGAATTTGCATCTGTGTGTATGAGAGATTGGTCTGTAATTTTCCTTTCTAGTGATGTCTTTGTTTGATTTTGGTATTAGGGTGATGCTGGCCTCCTAGAATGAGTTAGGAAGTTCTTCTATATTTTGAAAGGGTTTAAAGAATTAGTGTTATTTGCTTATATGTTTGGTAATATTCACCAGTGAAACCATCTGGGCCTGGTACTTTACATTTTAAAAGGCTATTGGTTATTAATTTAATTATTTCATATATAAGCCCTTTCAGATTATTTTTCCTAGCATGGGTTTTGGTAGGTTGTCTTTAAGGAATTGGTCCATTTCATCTAAGTTATCAAATTTGTGGCCATTGAGTTGTTTATAGTATTCTTTAATTATTCTTTCAGTGCCCATGGGATCAGTTGTGATGGCTCCTCTTTCATTCTTCATAATATTAATTTGTCTTTTCTCTTTTTCTTGGTTAGCCTGGCTAGAATTTTATCAAAGTTATTGGCCTTTTCAAAAAGCCAGCTTTTGATTTTATTTATTTTGTGATTTTCTCCATTTTATTTTTTCTCTTTGGGGGTTCATTAACTTCTTGAATTTGTAGATATATTTCTTTGCCTAATTTGGGAAGTTTTTCATCATCGTTTCTGCGAGTACTTTTTCACTTCTGCTTTATTTCTTTTCTCCTCCCTGTACTGGATGTTACAAATATTAGGTCTTTTTATATAGTTGCACAGATCCTGAGACTGTTTTGTTTTGTTTTGTTTTGTTTTTTCTTTAACAACACTCTGTTTTCTCTCTCTTGTTTAGATTTGGTGGTTTCTGTTGCTCTGTTTTCTAGCTTAAAGATTCTTTTCTCTGTCTCCTACATACTGCTGTTCAGCTTATTCACTACGTTTTTTTTTTTTTTTTTTTTTAAGATTTTATTTATTCATTTGACAGACAGGGATCACAAGTAGGCAGAGAAGCAGGCAGAGAGAGAGAGGAGGAGGCAGGCTCCCGCTGAGCAGAGAGCCCGATGTGGGGCTCGATCCCAGGACCCTGAGATCATGACCTGAGCCGAAGGCAGAGGCTTTAACCCACTGAGCCACCCAGGCGCCCCTTCACTACGTGTTTTATTCAAGATATTTTCAGCTCTAAAATTTCCTTTTTTGGGGGGCACCTGGGTGGCTCATTTGGTTGGGCGACTCCCTTTGGCTCGGGTCTTGATCCTGGAGTCCCGGGATCAAGTCCCACATCAGGCTCCCAGCTCCACGGGGAGTCTGCTTCTCCCTCTGACCTTCTCCTCGCTCATGCTCTCTCATTTTCTCTCTCTCAAATAAATAAATAAATAAAATATTTTAAAAATAAAATAAAATAAAAATAAAATTTCCTTTTTTTTTAACTGGAGGGGATTATGCTAAGTGAAATAAAATTTCCATTTGATTCTTTTTTATGTCTTCAGTTTCTTGACTGAGACTTTGTATTTCTTTATCAAGATGTTCTTTTTTTTTATTTGTTTCACGGATGTTCTTAATTGTTATTGAAGCACTTTTATGATAGCTGCTCCCAGATCTTTGTCAGATAATTGTAACATGTCTGTCATCTCAGTATTGGTATCTCTCTTTAAAAGATTTTATTTATTTATTTATTTTTTGAGAGAGACAGCACAAGCAGAGGCAGAAGGAGAGGGAGAAGCAGACTCCCTGCTGAGTAGAGAGCAGGACGTGGGGCTCAATCCCAGGACCCTGGGATCATGACCTAAAGGCAGATGCTTAACTGACTGAGCCACCTAGGCACCCCTCAGTATTGGTATCTCATAATTATCCTTTTTCATTTACTTTGACATCTTTCTGGTTCTTGGTATCTTGAATTATTTTTAATTGAGACTTGTACATTTTGGATATGATGTTATGAGTCTCTAGATCTTATTGAAACCTCTTTGATCTGGCTTTTTCTGACACCTCTTTCTCTGATAGGGAAGGGAGAGATGCTATCTCATTACTGCCAGGTGGGTATAAAAGTTCAGGTTCCTCAGGTAGCTTCCATTGACACCCAAGTGGCAGAAGTATGGGGGAGGGCATTCTTACTTTTGAGCAGGACTGGGAGTTCCCACTCTCCACTAGGCCTTCACTGCTACTGACCTGGCTAAGAGGTGTAGGAATACTTTGATATTGTTCCCCACATGGCCTCCACTGAATAGCATGCTGAATAGACTGGCCTCATTAACACTGTGTAGTAAGGAAAGTTCTCACTCTCCCCTAAGACTCCTCTGGTTATCACTCAGCTGGGAGGGAGAGGATTATCTCATTATTTTTGTAAATCAGGCTCCGCTTGTGCTGTCCACTGATACTGTGGATGGTTATCACCTGGAAGGGGTGAAAGCCCCAGGTCCCTGGTTGACTTTCTCTGAAATCTGTGGGATATTAGAGCACCTTGGTTCAGTTTGGCAGGGATGGAAATCTACTTTTTGTTTCTGTGGATTCTATATAAATGGAGTTTGTGGCCTTTTTAAACTGGCTTTCACTTAGTATAGTGTTTTCTTTTCTTTTTAAAAAGATTTTATTTATTTATTTGAGTGAGAGAGAGAGAGAGAGCACAAGCAGGGGGAGCAGCCAAGGGAGAGGAGGAAGCAGACTCCCTGCTAAGCAGGGACTCGACAATGGGGCTGGATCCTAGGACCCTGAGGTCATGACCAAAGACAGATGCTTAATTGACTGAGTTACCCAGGCGCCCCAGTGTAGTGTTTGCAAGGTTCACCCATATTGTAGCATTCATCACTATTTCATTTCTTTTATTGCAAGGTAATATTCCTTTGTATGGATGTACCACATTTTGTGTTGGTTCATCAGATGATGGACATTTGAATTGATTCCTCCGTTTGGTTATTATAAATAATGCTGTTATGAAAATTCATATTCAGGTTTTTGTATGGACATATTTTTAGTTCCCTTGGGTGTGTACCCAGCAGTAGAATTGCTGGGTCCTGTGGTATCTCTATGTTTAAGTTTTTGAGAACTCCATTTTTTAAAAATGAATTTTTGTCTTAATTATATTGTGATCTCGGGAAAGAGGCCTGAGATATTTTGTAGTGCTTTTTGGATTCTTAGAAACCCCTGTCCCCGGACTTTAGGTTTATTCTCTGCTTACATCTGTGTTCTTTCTATTAAAATGGCCAGTGCAGATAATTAAGTTATTCAAGAGATCTTTAAATTAGATGAATATTAAAGTGTTTTACATCATTATTAATTTGAAGACACTGTGAATGTATAATTATTCATAGTCATGACTTTCATAGTCATAAATTTACCTGTGCTTTTTAATTATTTAGAGAAAACAAAGTGAGTGCTTGCAATTAAAAATTTTGGTGCTTCGAAATGAACTGGAAAGACAGAAGAAAGCTTTGGGACGGGAGGTGGCATTACTGCATAAGCAACAAATTGCATTACAGGACAAAGGTGAGTAAAAATACCATAAAAACAACCTAACCTCTACATTCAGTTTTCCTTTTTCATTCTCCATAGGCTCAAATAGTCATCTTTGTACAAATATGGTGATATGATTCTAAAAATTTTTTGGAACTATTTTGAAGGTGATACAGAAGGGTGTACAAAGATACACACTCATTCACCCACACAATATTTCAAAATTTCAAAATGAGCACACTTACGTAGGCAGCATCTCCACTGGGAAACAGGGCATTACAAGGAGCCCAGAATCTCAGAAGCTTCCTCGTGTTCCCTTCTGTTTAGGATATTTCCAGCCAGACTAACCACTACCTTGACTTATTACACCAAAATAGGTTTTGCTTCATCTTAAACTTTATTCAAATAAAATCATATAATATGTACATTTTATGTGCTGGCTTCTGTTCAATATTTTGTTTGTAAGTTTCATCCTAACCTGCATAGTCTTAGTTCATTCTTACTGCCCGTAGTATTCCATTGTGCAAATATAGATATGAATTTATTAATTCTGGCTTTTGGCAATTTCTAATTTGGAAGTATTAGCTAATGCTTCCATGAGCTTTCTCATACATGCTTCTTAATGAAGATTTTTTATGCATTTCTGTTGGATATAAACTTAGGAGCAGAATTACATAGTTACAAGATAGGCATATCTTCAGCTTTAGTAGATTATGTTGAAAAGTTTTCCAATGTGCTTGTGCCCATTTTACCTCCTCTCCACCCAGCAGTGTATCAGCTCTCTTGTCCTGTGTCGTTGGTGGCACTTGGAACTTTCTGTCTTTTGTATTTTAGCCTTTCTAGTGGGTATGTTGTAGTATCTCCTCGCAGTTTTAATTTTGATGTCCCTGAAAACTAATGAAGTTGAACACTATTTTATGTTTCTTGCTGACTGGGATACACTCCTTGTGAAGTACCTGTTGAAGTCTTCCTGCCAGGACCTTCTCACCTGCCCCCTCCCATCTTTTTGGGGGGGGAGAGGGTCAGTAGTTCTTTATATATTATAGATAGGTTTCTTTGTTTGAAATATACATTTAAAAATGTATTCTCCCATTCTGTGGTTTGCCAGTTCATTCTGTTTGGTTTTTGTTTAAGATTTTTATTTATTCATTTGAGAGAGACAGACAAAACACAAGCAGGGGGAGAGGCAGAGGGAGAAGCAGGTTCCCTGCTGAGCTGGGAGCCCAATGTGGGACTCAATCCCAGGAGCCCAGGATCATAACCTGACCCGAAGGCAGGCCCTTAACTGACTGCACCACCCACACACCCTTTCTTTAATGATACCTTTACATGAATAGAAGTTCCATTTTATCAATCTTTCCTTTTATAGTTAAGATTTTTTATGTCCAATTTAGGAAATATTTGCTGCTTTTAATGTCATAAAGGTGTTATTCTATATTTTTTGAAGTGCTTTCCTATTTTACTTTTTATATTTATATTTGTAATTCGTCAGGATTTGTTTTTTTGTGTATGATGTTAATAAGATTCATTTTTTCATACAAATATTCAATTGACCCACTATCATTTACTGGAAACCTTTCTCCCTTGCACTGCAGGCTCACTTTTGTCATAAACTGGTGGCCATGTACTTACCTGTCTGTTGCAGGCCCTCTGTTCCGTGGATACATTTGCTTGTTCCTTTGCCATTATCTCAATGTTCTAATTTCTCTCGTGTTATAATTGGTCTTTATATCTGTTAAAGTTCTTCCCCTTAGTTGTTCCTTTTCAAGATCACCTTTCTTCATCTTTGCCAGGATGGAAATTTACTTTTTCGTTTTTATGGTTGTGCCTGTTCTGGACATTTCATATAAATAGAGTCTGTGGCCATTAGCATGACCAATAACTGGCTTATTCCTATCCTTTTGCATTTTCATATGGTTCTACACAGAAAAGGAAATCTGGCTAGTATTTTGATTGGGACTACATTTAATATATTTATCAATACAATTGGGGATAATGGACATCTTTACAATATTGAGTCTTACAACCCAAGAAAATGGTATATTCCTTTGTTTATTAAATCTTTACAAAACATGAATAGGTAAACTAATTGTTAGTACATGGATGTTTCCCATAATTCATTGAATTTATTTCTATTTTTTGATGTTTTATTATACTATTATAAATGTTTAAATTTTATGTTCTCCTTCTTGCTGATGTGTAGAAATAGAACTGATTGTTTTAAAGTGATATTGATTTTTATTATATGTGCAGATTCCTACATCACATCATGACTCAGCATGTCATGTCAGTCTGAATGTTTCAGCTGTAAAAAACTTTTAGTTTCTTAAATATGCTTCAGTCTGTCTTGCCTGCATTTAAGCCACTGTTTAAATGTTACTTTCCCCAGGACATTTTTCACTGGCTCCCTTTCCCTTCTCCTGCCTCTGCCCCCTTGGTTAGATGTACTACCATGTGTTTCCGTAGCATCCTGTGTCCATTATAGCATTGTTAATTATTAGTTTATCCCCTCCTCTAGGCGCTAAGATCTCTGAGGGGAGACCTTGCCCATGTACTGTGTGAAAAACTTACATTCTTCGGGCATGGTACAGTGCCTGGACTCAGTAAGCATTGAATGAATATTTATTGAATGAATGAATCATATTCATGGTTGTCAGTCTAATGTCGTGGGCTTATTGCCAAAGAATAAAGACTTCTGTACCTTCTAGCTTAGCATTCACTGGGAAAACTGATACTCTCATGTGAAACACTATAGAAAAAAATACTATATATTGTTTGGCAGTGCTTGTTAAAGTTATCTGCGCTGCAACACAGCTTGCATATTGATTTTGAGACCTGAGAGTCTGATGGGATAATGCCACTTAAATTGTGAGACATTGTGAGCAGAGTGTATTTCCACAGTCTCTGTTGAGTGACTCCAGATAACTAGGTAGCTGTGTACATACAAGACCTGCTTTAAGAGGTCTTCTCTTCTGTAGCAAGACTTAGTTCTTATGGTGGCGTGGAATTTTTATTATATTCAAATTGCCTGTTACCTGTAGCATGTATTTCTGCACATCTTTTTGTAGGGTCATCAATTTTAAAAATGAGAACCCTACAGCATTTTAGAGGGGTTCAGGGCATTTGCCATTTTCTAAAAAGAGAAGTAATAATACTGATAGCTATAATGTTTCAGTTGCCATACTTACCACTATATAGATATGATGTTATTTAATCACCACAATAATTCTGTGA
Source organism: Enhydra lutris kenyoni (assembly GCF_002288905.1). Taxonomy (NCBI): domain Eukaryota; kingdom Metazoa; phylum Chordata; class Mammalia; order Carnivora; family Mustelidae; genus Enhydra; species Enhydra lutris. The sequence continues at coordinate 14,477,983 of NW_019154152.1, forward strand.
GGTAAGTACTATTATTATTGACATTTTACAGTTAGAGTCAGAGACATTAAATACCTTTCTTAAGTTCACACGGCTAGTGACAGTTGATGTTGGGATTCAAATCTATTGATTCTAAAACTCTCATTGTATAATACTGTATAATACTACATTTTACCAAAGATATGCTAAGTAAAGCCTGTGGAATGTATATTATTAACAGCATATGGTAAAAGGATAGGGAGAGTTCTCCTGTTATGTTCTCAATTGTGTTTTTTCTTATAATGATAGAGTGAAGTCCCAGGAAGTCTGTCATCAGCCTGTAAACAGATGGAATGATAAACAGTGATTTCTATCCCATTTAAAAGGCTGAGTGTAGGAGTGCCTGGGTGGCTCAGTAGGTTAAGGGTCTGCCTTCAGCTCCAGTCATGGACCCGGGGTCTTGGGATCGAGCCCAGCATTGGGCTCCCTGCTCATCAGGGAGCTTGCTTCTCCCTCTGCCTGATGCTCCCCCTGCTTGTAGTCTCCCTTTCTCTCTCTGACAAATAAATTAAATCTCAAAAAAAAAAAAAAAAAAAAAAAGACTGAGTGTAATAATAATAATGGATGAATGGATAAGGAAGATGTGGTCCATATACACTATGGAGTATTATGCCTCCATCAGAAAGGATGAATACCCAACTTTTGTAGCAACATGGACGGGACTGGAAGAGATTATGCTGAGTGAAATAAGTCAAGCAGAGAGAGTCAATTATCATATGGTTTCACTTATTTGTGGAGCATAACAAATAACATGGAGGACAAGGGGAGTTAGAGAGGAGAAGGGAATTGGGGGAAATTGGAAGGGGAGGTGAACCATGAAAGACTATGGACTCTGAAAAACAATCTGAGGGGTTTGAAGCGGCGGGAGGTGGGAGGTTGGGGGAACCAGGTGGTGGGTATTAGAGAGGGCACGGATTGCATGGAGCACTGGGTGTGGTGCAAAAACAAGGAATACTGTTATGCTGAAAAAGAAAATTGCTTATATTTATAGATTATTCATTACTGAGGCAATGTCTTGTGTTTTCTATTCTTGATCTTATTTTTTTAAGATTTTACTTAATCACTAGAGAGAGAAAGAGAGCACAATCAGGGGGAGTGGCAGGCAGTGGGAGAGGGATAAGCGGACTCTGTGCTGAGTAGGGAGGGAGCCCAATGCGGGGCTTGATCCCAGGACCCTGGGATTATGACTTGAGCTGAAGGCAGATGCTTAACCGATGAACTACCCAGACACCCCTATTCTTTATCTTATTTGGTTTTTACCTGTAGTCCTATCAATTAAGGGTTTCTTATTATCCTCCTAATAATAAATATATATTATTATTCAATTTTCATATGACGAAACTGAGTCTCAGAGAGGTTAAGGACTTGTCCAAAGCCACAAAGCAAGTTAGAGTGGAGCCTGTGTTCAGAGTTGCTGGTGACTAACTCTGCAGCAAAGGAAGATTATAGGATTTTGTAGATATCTGTTCTACTGTTTTAATTCTGACAGTCAAATCAGAATTAGCACATTTTTTAAAAAAGATTTTATTTATTTATTTGACACAGAGAGAGAGATCACAGGTAGGCAGAGAGGCAGGCAGAGAGAGAGGAGGGGAAGCAGGCTCCCCGCTGAGCAGGGAGCCTGATGCAGGGCTCGATCCCAGGACCCTGAGATCATGACCTGAGCAGAAGGCAGAGGCTTAACCTACTGAGCCACCCAGGCGCCCAGAATTAGCACATTCTTGTATCTCCATTTTATCATGGAAATAAAGGATGAAAATGCTCAAAGTTAAATATTTGCCAGGATGGGTCAGAATTACTAATTTTTAACACTGACTCTATATTGCAGGAGCTTTCTCCTCACTTTTATACAAACTTTTGAGATGAGTATTATTTTGTATTTTCCTGAACTTTTGGAATCATTGAAAGGTTAGGATCTAACACCTTGGTCTCAAACATAAAGAGGAGAAAGAGTGCTGCTGTTGGCTGCAAAATTTCTGCCATTGTGTATCGCTATAGACTGTGGTGGTCTGCACTAGGGTGGGGGTGGGAGATTGGAAAGAAGGTGTGGCTGGATACAGATAACCAGATTTATGTACCAGTAGATCTTGTTCTACTTGGTGGGGACCGCTGTTCTTCAGAGTGATTGTGCTAGGTAATCAGAGACATATTTATTATCATTTGGAGAGAACATTTGTGTTGAACCATATTCTTGCATGCTTACACTGAATGTACTATTTAATGAATCTTGAGTCAAGTTAAAATATTTAAAAACACCTTAGTCACTGGTATTGGTAACACGAAGGGGAAAATGTATTTGTCACCTGTGCTTGTGGCTTAGATTTAGCATGTTTGCTAATCATTTGTGAAATGACTTGCTAATATGAATATTACTGACTTCTTACATATTATGACTTCTTTTTGGAATTTGGTGCTTATCCAGGCACTTGGTTCTCAGCCCAAGAGTGCAGTTAGTATACAAAGTCAGTAATATATGATATTTAATCATTGCTACTGATTCTTCTGAATGATTTTAAAGGAATTACTTAACTCTGCAACTTTTTACACATATGTGTAGTGAGGATAGCAGCTCATAGCAGTGCCATAGGGATTAATTTGTGTGAACATTTGGGAGAAACCAGGTGCCTATTATATATTTTATATTTTTGTTTATAAAAATTTATTGCAGTAGGATGATATATTGGGAAGAAGCAAAAAGATAATTTCTGTCCATGTTGCTGACTTGCTGAGTGGCCACGTGCTCTGAGGGGCCTCATTACTCCACACCTGTAAGTTTCCCCTTCTCACTCCTCAAAGGCTGTGGTGTTCAGCTTGTCTACAGCAACTTCCAGATGGGCCATGAGCTGATCCGTTCAGTATTAATGTTTATTATTGGATGCATTTTCATTGTTGGCAGATATTAGTCATTTAACTTATGATGTTAATAAAAAACAGATTTCTTCTCGTTAGTGTCTTAAACCAAATAATCTCTCCATTAATTAATTATATGTTGGCTTACAGTGTCTGTTGCCTCAACCCCCAAATCTTAGAAAAGCAACACTCCATCTAAATTAGTTTGCTTGAAACTTGGTTTAGAAAATGGTATGAAACATTGGTCTTAAGGAAATGTGTTTAGGTTATAATTTAAACACATTTTACAAATGTTGACAAAATCTAGGAACTCTTCAGTGTGCCTGGGGAGTGATATGAACTTTTTAAAAGCACAGTTCTCTAAGCTTTGTAGGAAGTGGCTATTTTTTAATGCAGTTAATTTTCTTGATAGTAACAATAACGTATATAAGGTACTTTATAGTTAGAAAGTGCTTACACAGAGATTATCGTATTTGATCTTTTTTTTTTTTTAAAGATTTTATTTATTTATTTGACAGACAGAGATCACAGGTAGGCAGAGGCAGACAGAGAGAGAGAGAGGGAGAAGCAGGCTCCCTGCTGAGCAGAGAGCCCGATGCGGGGCTCGATCCCAGGACCCTGAGATCATGACCTGAGCCGAAGGCAGAGGCTTAACCCACTGAGCCACCCAGGCGCCCCTCGTATTTGATCTTTAAAGTATCCCTGAGACCTTGGTATGGCAAATATCATTATCTTTGTTTCATATATATGAGATAACTGAGAAGATAAGTGACTGGGACCAGTTATGAACAGATAGTTCGGAGCAAATTTGGGATGTTGACCTAGACCTTTATCTCTAAACTCTGTGCTTTTGTCACTATTCCATATTATCTAAAACCTTACAGAATACATTCATTTAAACCCTGCATAAATCTTAAAAAGTGGGTGACTTTTATTGAAATTCCATAACATGCTAGATATTTCACTTACGGTATATTATTTAGTTCTTAAAAGGGCCGCAAGAGAATAATTTCCCCCCATTTTATCAAATGAGAAAAATTAGGCCTCAGAGACATTTGTCACAAATAAGAGCAGATCCAAATTCAAATTTAAGTTTCTCTGACTCCCAACACCTGTCTTGTTTCTACGAAACAAAATATTGTTGCTTTCTCTAGTATGTGCCCAACAGATAAATTGACTAATGGTTTGCTAGTTTTCCATTTGGCTTGTGGACTATTAGATAAAGAACTTTGTTCTACTCTATACCTTTTTATTATAGGGTGGGTGAAGTGATTTTTTTTTCCCCAAAGATGTCTTTGATATGGTTACATCTTAATTCATTAAGAGGTCTGGATTAAAAATCTGCCATTCTCTCATTTTCTCCCTAGACTTGTCATTCAACCTTTTTGGTCTTATCTTCTCTTCACAAACAAAAAATTTTGAATTATGCAGTCCAGATTTCTTACATCTCTAATACTCTGTTTACCTCAGAAAGTTAAGATTGGCAAAAAGGAGCAGAATCTGTTAATCTTTTTTACAAATCTCTTTATTTTTCCAAGTTTGGTACCAACAATGTATTTCCCAGCAATGAAAGGTACAAAAATAGAGAGCAAGAGAGATTCTCTGACCCTAAGTGTGTATATGTGTCTATAGACGTTGTTTATTAACTGGGAAGGCATGTGGTGGGACCTTCTGTTTTAAAGATCTTCAATTCATTTTGCTAAGCAAGAGCAAAAACAAGCACATTCTTTTAGTAATGTAGTGTGTAGAAGTCAGTTATGTCAGATTTCATTGCTGAGATTTAGGGAAAAAATCCTCTTGGTAATTTCAGTAAATAGAAAGTTTTGATCCTTTATTGCCAAAATAAGAAATGTTTTATATGGAGGGGCGCCTGGGTGGCTCAGTGGGTTAAGCCGCTGCCTTCGGCTCAGGTCATGATCTCAGGGTCCTGGGATCGAGTCCCACATCGGGCTCTCTGCTCAGCAGGGAGCCTGCTTCCCCCCGCCCCCCCGCCTGACTCTCCGTCTACTTGTGATCTCTCTCTGTCAAATAAATAAATCTTAAAAAAAAAAAAGAAATGTTTTATATGGAGTTTCCATCAATTATGATAATTTCTTTTTTAAATTTAATTTAATTATTTTATTATTTTTTAATTAATTATTTATTTGACAGAGAGAGACACAGTGAAAGAGGGAACACAAGCGGGGGTGGGGGGCGGAGAGGGAGAAGCAGGCTTCCTGCTGAGCGGGGAGCCCGATGCAGGGCTTGATCCCAGGACTCTGGGATCATGACCGGAGCTGAAGGCAGATGCTTAGCAGCTGAGCCACCAAGGCACTCCAGTTATTTATTTTATAATAAATTTGAGTAAGATGAACTATGTATCTAGTTCTACTTAATAGTTTCTTTTTGGTCGGTAAAGTATTGTGCTTTTTTCTCATAAAAGAAGAATCACACAGTATTTTTAAATTGAGGCTCCAGTTTCTATTAAAAGGTTATTGATTTCTATTTGAAATTATAAAGACATTATTAAGTATTATGTAACAGTTTTTTCCTCTTCCATCATAAGGTCACAAATTGAAAAATCACCTTACTGACTTTATAATTCAAGATATATTTATTTGTAATGATAGCTGAATTTAAATTTTATTAGTCTGTGCATATGTTCTGATTTTTTTATAGCCGTCTGACAGAAATTCCTAAGCAGACTTCCTTAAAAATTATTAATATCTGCCTTTCAAAAACTTCTGAACCTGAGGACAGTTTTTCCCTGGGGCTTATGCTATTAAAGTTTCTTTACTTTGAGCTGTTGACATTGTATGTAGCATGTGAAAGCAGAGAACTTGGCAGTGGGGAGGACAAATCTGGGTCCTGAGTAAACTTCAGGTTTTCTTTTCAGAATGATTGTTTCCATATATTTATAATTATTTATTCCAGTAATGTCCTAATTGGATTGTAGGGAAGGTAAACTATCATATTTTAATCTCCCTCTTTTGTAATGGAAGGTATAGATGGGCAGAAATAAGCCATCTGACAGAATTTTCATTTGGCTTGCCATCATTTTTCTCTACGGAATTCCAAAAAGCTAGATGTGGCATTTACAAAGAATACTTTTGCAATTGGCTGGTTCAACACAGAGATAAGAAGAGGTCAGAAAGCATGTAAAGGAAACAGGAAGAACACTGAGTATGTGTATGCATGTGTACCTTCATCAAGCTCTTTAGTCATCATTTGTGGAACACCAACAACGACCCCAGCATCAGTAAGATGTTAGAAACGTAATCACAGGTGTGATAAGTATATGACACAGATATTTCGAAGATGTCATAGGAGCACAGAGGGTAAGTATCTGAAAGTCAACACCGGGTAAAGGAGGTAGGTGACCCTTAGGTTGAGTCTAGAAGAATACTTCCCAGATAGAGGGAACACTTTATACAGAAGCATAGAGGTAGGTTAGAGAATTGTAGGTAATTCTAGTAAAGCTACAGCTAAGGATACATTTAAGTAAGGGTCCATAGGAGAAGCCACAGGGGTAAGGAATGCCTTAATCATAAACGTTTTTGTTGAAAGGGCTGGGGATCTACTGAAATAACTTAAGCAGGCTTCTCAAAGACAAAAGGTAGATGAAACCATATTGAGGACTACAATACAGATTGGGAATTAAACGTATATTTTAGAAAGTTCTCTTTGAAGAGTTGAGGATGGAGAACTGTTGGGGAGTTATTACAGTAATCTAAGTCTTCCATAATTAAAATCAAAACAGATTGGCAATGTAAAGGGAGGAGGGAGTGTATAGGTTCCAGGAATATTTCGATGATAGACTCTACTGTTAATGGCTTGGTGGGTTTGAGGAGAGAGGGAGAGAAGGACTTAGGATGGGTTCCAGTTTCTATTTTTGACAACTGGCCAGATGATTAAACAAAGACAAATGCTGGAGGAAAAGCAGATATTGGGGTAAAGAGAGAAAAAGGAAGAATTAATTAAGACTTCCAATTTTGGATACTTACCTAGTCGGTAAGATAAGAAACAAGAAACCAACTAAAGTAAATATCAGGTTGTGACAAGTGCTAAAAACAAGCTATGATGATAGACGATAACTGTGGGAGACCATTTCTGCAGAGATTGCTCAGAAAAGGTTTGCCTGAGGAGCTCAGCCTTGAAGGTAAGAATTGCTGGAAAAACAGAGGAAACAGCAATTGAAAAGGCTTGGAAAGGGCTTGGACTGTGGAACAGAAAAGAGGCTACTGTAGCTGGAACATAATTTTTTAGGAAGAGAGCAGTGTGACTGACATGGGTTGGAATGAAAAGAAATTCGGAGTTTATATAAATGAAGCTATTTGCCTTACCCACTGAACAGGAGAAGGCTAAGAAAATGGCACAGGGGCAGGTTTCCATATTAGGTAGTGGGTAAGACTGTGAAGGAATCTGATTATTTCAGGATGGTACAAGGTGAGACAATTGTATTCAATTTAGAGGTTGTTTAAGGATTGAGGGGAATGTGTGGAGTAGTCAGGTCCAAGAGTGGGAAAGCACATTGAGGGAATTAGAGTAGGATTGATAGTGGACAGTGTGCCTGGTAGGCTCTGTGCTTGTATGTTTAAAGTAGAGTCAATCAGACTGATTGTGTAATTTTCTTTATCCACTCAGAGCTTCATGAGAGCAGGTTGAGAGAATGAAAATGTTGAACAAAAGTGAAATTAATCCCCATTTTACAGATGAGGAAAATGAAATTCAGAGAAGTTGAGACTTGTCTAGAGTCCTGAAAGTAGCATATGTAGGATTTCAACCCTGGTCTTTCTGCTTCCTGAGTACGGGGGCTTTCCAATATAGTACTCTGCCTCCCGTAGGATCTGCCTATTGTATTGAAACACTAAAATGAGCTCTGACCTTGTTAGCCATCAAGCCAATTGTGTAGAATTATGAAAGGAATCCACTGCTTCCCACTGCATGTTAGAAGGAAGTGCATCAGTTCTTTAGGGAGAAAAAAATTTATTGGCACTAAATTCGGAGAGGAATTTAGCATGCAATTTCTTCTGTGCATTGTATTAAATACCATGATGAAATATAGTCAATTGCAATTTTGCAAAAGTTACAGCAAGAAATATCTATTAACCCTTGAGAAGGCAGCATCATAAATCATAGTACAGAAAAGGCAATTCTGCAGGGAAGGAAACTAAAATAGTTCAAGTATATTGCTTTTTGGTCATCTGACTTGATGTAGAGAACCCAGAAGAATGACGGTTTATTGGTTTTAACTTTAATTTTAACAGGAACTGGCCATTGTCCAGTCTGAGACCAAACTCTCTGGTGAGAGAGAGCCCAAAGAGTCTGTGTTTTGTTTTGTTGATGGAAGCAAGATTCATATTCTTTAGCTATTAGATTTTCAGGAAACAGCATTGACATTTGGTTATTAAAATTAAGCATCTGACTGGAGTTCTTGCTGAACAGAGAAGCCATCTTCCTAGTAGAGTGGAATGTTAGTGTGTACATGGAAAGGGCCAAACATTTCAGAAAGCCATTTTGGAATATGGTAAACCAAGCACATGCATTTGCTCTCTCTCTCTCCCTCTCAAGGACCCAGTGATAGATCGTAAAGATACTTGCATAAAGAATGAACCAGTGGTCGTGGTGAAAATAACAGAGGGTACCAATGGAATAGCAAAGATTTTGACACAGTTCTCAAAAACACTACATAGATATGATTGTTTTGATGCATAAACTGGAGTAGAGAAAAACTGCAGCATGTAACACAAATAGAAAAGGTTTTTGGTACAACTCTCAGAGACTTCAACTTGGAATTTCCAAGTATAGAAATCAGGAATGATGGAGCAGTAATTCAGATAGCTGGGCCTACTAGCTCATTTTCTTTTCTCTGTGAATTTGGAGTAACTTCCTATAATACTTGCTCCAACTGCTTTCTAAACATAATGGATTCTTGACCTAGTTAGGTCCCATGGTACAAGGGTTTGGCATTGGAAGGTGGAACAGAGCCTGGCTCTGGACTTTTACAATTGACCTAGAGGGAAAACATGAAAGGCAGCTCTACTTAGAAGTGAAATGCCTAAGAGTAACACAATCCCAAAGTGAAGTTCTCCTTACTTGACAGTTGTGGTGGTTTAAACGTAAAGGTACTACCTTCTTCCAGTATGGCATATATACTTGGAAGGAAAGCCCAATTGTCAATAGGACCTACCCGCTTACACTGAGCTGGCATTTGGGAATAATGCCTTTCATGTAAATAAATCTTTATAGCTTCAAAAGGAACCTACACTAGTTGCCTGTACTAATCAGTTTAATTGCTTGTCCATGGATTTTTTAAAAGATTTTATTTGTTTATTTGACAGAGAGAGAGAGAGAGCCACATCCATGGAAAGCAGGGAAAGCCATAGGCAGAGGCAGAGGGAGAAGCAGGCCCCCTGTTGAGCAGGGAGCCTGCCTCAGGGCTCCATCCCAGGACCTCGGATTATGATCTGAGCCAAAGGCAGAGGCTTAACCAGCTGAGCTGAGCCACCCAGGCACCCCCGTTCATGGGTTTGAAGGGAAAACCAAGGGTCATCATATATTTAAGGAAAACAGTATGAACTAGCCCAAGTTGAACAAACAGAATAGCAGACCCAAAAGGAGCAGAAAATACAAAGAATCAGATTCGACTTCTAGCACCTGCCTAGGATGTAAAAAGGTAGAAGGAACTTCATTTCCACCCTGACAACAAGAGAAAGCTGGGTAATGTACAGACTCAACTTTTCTTGAATCTAAAGAACTAAGATTACAGGTCAACCAAGGAGCCTGATACGTAAGAAAAGATGAGACAGGATATGAGGGCTGACTCACTAATAGCAGAGCACAGGGGGAAGTTGGGCCACTGTCTAAGAAGGCGAAATATTTTAGTCATAATTTTTAACAAATTGCTAACCACTAAGTCCGCACTCCTGTAAGACTATATAGCAACTAGAAGGCAGTTCACACCTGTGTATAGTTTATTCTGTGTGAATCTACACTGGATATTCACAAGAAAGATTGGAGACAGGGTAGAAGATGTAGAAAGCCTCCCTTGGTGTGGTATAGGTCTAGAGGGATGGGAGTGGATACTGTTAGAAAGCACAACTCTTCTCTAAGAACAAAAGCATTAAGCCTCTGGAGGAGGAGCTGTTAAGCCCTGCAATCCCCTGGGCATAGGTGAAGGACTGGGGGAAGAAAAAAAACATTGCCCTTAAGGGTGGGGCAGGAACCTTGTTGCACCTGGACTGTTAGAAACCTTCTATCCCTAAGGGAAGGACAGTATCATTGAGAAAGCCCTACCTGATACCTAAGGACACAGGGTCTGTTTAACTCAAACAAGATGAAAGAAAAACTCTGCTCTCCTCCCCAACCAGGCTGGAGAGCCACCACAGTGTGCCATCTGAGGAGTGACTCGCTCTTGTTTCAGTGCGGGTTTACATGGAATACCCAAATCTGAGTGTGGAACAGGTTCACTGAGCAAAAGCCTCCCGCAGATCATCACCGCCATCACCACCTCCAGTAAGGAGGAGTTAGAGGAAATTTGAAGAATGCATTACACTGAAGGTAACAACAAAACAGCAACCACAAAACTCAAACGCAGCCCAGTTCCTAATTGTATTGATGCAATTCCCATAACAGCAGAAGATGCATGCTCTTTTCTTGCTCTATTGTCCTGTGTTCTCTGTTGCACATGATGGTGAGTATTCAATCAAAATTTTTGAGACAAGGAAAAGCAAAAATGGAAAAAACCATCATTATCTCTCCCCCCACCCAATACCACCAACAAAATGTTATTGAGAAGAAATTAACTCAGAAGAAGAAAAAAACCTCAGCAGTGACTCAGATGTTGGGACTATCAGAGAATTTAAAATAACTACGATTAATGTGCTTTAGGCTTTTGTGGCAAGGTGGATAACAAGCATGACTAGGTAGTAAATTTCAGCTGAGAGATGTAAACTATAAAATATACAAGTCTAATGGATATGCTGTAAAGAAAGAACACAGTAACAGAGGTGGAGAATGCCTTTGACAGACTCTTCCGTAAATGTGATACAACTAGGAAAAGAATACGTGAACTCGAATATAAATCAATAGAAATTACCCAAACTGAAGTGCAAAGAGACTCAGACAAAACTAAGATAATTCATTATCACCAGTCCTATATTTTACGAAATGTTAAAAGAAATTCTTGGGGCACCTGGGTGGCACAGTTGGTTAAGCTTCTGACTCAGTTTCAGCTCAGGTCATAATCTCAGGGTCATGAGATTGAGCCCCAAGTCAGGCTCTGTGCTCAGTGCGCAGTCTGCTTGAGATTCTCTTTCTCCCTCTGCCCCTCCCATTCTCATTCTCTCCTTTCTCTCTCTGAAATAAATAAATATATCTTAAAAAAAAAAGGAAAAGAAAAAAAAAATTCTTCAGCAGAAGGAAAATGATACAGACAGAAACTTGGCTCTACACACAAAAAATGAGATATCCAGAAATGGTTTAAGATATTATAAACACATTTTTTCTTACTTATAATTATGAAGGACTATTTTCTAATGCAAAAATAGCAATGTTTTGGAATTTAAAACATGTGTAAAGTAAAATGTGTGAGGAATGTGAACAGTGGGAAAAGGAAGAAATGGGAGTATGGTACTTACAGTTTTTTTTATATTCTACATGAAGTAGTATAATTTTTTTATATTCTACATGAAGTAGTATACTACATAAGTAGTATAAGTAGTATAATATACTACATGAAGTAGTATAAATATAATCATATTCTACATGAAGTAGTATAATAGTATTTGAAGTTGGACTTATGTATTGATGTTATATACTGTAAACTCTGGGGCAACCACTAAAAATTTAAAATGGAGGTAAGATAGCCAGTAGTGAAGAAAGAGGGAATGGTAAAAAATATTCAATCCAAAAGCATAAAAAAAGATAAAGGAGCAAAGAATAGGTGGAACATACAGAAAACAACTAGCAAAATGGTAGATTTTAAGCTAAACATCAATTATATTAAGTGTAAGCTGTCTAAATATCTCAGTTAAAACACTGAGATTGTTCAGATTTTATATTAAAAAGACCCAAATAAATGCTATCTCTAAGAAACCCACTTTTAATGTAAAGGTAGATTGATTGATTAAAGGCAAAAGAATAGGAATAGTACATCACGCAAATATGAATTAAAAGAAGGCCAAAGTGGCTATATTAATAATAGACAAAGATTTCAGAACGATGAATATTAACTGTGATAAAGACAGATTTTAAAAACATTGTGGTGGAAGAGTCAGTCACAAAAAGACATAATAATTCTAAATATGTATAACAGAGCTTCAGAGTATATAGATAGTAAAAACTGGTAGAACAAAGAAAAAATAACCAAATCTATGTTTGTAGCTGGAAACCACAACACTTATCTCTCACTAGTTCATAGAACAAGTGAAGACAAAATCAGTAAGGTGAAAAGACTTTAACAACACTACTAACTAACTTGACCTGATTAAGAGTGGACCACCGCAATGCACACCAGCAGAATATACCTTTTTTCATGTGTACATGGAATATTCAGTTAGGCCATAGTTGTTATCGCAAATACGAAAGAGTCAAATGATGTATAATACGGTCTCTGACTAAAAGAAAGAAACTAGAAATCACTGATAGATACCTGGAAAATTTCAAATATTTGATAATTGTTCAACACATACATGGGGTGGGTGGTGGAGGTTGTCAACCTGAATGTCATCTGAAATCATGGAGGGTGAATATTTGGGGAGGACCTATACTGTGGCTAAAAAAGATAAGTGGTGTTCCTTGATTATGTTCGGTTTGGGGGGCAAAGTTAACAACGTATGGATCATTTAAATACAGTTGAGAGAGGAGAGAAATATGTTGATAAAATTACTTAGGTTGGTGAATTTATGCAGAGGTCTAACTGTATTATGGTCAGTAATGTACTTCTTGTTCCTTCCTGCAGGAGATGTGCAGACTAGTTGAAGGCCCCCTTTCCTATTGGATTGCGGTTTATGAAACTAATTCCCTTTGTAAGATCCAGAGATTAGTGTGTCTGGATCTAAGAATGTTTTTCTGTGCCTCAGTATTTCTGGTGTTATCAGGTCTGGATTGTCAAGGACAGAAGATGCTCTCATTTCTTAGAATAGGAAGACGTGAAAGGACTTTATGATCACATAAATGGAAATGTGGGTTACAAAAGTTGATATAAATACAACAACAGGCATATAAACAAATACAAATCTCTGTGTAGAGCTAAAGCAAACACTTAAAGGAAATTAAATGTTCTGTAATGGGATTGGGATATGGGGTATCAGTTAAAATGTGGAATATTCATATAATTCACATCCATGGAGTTGAATTTTACACAGCCATTAAACATTACAACTCAGACTATCTGTCAACATGTAAAAATGCTTATGACATAATATGGAAAAATCAGAATATACATTTCCTACACACTGTGATTGTAGCTAAAACTACTTATATTTATGAACTAATAATAAGTAGTCAAAATGCAAGTAATTTTTTCTGTTCTACTTTTTATACTTTCAGAAATGTTGTATAGCATCTGTAGGTGAAAAGAAATTAACCACTTTTTTAGAAAATTAACTTCATTTTTCAGAGCAGTTTTAGGTTCATAACAAAATTGTGCTGAACTTGTAAAGATTTGCCATATGTTGCAAACTCCCACACTTGCATAGCCTCCCCCATTAGCAACATCCCTCACCAGAAAGGTCTGTTTATTATAATTGATGAACCTTCAGTGAATAAGCAGGAACACCTAGAGTCCACAGCAACTTTCTTTTAAAACAAAGTTGTCTGGGGGCACCTGGGTGGCTCAGTGGGTTAAAGCCTCTGCCTTCGGCTAAGGTCATGATCCCAGGGTCCTGGGATCGAGCCCCGCATCAGGCTCTCTACTCAGCGGGGAGCCTGCTTCCTTCTTTTCTCTCTGCCTCTCTGCCTACTTGTGATCTCTGTCTGTCAAGTGGATGAATAAAATCTTTAAAAAAAAAAAAAAAAGTCTGAATTTTGAAATCTCATCAGGGTTTCTTGGTTAGCAATCCAGAAATCTGGAGGCAGAGACTCTTATTCTTTGATTCCTGTTAGAGGCCAGACTTGTGTCAAATTGAACAAGTTGGGAGGTTTTTTCCAGTGAACCCTCCAGAAGACCTCTATACCCAGCTTACTTTGCCTCCGAACTCTATTCCTTCAGGGTCAGGGGATGGGCTCTGCCTTTTTGGTTGTTGGTAAGCAGTCCTATCTGCAGTATTACATCGGGAATTGTCTCCCTCTGTCTCTAGGAAGTGCGTTTTCAGCTGAGCACCTCAAGCTTCAACTCCAGAAGGAATCCCTGAATGAATTAAGGAAGGAGTGTACTGCAAAAAGGTAAACATGGCCCTGAGAATAATGGTTAAGAGTGTTGGGTTTGCTTTGAGGATGGGATTTGGAAAAGTAGCATTCTCTGAAAGCTGGTGGTATTAACCTACATTCTGCACACGTCGGTGCCACATTAATTTATTCAACGAATATTTATGAAGCATCTACTCAGTATTGTAGCCATTACAAGAGTTCCTAATGTATAGTCATAATCAGAAACGTGAACTTTGTTTTTCTAGTGTTTAAGGCCACAGCACCATGACTTAATGTCTGAATCTTCTCTTCCCATCTTCTACAATAGGGTAGCTTATTTTCTTCAGTCATTTCTTCAGACTTACTCCTGTTTAGTGTTAGTCCATTGGGATTACTGCCACAGCTTCTAGCTTATCTAACATCAGTCTGTCTTTCCAGTTCATCCTCCATGTTGCTTACCAGACCTCTCCTCTTTTTTATTTTTATTTTTTTGCGATTTTATTTATTTATTTGAGAGAGAGAGAGTACGCACATGAGCAGACGGAGAGGCAGAGGGAGAGGGAGAAGCATTGAACAGGGAGCCTGATGCGGGGCTTGATCCCAGAACCCTGGGATCATGATCTGAGCTGAAGGCAGACGCTTAACCGACTGAGCTACCCAGGCACCCCAGACCTCTCCTGTTAAAATATGAGGTTTACCATAATTTTTTCTCCTCTTAAGAAGTCATGGTGATTATTTTGCTTAATTTTCAAATAACCTTCAATAAATCGGCACTATACAACTGTAGCTAATTTCAGTCCTCCACAGCATTCAGTTAACAGATGCTAATAGTTTTTCTCTTTATTTTCTTCCAGCACATGCTTAATTTGATGCCACCTCTGTTCTTTTGCTCATGTTTACTCACTTTTTCTGGAAAGCCATCTCATCCTACATTTTTCTTCAAGAAACCTTAGCAGTTGAGCATTCAAGAATGTTAGACCTGGAAAGAACCGTGGAGATCATCTGGTCTGATCTTCTCAATTTGCAGATAGGAAGGCAAGGCTCTGGGAAGTTACTTTGTCCTGATCACAAGGAAAACAGGACTAGATCCCTTTAGGTCTTTAGTACTCCTCGTGTTTCCTACTACTTTTACATTCCACTGTGACCTACAGTTTTTCTGAATCCCTCTTTTTCTTAAATCGTTAACACAGTTGAGCAGGTTAATTTATCCTATAGATGTTTTATCTCTTGGTCTTATGTCTTTAGTTCAAGAGAAGAGGTACATCTCTTGCCACAACTTACTGTTTATTCTTTTTATTCTTTTATTTTCTGAATATGGCAGCAGGCTATTTTTTGAGGTAGCTATGAGTGAGAAAGCGAAGACTTCCTTAAAAGAATCAGAAATCAGATTGGCCTCAGATTAAATGAGACCCTAGTCTGCTTACTGAGTCTCTCTAAATTTTGTATGTATCCTTGTTTGTAAAATGGGTGTAATGATATCAACCTAATTGAGTTGTAATGATTAAAGCCATTTATAAAGCTCCTGACATAGAGTGTTAGGTGCTCGGTTAATGATTATTTTTACCCTTTACATCTCTTAGCATGGTGTTAGACACATACAATAGGCCTCAGTATATTTTATCTTGATTTATACTATTTAGAGACAGGTCAGGAGTCATGTTAGCTATTATTCTTGACTACTGTGTTTCTGTGGCTTACTGCAGGCCATTTAATCTTCCTCCACATCAATTATGTGGAAATAAATGTTAACAAGCATGAAAACTTTTTTTTTTTTTTTAAACAAGTTTGCTTTTTATCTTTGCTCATCAGGGAACTCTGTCTGAAGACGAATGCTCAGTTGACAATTCGTTGCAGGCAATTACTATCTGAACTTTCCTACATTTATCCTATTGATTTGGTAAGTTTCAAATTTTCTGGAAAGAAAACTTTTTTTTTAAAGATTGTTTCCATTTGAAATGTTTTCTCAATGAAAAAACTCATTGCTCAGCATAAAACCCTCTAGTCCCATCCACCTTGTTGCAAATGGCAAGATTTCATTTCTTTTGATGGCTGCATAATATTCCATTGTGTGTGTGTGTGTGTATATATATATATATATATATATATGACATCATCTTTAGCCATGGGGGTAGGGAAGGAAAAAATGAAACAAGATGGGATAGGGAGCGAGAAAAACCGTAAGAGACTTAATTTCACAAAACAAACTGAGGATTGCTTGGGGGAGGGGAGGTCTGTGGAGAGGATGGTTGTGTTATGGACATTGGGGAGGGTATGTGATATGGTGAGTGCTGTGAAGTGTGTAAGCCTGACGAATTCACAGACCTGTACCCCTGGGACAAATAATGTATTATATGTTAATAAAAATTAAAAAAAAGAGGAAAAATTATTTAAAAAGGAAATACTAATAAACTCATTGCACCAGTATTAATCACATGCGCTGTCATGATTCATTCAGAAGCTAATATCTATTTAAAAAGTGGGTGCATGTTAGTGGGTCCATTTGTTTTTTTGTATCAGTTTGGTGGTGGAATGCACTCAACTTCATCTGAAAGAATGCCAAATAACTTCTGGTCTCTTTAAGATCTTTTTTACTCAGCTAGATTATCAACTACCATCAATTCTGACACATACATGCAGAATTGTATATGTACTGCTTTAAAAATATAACTGGTAATTAATTTGTATTAGTACTACTTAGGAAATTCCTGGGGTAACTGTCAGGATGTGAAGTTTTTGAAACTAGTTTCTTAAAGTAAATGTGAAAAATAAAACTTCACTAAAGTTAAAATGATGAGAATTCTTTTTTAGAGAGCCAGATCACTAAATTTGAAGGTTTTATTTTCTTTTTAATGAAAAACGATTTAAAAGACTAATTTTCTGAGAGGAAAGCTAATGGGATTTTAGGTTGCTCACAGAATCTTGTTAATTCCACTTAAAAATCTTCATTTATAACTATGAATTGATCAAGGGATATTTTTGTAATAAAAATTTTACATGGCTTTTTGCTTGGACATGATGTTTTAAATGTTTATATTATTGAAAATTTCAAGTATATACAAATGTACAGATAGCAGTATAATGAATTATTATATACTCGTCGCCCAGCTTCAACAATATTATCATTATGATAATATTCTGAGTGTAGGACAGTATTGTCTTTGAGTTAACACTGACCTCCTGAATTCTTCGAGATTTGACTTAGGGTTTCTTTGCTTTACATGGAAAAAGAATTAATTTCATTCTTTGGTTATATTCACAGAATGAGCATAAGGATTACTTTGTATGTGGTGTCAAGTTGCCCAATTCTGAGGACTTCCAAGGTATTTTATTTCTTTTTGCATCTAATGATTTATATAATAACTGGGTATGTTTCAGAGAAAAATAGAGATTTCTTTAAGTGTTGGTTGCCTAGCACTTTATCCAGAGGGTTTTTGGACCTTCTCTCCCTTCCCAGATGAAAGAACATAGTCAGATTCTCTGATGGGAGACGTAAGAGAGTATTTAATTCTAATCATGGGGAAAAACTATTAAGTTGTCTATTTGAAATTTAAAGGAAAATCGTTTTAAGTGAGCTTTAAGAAAATTAGACAGTTGGTTTCTTAAAAATACAAATAATCACTCTATCCTTTTGGTTTGATTTTCCTGAAAAATTTGTCTCTGGGAGCAGGAGAATAACAAACACTAATCTGTTCTGTTGTTATTTAGAAAATCACATTTCTGGTAACATGAAACCACTACTATGGTTTCAACATTTATTATACTGTCATTTTTGTCCTCTTTCCAGTAAGAAAAAATGACATTAAAGACATTATAGAGTATGATTCTTAGTAATTGCTATATTTAAAGTATTTTAATTTTCCTAATCTCTTTACCAGTAGGCCAAAGAAAAGAACTTATTTTATTTGACATATTGGTAAAGAGGTGTTTTTTTTTTTTTTTTTTTAAATTGTTAGCAGAGTGGGTTCTTTTCCCTTAGCCTATACAGTGCTTTGAGGCCTACTAAATAGCTTCATGGATTATTCCCAAAGGTGGTGTATTATCTATTTGGGAAGAAGTTATTAAAAAAGGGCATTACTAGTTTTGTTTCAGACTTTCTTCCATTTCCCAATAAAGAAAATGTTATTTATGGTCATTTAACATTTGAGGCTAACTTGTTACCTCCTTTGGCCTTTACAACAGCCCTTACAAGAAGTAGTTGGGACATAATATGAGTGATAAAACAGGAATGAGAAAACCTATGTTAAAGTCCTAGTTCTCTTTCTAGAAACCATGTAGTTTGGAACAAGCCATCCATACTTTGAGTTGATTTCCTAATCAATAGTATGAACATATTGATTCATGTCCTTACCAGTTATGCATTATTGTTGTGCAGATTAGATCTGTAAAAGCATGACATTTGCCTAATCTTTAATCCTTACAAAAACAAAGGAAACCTATAAGGAAAGTGGTATAATTTCATATTACAACGTATAAATGAGCTATTTAGTGACTTGCTCAAGACCAGAAATCTTGGTAATGATCTAGCTGGAATTTGTTTGGTTTCCATTATAAAATATTCCAATCTCTTTAAGTCATACAAATGTGCTTTGGTGTTAATTTTGGGCAAAGTTAGGACATCCTGAAGGTCATAGCACATCTTTTTCCTCATTTCTTCATTCAACAAACCTTATTAACTACCTTGAGCCCTGTTCAGGGATACAAAGCATTCATTCATTGGAAGATATTAATTGAGCACACCGATATGCCAGGCACTGTGCCGGGTTTTGAGGTTATAATAATAGAAAACACAAATACGTTCTCTTCCTTTCATAGAGCATAATATCTATTAAGAGAGACAGCCAAAGCACAGTTCTCTAAGCTTTGTAGGAAGTGGCTATTTTTTAATGCAGTTAATTTTCTTGATAGTAACAATAACGTATATAAGGTACTTTATAGTTAGAAAGTGCTTACACAGAGATTATCGTATTTGATCTTTTTTTTTTTTAAAGATTTTATTTATTTATTTGACAGACAGAGATCACAGGTAGGCAGAGGCAGACAGAGAGAGAGAGAGGGAGAAGCAGGCTCCCTGCTGAGCAGAGAGCCCGATGCGGGGCTCGATCCCAGGACCCTGAGATCATGACCTGAGCCGAAGGCAGAGGCTTAACCCACTGAGCCACCCAGGCGCCCCTCGTATTTGATCTTTAAAGTATCCCTGAGACCTTGGTATGGCAAATATCATTATCTTTGTTTCATATATATGAGATAACTGAGAAGATAAGTGACTGGGACCAGTTATGAACAGATAGTTCGGAGCAAATTTGGGATGTTGACCTAGACCTTTATCTCTAAACTCTGTGCTTTTGTCACTATTCCATATTATCTAAAACCTTACAGAATACATTCATTTAAACCCTGCATAAATCTTAAAAAGTGGGTGACTTTTATTGAAATTCCATAACATGCTAGATATTTCACTTACGGTATATTATTTAGTTCTTAAAAGGGCCGCAAGAGAATAATTTCCCCCCATTTTATCAAATGAGAAAAATTAGGCCTCAGAGACATTTGTCACAAATAAGAGCAGATCCAAATTCAAATTTAAGTTTCTCTGACTCCCAACACCTGTCTTGTTTCTACGAAACAAAATATTGTTGCTTTCTCTAGTATGTGCCCAACAGATAAATTGACTAATGGTTTGCTAGTTTTCCATTTGGCTTGTGGACTATTAGATAAAGAACTTTGTTCTACTCTATACCTTTTTATTATAGGGTGGGTGAAGTGATTTTTTTTTCCCCAAAGATGTCTTTGATATGGTTACATCTTAATTCATTAAGAGGTCTGGATTAAAAATCTGCCATTCTCTCATTTTCTCCCTAGACTTGTCATTCAACCTTTTTGGTCTTATCTTCTCTTCACAAACAAAAAATTTTGAATTATGCAGTCCAGATTTCTTACATCTCTAATACTCTGTTTACCTCAGAAAGTTAAGATTGGCAAAAAGGAGCAGAATCTGTTAATCTTTTTTACAAATCTCTTTATTTTTCCAAGTTTGGTACCAACAATGTATTTCCCAGCAATGAAAGGTACAAAAATAGAGAGCAAGAGAGATTCTCTGACCCTAAGTGTGTATATGTGTCTATAGACGTTGTTTATTAACTGGGAAGGCATGTGGTGGGACCTTCTGTTTTAAAGATCTTCAATTCATTTTGCTAAGCAAGAGCAAAAACAAGCACATTCTTTTAGTAATGTAGTGTGTAGAAGTCAGTTATGTCAGATTTCATTGCTGAGATTTAGGGAAAAAATCCTCTTGGTAATTTCAGTAAATAGAAAGTTTTGATCCTTTATTGCCAAAATAAGAAATGTTTTATATGGAGGGGCGCCTGGGTGGCTCAGTGGGTTAAGCCGCTGCCTTCGGCTCAGGTCATGATCTCAGGGTCCTGGGATCGAGTCCCACATCGGGCTCTCTGCTCAGCAGGGAGCCTGCTTCCCCCCGCCCCCCCGCCTGACTCTCCGTCTACTTGTGATCTCTCTCTGTCAAATAAATAAATCTTAAAAAAAAAAAAGAAATGTTTTATATGGAGTTTCCATCAATTATGATAATTTCTTTTTTAAATTTAATTTAATTATTTTATTATTTTTTAATTAATTATTTATTTGACAGAGAGAGACACAGTGAAAGAGGGAACACAAGCGGGGGTGGGGGGCGGAGAGGGAGAAGCAGGCTTCCTGCTGAGCGGGGAGCCCGATGCAGGGCTTGATCCCAGGACTCTGGGATCATGACCGGAGCTGAAGGCAGATGCTTAGCAGCTGAGCCACCAAGGCACTCCAGTTATTTATTTTATAATAAATTTGAGTAAGATGAACTATGTATCTAGTTCTACTTAATAGTTTCTTTTTGGTCGGTAAAGTATTGTGCTTTTTTCTCATAAAAGAAGAATCACACAGTATTTTTAAATTGAGGCTCCAGTTTCTATTAAAAGGTTATTGATTTCTATTTGAAATTATAAAGACATTATTAAGTATTATGTAACAGTTTTTTCCTCTTCCATCATAAGGTCACAAATTGAAAAATCACCTTACTGACTTTATAATTCAAGATATATTTATTTGTAATGATAGCTGAATTTAAATTTTATTAGTCTGTGCATATGTTCTGATTTTTTTATAGCCGTCTGACAGAAATTCCTAAGCAGACTTCCTTAAAAATTATTAATATCTGCCTTTCAAAAACTTCTGAACCTGAGGACAGTTTTTCCCTGGGGCTTATGCTATTAAAGTTTCTTTACTTTGAGCTGTTGACATTGTATGTAGCATGTGAAAGCAGAGAACTTGGCAGTGGGGAGGACAAATCTGGGTCCTGAGTAAACTTCAGGTTTTCTTTTCAGAATGATTGTTTCCATATATTTATAATTATTTATTCCAGTAATGTCCTAATTGGATTGTAGGGAAGGTAAACTATCATATTTTAATCTCCCTCTTTTGTAATGGAAGGTATAGATGGGCAGAAATAAGCCATCTGACAGAATTTTCATTTGGCTTGCCATCATTTTTCTCTACGGAATTCCAAAAAGCTAGATGTGGCATTTACAAAGAATACTTTTGCAATTGGCTGGTTCAACACAGAGATAAGAAGAGGTCAGAAAGCATGTAAAGGAAACAGGAAGAACACTGAGTATGTGTATGCATGTGTACCTTCATCAAGCTCTTTAGTCATCATTTGTGGAACACCAACAACGACCCCAGCATCAGTAAGATGTTAGAAACGTAATCACAGGTGTGATAAGTATATGACACAGATATTTCGAAGATGTCATAGGAGCACAGAGGGTAAGTATCTGAAAGTCAACACCGGGTAAAGGAGGTAGGTGACCCTTAGGTTGAGTCTAGAAGAATACTTCCCAGATAGAGGGAACACTTTATACAGAAGCATAGAGGTAGGTTAGAGAATTGTAGGTAATTCTAGTAAAGCTACAGCTAAGGATACATTTAAGTAAGGGTCCATAGGAGAAGCCACAGGGGTAAGGAATGCCTTAATCATAAACGTTTTTGTTGAAAGGGCTGGGGATCTACTGAAATAACTTAAGCAGGCTTCTCAAAGACAAAAGGTAGATGAAACCATATTGAGGACTACAATACAGATTGGGAATTAAACGTATATTTTAGAAAGTTCTCTTTGAAGAGTTGAGGATGGAGAACTGTTGGGGAGTTATTACAGTAATCTAAGTCTTCCATAATTAAAATCAAAACAGATTGGCAATGTAAAGGGAGGAGGGAGTGTATAGGTTCCAGGAATATTTCGATGATAGACTCTACTGTTAATGGCTTGGTGGGTTTGAGGAGAGAGGGAGAGAAGGACTTAGGATGGGTTCCAGTTTCTATTTTTGACAACTGGCCAGATGATTAAACAAAGACAAATGCTGGAGGAAAAGCAGATATTGGGGTAAAGAGAGAAAAAGGAAGAATTAATTAAGACTTCCAATTTTGGATACTTACCTAGTCGGTAAGATAAGAAACAAGAAACCAACTAAAGTAAATATCAGGTTGTGACAAGTGCTAAAAACAAGCTATGATGATAGACGATAACTGTGGGAGACCATTTCTGCAGAGATTGCTCAGAAAAGGTTTGCCTGAGGAGCTCAGCCTTGAAGGTAAGAATTGCTGGAAAAACAGAGGAAACAGCAATTGAAAAGGCTTGGAAAGGGCTTGGACTGTGGAACAGAAAAGAGGCTACTGTAGCTGGAACATAATTTTTTAGGAAGAGAGCAGTGTGACTGACATGGGTTGGAATGAAAAGAAATTCGGAGTTTATATAAATGAAGCTATTTGCCTTACCCACTGAACAGGAGAAGGCTAAGAAAATGGCACAGGGGCAGGTTTCCATATTAGGTAGTGGGTAAGACTGTGAAGGAATCTGATTATTTCAGGATGGTACAAGGTGAGACAATTGTATTCAATTTAGAGGTTGTTTAAGGATTGAGGGGAATGTGTGGAGTAGTCAGGTCCAAGAGTGGGAAAGCACATTGAGGGAATTAGAGTAGGATTGATAGTGGACAGTGTGCCTGGTAGGCTCTGTGCTTGTATGTTTAAAGTAGAGTCAATCAGACTGATTGTGTAATTTTCTTTATCCACTCAGAGCTTCATGAGAGCAGGTTGAGAGAATGAAAATGTTGAACAAAAGTGAAATTAATCCCCATTTTACAGATGAGGAAAATGAAATTCAGAGAAGTTGAGACTTGTCTAGAGTCCTGAAAGTAGCATATGTAGGATTTCAACCCTGGTCTTTCTGCTTCCTGAGTACGGGGGCTTTCCAATATAGTACTCTGCCTCCCGTAGGATCTGCCTATTGTATTGAAACACTAAAATGAGCTCTGACCTTGTTAGCCATCAAGCCAATTGTGTAGAATTATGAAAGGAATCCACTGCTTCCCACTGCATGTTAGAAGGAAGTGCATCAGTTCTTTAGGGAGAAAAAAATTTATTGGCACTAAATTCGGAGAGGAATTTAGCATGCAATTTCTTCTGTGCATTGTATTAAATACCATGATGAAATATAGTCAATTGCAATTTTGCAAAAGTTACAGCAAGAAATATCTATTAACCCTTGAGAAGGGCAGCATCATAAATCATAGTACAGAAAAGGCAATTCTGCAGGGAAGGAAACTAAAATAGTTCAAGTATATTGCTTTTTGGTCATCTGACTTGATGTAGAGAACCCAGAAGAATGACGGTTTATTGGTTTTAACTTTAATTTTAACAGGAACTGGCCATTGTCCAGTCTGAGACCAAACTCTCTGGTGAGAGAGAGCCCAAAGAGTCTGTGTTTTGTTTTGTTGATGGAAGCAAGATTCATATTCTTTAGCTATTAGATTTTCAGGAAACAGCATTGACATTTGGTTATTAAAATTAAGCATCTGACTGGAGTTCTTGCTGAACAGAGAAGCCATCTTCCTAGTAGAGTGGAATGTTAGTGTGTACATGGAAAGGGCCAAACATTTCAGAAAGCCATTTTGGAATATGGTAAACCAAGCACATGCATTTGCTCTCTCTCTCTCCCTCTCAAGGACCCAGTGATAGATCGTAAAGATACTTGCATAAAGAATGAACCAGTGGTCGTGGTGAAAATAACAGAGGGTACCAATGGAATAGCAAAGATTTTGACACAGTTCTCAAAAACACTACATAGATATGATTGTTTTGATGCATAAACTGGAGTAGAGAAAAACTGCAGCATGTAACACAAATAGAAAAGGTTTTTGGTACAACTCTCAGAGACTTCAACTTGGAATTTCCAAGTATAGAAATCAGGAATGATGGAGCAGTAATTCAGATAGCTGGGCCTACTAGCTCATTTTCTTTTCTCTGTGAATTTGGAGTAACTTCCTATAATACTTGCTCCAACTGCTTTCTAAACATAATGGATTCTTGACCTAGTTAGGTCCCATGGTACAAGGGTTTGGCATTGGAAGGTGGAACAGAGCCTGGCTCTGGACTTTTACAATTGACCTAGAGGGAAAACATGAAAGGCAGCTCTACTTAGAAGTGAAATGCCTAAGAGTAACACAATCCCAAAGTGAAGTTCTCCTTACTTGACAGTTGTGGTGGTTTAAACGTAAAGGTACTACCTTCTTCCAGTATGGCATATATACTTGGAAGGAAAGCCCAATTGTCAATAGGACCTACCCGCTTACACTGAGCTGGCATTTGGGAATAATGCCTTTCATGTAAATAAATCTTTATAGCTTCAAAAGGAACCTACACTAGTTGCCTGTACTAATCAGTTTAATTGCTTGTCCATGGATTTTTTAAAAGATTTTATTTGTTTATTTGACAGAGAGAGAGAGAGAGCCACATCCATGGAAAGCAGGGAAAGCCATAGGCAGAGGCAGAGGGAGAAGCAGGCCCCCTGTTGAGCAGGGAGCCTGCCTCAGGGCTCCATCCCAGGACCTCGGATTATGATCTGAGCCAAAGGCAGAGGCTTAACCAGCTGAGCTGAGCCACCCAGGCACCCCCGTTCATGGGTTTGAAGGGAAAACCAAGGGTCATCATATATTTAAGGAAAACAGTATGAACTAGCCCAAGTTGAACAAACAGAATAGCAGACCCAAAAGGAGCAGAAAATACAAAGAATCAGATTCGACTTCTAGCACCTGCCTAGGATGTAAAAAGGTAGAAGGAACTTCATTTCCACCCTGACAACAAGAGAAAGCTGGGTAATGTACAGACTCAACTTTTCTTGAATCTAAAGAACTAAGATTACAGGTCAACCAAGGAGCCTGATACGTAAGAAAAGATGAGACAGGATATGAGGGCTGACTCACTAATAGCAGAGCACAGGGGGAAGTTGGGCCACTGTCTAAGAAGGCGAAATATTTTAGTCATAATTTTTAACAAATTGCTAACCACTAAGTCCGCACTCCTGTAAGACTATATAGCAACTAGAAGGCAGTTCACACCTGTGTATAGTTTATTCTGTGTGAATCTACACTGGATATTCACAAGAAAGATTGGAGACAGGGTAGAAGATGTAGAAAGCCTCCCTTGGTGTGGTATAGGTCTAGAGGGATGGGAGTGGATACTGTTAGAAAGCACAACTCTTCTCTAAGAACAAAAGCATTAAGCCTCTGGAGGAGGAGCTGTTAAGCCCTGCAATCCCCTGGGCATAGGTGAAGGACTGGGGGAAGAAAAAAAACATTGCCCTTAAGGGTGGGGCAGGAACCTTGTTGCACCTGGACTGTTAGAAACCTTCTATCCCTAAGGGAAGGACAGTATCATTGAGAAAGCCCTACCTGATACCTAAGGACACAGGGTCTGTTTAACTCAAACAAGATGAAAGAAAAACTCTGCTCTCCTCCCCAACCAGGCTGGAGAGCCACCACAGTGTGCCATCTGAGGAGTGACTCGCTCTTGTTTCAGTGCGGGTTTACATGGAATACCCAAATCTGAGTGTGGAACAGGTTCACTGAGCAAAAGCCTCCCGCAGATCATCACCGCCATCACCACCTCCAGTAAGGAGGAGTTAGAGGAAATTTGAAGAATGCATTACACTGAAGGTAACAACAAAACAGCAACCACAAAACTCAAACGCAGCCCAGTTCCTAATTGTATTGATGCAATTCCCATAACAGCAGAAGATGCATGCTCTTTTCTTGCTCTATTGTCCTGTGTTCTCTGTTGCACATGATGGTGAGTATTCAATCAAAATTTTTGAGACAAGGAAAAGCAAAAATGGAAAAAACCATCATTATCTCTCCCCCCACCCAATACCACCAACAAAATGTTATTGAGAAGAAATTAACTCAGAAGAAGAAAAAAACCTCAGCAGTGACTCAGATGTTGGGACTATCAGAGAATTTAAAATAACTACGATTAATGTGCTTTAGGCTTTTGTGGCAAGGTGGATAACAAGCATGACTAGGTAGTAAATTTCAGCTGAGAGATGTAAACTATAAAATATACAAGTCTAATGGATATGCTGTAAAGAAAGAACACAGTAACAGAGGTGGAGAATGCCTTTGACAGACTCTTCCGTAAATGTGATACAACTAGGAAAAGAATACGTGAACTCGAATATAAATCAATAGAAATTACCCAAACTGAAGTGCAAAGAGACTCAGACAAAACTAAGATAATTCATTATCACCAGTCCTATATTTTACGAAATGTTAAAAGAAATTCTTGGGGCACCTGGGTGGCACAGTTGGTTAAGCTTCTGACTCAGTTTCAGCTCAGGTCATAATCTCAGGGTCATGAGATTGAGCCCCAAGTCAGGCTCTGTGCTCAGTGCGCAGTCTGCTTGAGATTCTCTTTCTCCCTCTGCCCCTCCCATTCTCATTCTCTCCTTTCTCTCTCTGAAATAAATAAATATATCTTAAAAAAAAAAGGAAAAGAAAAAAAAAATTCTTCAGCAGAAGGAAAATGATACAGACAGAAACTTGGCTCTACACACAAAAAATGAGATATCCAGAAATGGTTTAAGATATTATAAACACATTTTTTCTTACTTATAATTATGAAGGACTATTTTCTAATGCAAAAATAGCAATGTTTTGGAATTTAAAACATGTGTAAAGTAAAATGTGTGAGGAATGTGAACAGTGGGAAAAGGAAGAAATGGGAGTATGGTACTTACAGTTTTTTTTATATTCTACATGAAGTAGTATAATTTTTTTATATTCTACATGAAGTAGTATACTACATAAGTAGTATAAGTAGTATAATATACTACATGAAGTAGTATAAATATAATCATATTCTACATGAAGTAGTATAATAGTATTTGAAGTTGGACTTATGTATTGATGTTATATACTGTAAACTCTGGGGCAACCACTAAAAATTTAAAATGGAGGTAAGATAGCCAGTAGTGAAGAAAGAGGGAATGGTAAAAAATATTCAATCCAAAAGCATAAAAAAAGATAAAGGAGCAAAGAATAGGTGGAACATACAGAAAACAACTAGCAAAATGGTAGATTTTAAGCTAAACATCAATTATATTAAGTGTAAGCTGTCTAAATATCTCAGTTAAAACACTGAGATTGTTCAGATTTTATATTAAAAAGACCCAAATAAATGCTATCTCTAAGAAACCCACTTTTAATGTAAAGGTAGATTGATTGATTAAAGGCAAAAGAATAGGAATAGTACATCACGCAAATATGAATTAAAAGAAGGCCAAAGTGGCTATATTAATAATAGACAAAGATTTCAGAACGATGAATATTAACTGTGATAAAGACAGATTTTAAAAACATTGTGGTGGAAGAGTCAGTCACAAAAAGACATAATAATTCTAAATATGTATAACAGAGCTTCAGAGTATATAGATAGTAAAAACTGGTAGAACAAAGAAAAAATAACCAAATCTATGTTTGTAGCTGGAAACCACAACACTTATCTCTCACTAGTTCATAGAACAAGTGAAGACAAAATCAGTAAGGTGAAAAGACTTTAACAACACTACTAACTAACTTGACCTGATTAAGAGTGGACCACCGCAATGCACACCAGCAGAATATACCTTTTTTCATGTGTACATGGAATATTCAGTTAGGCCATAGTTGTTATCGCAAATACGAAAGAGTCAAATGATGTATAATACGGTCTCTGACTAAAAGAAAGAAACTAGAAATCACTGATAGATACCTGGAAAATTTCAAATATTTGATAATTGTTCAACACATACATGGGGTGGGTGGTGGAGGTTGTCAACCTGAATGTCATCTGAAATCATGGAGGGTGAATATTTGGGGAGGACCTATACTGTGGCTAAAAAAGATAAGTGGTGTTCCTTGATTATGTTCGGTTTGGGGGGCAAAGTTAACAACGTATGGATCATTTAAATACAGTTGAGAGAGGAGAGAAATATGTTGATAAAATTACTTAGGTTGGTGAATTTATGCAGAGGTCTAACTGTATTATGGTCAGTAATGTACTTCTTGTTCCTTCCTGCAGGAGATGTGCAGACTAGTTGAAGGCCCCCTTTCCTATTGGATTGCGGTTTATGAAACTAATTCCCTTTGTAAGATCCAGAGATTAGTGTGTCTGGATCTAAGAATGTTTTTCTGTGCCTCAGTATTTCTGGTGTTATCAGGTCTGGATTGTCAAGGACAGAAGATGCTCTCATTTCTTAGAATAGGAAGACGTGAAAGGACTTTATGATCACATAAATGGAAATGTGGGTTACAAAAGTTGATATAAATACAACAACAGGCATATAAACAAATACAAATCTCTGTGTAGAGCTAAAGCAAACACTTAAAGGAAATTAAATGTTCTGTAATGGGATTGGGATATGGGGTATCAGTTAAAATGTGGAATATTCATATAATTCACATCCATGGAGTTGAATTTTACACAGCCATTAAACATTACAACTCAGACTATCTGTCAACATGTAAAAATGCTTATGACATAATATGGAAAAATCAGAATATACATTTCCTACACACTGTGAT
Organism: Enhydra lutris kenyoni; assembly: GCF_002288905.1. Classification (NCBI taxonomy): domain Eukaryota; kingdom Metazoa; phylum Chordata; class Mammalia; order Carnivora; family Mustelidae; genus Enhydra; species Enhydra lutris. The sequence continues at coordinate 14,507,115 of NW_019154152.1, forward strand.
TGTAGCTAAAACTACTTATATTTATGAACTAATAATAAGTAGTCAAAATGCAAGTAATTTTTTCTGTTCTACTTTTTATACTTTCAGAAATGTTGTATAGCATCTGTAGGTGAAAAGAAATTAACCACTTTTTTAGAAAATTAACTTCATTTTTCAGAGCAGTTTTAGGTTCATAACAAAATTGTGCTGAACTTGTAAAGATTTGCCATATGTTGCAAACTCCCACACTTGCATAGCCTCCCCCATTAGCAACATCCCTCACCAGAAAGGTCTGTTTATTATAATTGATGAACCTTCAGTGAATAAGCAGGAACACCTAGAGTCCACAGCAACTTTCTTTTAAAACAAAGTTGTCTGGGGGCACCTGGGTGGCTCAGTGGGTTAAAGCCTCTGCCTTCGGCTAAGGTCATGATCCCAGGGTCCTGGGATCGAGCCCCGCATCAGGCTCTCTACTCAGCGGGGAGCCTGCTTCCTTCTTTTCTCTCTGCCTCTCTGCCTACTTGTGATCTCTGTCTGTCAAGTGGATGAATAAAATCTTTAAAAAAAAAAAAAAAAGTCTGAATTTTGAAATCTCATCAGGGTTTCTTGGTTAGCAATCCAGAAATCTGGAGGCAGAGACTCTTATTCTTTGATTCCTGTTAGAGGCCAGACTTGTGTCAAATTGAACAAGTTGGGAGGTTTTTTCCAGTGAACCCTCCAGAAGACCTCTATACCCAGCTTACTTTGCCTCCGAACTCTATTCCTTCAGGGTCAGGGGATGGGCTCTGCCTTTTTGGTTGTTGGTAAGCAGTCCTATCTGCAGTATTACATCGGGAATTGTCTCCCTCTGTCTCTAGGAAGTGCGTTTTCAGCTGAGCACCTCAAGCTTCAACTCCAGAAGGAATCCCTGAATGAATTAAGGAAGGAGTGTACTGCAAAAAGGTAAACATGGCCCTGAGAATAATGGTTAAGAGTGTTGGGTTTGCTTTGAGGATGGGATTTGGAAAAGTAGCATTCTCTGAAAGCTGGTGGTATTAACCTACATTCTGCACACGTCGGTGCCACATTAATTTATTCAACGAATATTTATGAAGCATCTACTCAGTATTGTAGCCATTACAAGAGTTCCTAATGTATAGTCATAATCAGAAACGTGAACTTTGTTTTTCTAGTGTTTAAGGCCACAGCACCATGACTTAATGTCTGAATCTTCTCTTCCCATCTTCTACAATAGGGTAGCTTATTTTCTTCAGTCATTTCTTCAGACTTACTCCTGTTTAGTGTTAGTCCATTGGGATTACTGCCACAGCTTCTAGCTTATCTAACATCAGTCTGTCTTTCCAGTTCATCCTCCATGTTGCTTACCAGACCTCTCCTCTTTTTTATTTTTATTTTTTTGCGATTTTATTTATTTATTTGAGAGAGAGAGAGTACGCACATGAGCAGACGGAGAGGCAGAGGGAGAGGGAGAAGCATTGAACAGGGAGCCTGATGCGGGGCTTGATCCCAGAACCCTGGGATCATGATCTGAGCTGAAGGCAGACGCTTAACCGACTGAGCTACCCAGGCACCCCAGACCTCTCCTGTTAAAATATGAGGTTTACCATAATTTTTTCTCCTCTTAAGAAGTCATGGTGATTATTTTGCTTAATTTTCAAATAACCTTCAATAAATCGGCACTATACAACTGTAGCTAATTTCAGTCCTCCACAGCATTCAGTTAACAGATGCTAATAGTTTTTCTCTTTATTTTCTTCCAGCACATGCTTAATTTGATGCCACCTCTGTTCTTTTGCTCATGTTTACTCACTTTTTCTGGAAAGCCATCTCATCCTACATTTTTCTTCAAGAAACCTTAGCAGTTGAGCATTCAAGAATGTTAGACCTGGAAAGAACCGTGGAGATCATCTGGTCTGATCTTCTCAATTTGCAGATAGGAAGGCAAGGCTCTGGGAAGTTACTTTGTCCTGATCACAAGGAAAACAGGACTAGATCCCTTTAGGTCTTTAGTACTCCTCGTGTTTCCTACTACTTTTACATTCCACTGTGACCTACAGTTTTTCTGAATCCCTCTTTTTCTTAAATCGTTAACACAGTTGAGCAGGTTAATTTATCCTATAGATGTTTTATCTCTTGGTCTTATGTCTTTAGTTCAAGAGAAGAGGTACATCTCTTGCCACAACTTACTGTTTATTCTTTTTATTCTTTTATTTTCTGAATATGGCAGCAGGCTATTTTTTGAGGTAGCTATGAGTGAGAAAGCGAAGACTTCCTTAAAAGAATCAGAAATCAGATTGGCCTCAGATTAAATGAGACCCTAGTCTGCTTACTGAGTCTCTCTAAATTTTGTATGTATCCTTGTTTGTAAAATGGGTGTAATGATATCAACCTAATTGAGTTGTAATGATTAAAGCCATTTATAAAGCTCCTGACATAGAGTGTTAGGTGCTCGGTTAATGATTATTTTTACCCTTTACATCTCTTAGCATGGTGTTAGACACATACAATAGGCCTCAGTATATTTTATCTTGATTTATACTATTTAGAGACAGGTCAGGAGTCATGTTAGCTATTATTCTTGACTACTGTGTTTCTGTGGCTTACTGCAGGCCATTTAATCTTCCTCCACATCAATTATGTGGAAATAAATGTTAACAAGCATGAAAACTTTTTTTTTTTTTTTAAACAAGTTTGCTTTTTATCTTTGCTCATCAGGGAACTCTGTCTGAAGACGAATGCTCAGTTGACAATTCGTTGCAGGCAATTACTATCTGAACTTTCCTACATTTATCCTATTGATTTGGTAAGTTTCAAATTTTCTGGAAAGAAAACTTTTTTTTTAAAGATTGTTTCCATTTGAAATGTTTTCTCAATGAAAAAACTCATTGCTCAGCATAAAACCCTCTAGTCCCATCCACCTTGTTGCAAATGGCAAGATTTCATTTCTTTTGATGGCTGCATAATATTCCATTGTGTGTGTGTGTGTGTATATATATATATATATATATATATGACATCATCTTTAGCCATGGGGGTAGGGAAGGAAAAAATGAAACAAGATGGGATAGGGAGCGAGAAAAACCGTAAGAGACTTAATTTCACAAAACAAACTGAGGATTGCTTGGGGGAGGGGAGGTCTGTGGAGAGGATGGTTGTGTTATGGACATTGGGGAGGGTATGTGATATGGTGAGTGCTGTGAAGTGTGTAAGCCTGACGAATTCACAGACCTGTACCCCTGGGACAAATAATGTATTATATGTTAATAAAAATTAAAAAAAAGAGGAAAAATTATTTAAAAAGGAAATACTAATAAACTCATTGCACCAGTATTAATCACATGCGCTGTCATGATTCATTCAGAAGCTAATATCTATTTAAAAAGTGGGTGCATGTTAGTGGGTCCATTTGTTTTTTTGTATCAGTTTGGTGGTGGAATGCACTCAACTTCATCTGAAAGAATGCCAAATAACTTCTGGTCTCTTTAAGATCTTTTTTACTCAGCTAGATTATCAACTACCATCAATTCTGACACATACATGCAGAATTGTATATGTACTGCTTTAAAAATATAACTGGTAATTAATTTGTATTAGTACTACTTAGGAAATTCCTGGGGTAACTGTCAGGATGTGAAGTTTTTGAAACTAGTTTCTTAAAGTAAATGTGAAAAATAAAACTTCACTAAAGTTAAAATGATGAGAATTCTTTTTTAGAGAGCCAGATCACTAAATTTGAAGGTTTTATTTTCTTTTTAATGAAAAACGATTTAAAAGACTAATTTTCTGAGAGGAAAGCTAATGGGATTTTAGGTTGCTCACAGAATCTTGTTAATTCCACTTAAAAATCTTCATTTATAACTATGAATTGATCAAGGGATATTTTTGTAATAAAAATTTTACATGGCTTTTTGCTTGGACATGATGTTTTAAATGTTTATATTATTGAAAATTTCAAGTATATACAAATGTACAGATAGCAGTATAATGAATTATTATATACTCGTCGCCCAGCTTCAACAATATTATCATTATGATAATATTCTGAGTGTAGGACAGTATTGTCTTTGAGTTAACACTGACCTCCTGAATTCTTCGAGATTTGACTTAGGGTTTCTTTGCTTTACATGGAAAAAGAATTAATTTCATTCTTTGGTTATATTCACAGAATGAGCATAAGGATTACTTTGTATGTGGTGTCAAGTTGCCCAATTCTGAGGACTTCCAAGGTATTTTATTTCTTTTTGCATCTAATGATTTATATAATAACTGGGTATGTTTCAGAGAAAAATAGAGATTTCTTTAAGTGTTGGTTGCCTAGCACTTTATCCAGAGGGTTTTTGGACCTTCTCTCCCTTCCCAGATGAAAGAACATAGTCAGATTCTCTGATGGGAGACGTAAGAGAGTATTTAATTCTAATCATGGGGAAAAACTATTAAGTTGTCTATTTGAAATTTAAAGGAAAATCGTTTTAAGTGAGCTTTAAGAAAATTAGACAGTTGGTTTCTTAAAAATACAAATAATCACTCTATCCTTTTGGTTTGATTTTCCTGAAAAATTTGTCTCTGGGAGCAGGAGAATAACAAACACTAATCTGTTCTGTTGTTATTTAGAAAATCACATTTCTGGTAACATGAAACCACTACTATGGTTTCAACATTTATTATACTGTCATTTTTGTCCTCTTTCCAGTAAGAAAAAATGACATTAAAGACATTATAGAGTATGATTCTTAGTAATTGCTATATTTAAAGTATTTTAATTTTCCTAATCTCTTTACCAGTAGGCCAAAGAAAAGAACTTATTTTATTTGACATATTGGTAAAGAGGTGTTTTTTTTTTTTTTTTTTTAAATTGTTAGCAGAGTGGGTTCTTTTCCCTTAGCCTATACAGTGCTTTGAGGCCTACTAAATAGCTTCATGGATTATTCCCAAAGGTGGTGTATTATCTATTTGGGAAGAAGTTATTAAAAAAGGGCATTACTAGTTTTGTTTCAGACTTTCTTCCATTTCCCAATAAAGAAAATGTTATTTATGGTCATTTAACATTTGAGGCTAACTTGTTACCTCCTTTGGCCTTTACAACAGCCCTTACAAGAAGTAGTTGGGACATAATATGAGTGATAAAACAGGAATGAGAAAACCTATGTTAAAGTCCTAGTTCTCTTTCTAGAAACCATGTAGTTTGGAACAAGCCATCCATACTTTGAGTTGATTTCCTAATCAATAGTATGAACATATTGATTCATGTCCTTACCAGTTATGCATTATTGTTGTGCAGATTAGATCTGTAAAAGCATGACATTTGCCTAATCTTTAATCCTTACAAAAACAAAGGAAACCTATAAGGAAAGTGGTATAATTTCATATTACAACGTATAAATGAGCTATTTAGTGACTTGCTCAAGACCAGAAATCTTGGTAATGATCTAGCTGGAATTTGTTTGGTTTCCATTATAAAATATTCCAATCTCTTTAAGTCATACAAATGTGCTTTGGTGTTAATTTTGGGCAAAGTTAGGACATCCTGAAGGTCATAGCACATCTTTTTCCTCATTTCTTCATTCAACAAACCTTATTAACTACCTTGAGCCCTGTTCAGGGATACAAAGCATTCATTCATTGGAAGATATTAATTGAGCACACCGATATGCCAGGCACTGTGCCGGGTTTTGAGGTTATAATAATAGAAAACACAAATACGTTCTCTTCCTTTCATAGAGCATAATATCTATTAAGAGAGACAGCCAATAAATAAGAAGGAATATGCTATCAGAGACAATAGGGGAACCTACTTTAGATAAAGCAGTCAAGGAAGACCTGAGGGGAAACATTTAGCAGAAAAGTTGAAGGTTGGGGGGCGCCTAAATAAGAAGGAATATGCTATCAGAGACAATAGGGGAACCTACTTTAGATAAAGCAGTCAAGACCTGAGGGGAAACATTTAGCAGAAAAGTTGAAGGTTGGGGGGCGCCTGGGTGGCTCAGTTGGTTAAGCAACTGCCTTCGGCTCAGGTCATGATCCCGGAGTCCTGGGATCGAGTCCCACATCGGGCTCCCAGCTCCATGGGGAGTCTGCTTCTCCCTCTGACCTCCCCTCTCATGCTCTCTCTCTGTCTCTCAAATAAATAAATTTAAAAAAAAAAAAGAAAAGTTGAAGGTTGAAAGAATCTAACTCTGCTGCATTTGGGGGAGGAGCTTTCCGAGAAGAGGGTGCAGCAAGCACAAAGTTCATGATGGAGGAATAGGCTTGACATATCTGAAAACAATTTAGGGTTGGGGGGTTATGAGGGAAAAGACCTATATTTTAGGCAAATCATGGAATCTCTCAGCTTAAATTTTTCACCGTAGAATGAGGTAATATCCACATCTCTAATTTATTATGAGAACTGAATGAGATAATATTTGAAAGCACTTTTCATATAAGATATTTATATAAATGTAGTTGGAATTAGTTGCAAGAGAGAGGAGGTAAAGAAAGGACAGAAAAGACCAGACCTGTATGATTGGAGAGTAGAGTGCAGGGGGAAGAGTTACCTTAGAGGACATAGGAGGGGTCAGCCAGGGCCTTGAGGCCACTGTAAGGAGTTTATGTTTTATTCTCAGTGGACAGGGGAGACCCTGAAGGGCTTCAAGAAGGGGATGACATGAGCTGATTTGTGTTTTTAGAAGTCACTCTTCCTGCTAAATACAGAATAATCTGCAGGGAGGCAGTAAGGGAAGCCAGGATATCTGTATTGGTGATGGTCACCTTACTCCACTCTGAGATGTTTCTTGATTCTATTTTTGTTTTATGTGAATTGTTTTGTTTCCCAGTTTTTCGTAGCTTCCATTAGCTCTCTGTTCTTAGTATGTCCACCAAACCGAATATATTTTTCCTACCCTTTAAAAAATTAGCTTAGCTTTTTAGTACAGTTGCTGAAAAATGAAATGGGAGATGAAATGAAACAAATGGGCAATTTTACTCTAAGGCCCCAGTCAATCCCTATGAGGCCTAGCAATCAGAAATTTTAAGAAGCACATGTGGTGGTGTTAGACTTTAAAAATCTCATGTTAGCATTCTGCAAGGCACTTCCATATACTCAACTCACTGAGTGCCTTGTGGGTGTTACCAGTGGGGCCACGTGCTGAGAGAACGCAAAGAGGTGTAGGGCGTCGCTCCTTCCTCAGTGAGATTTCAATCCGGGTGAGGCCCTTAAACTTGTAATCAAAGCCTTTGAGACACATTTATTGATTTCATACTCTGTGTCAGGCACTTTGAAGTTTATAACGGGGACACAAGAGTCAAAGAAGTGGATATAATCAGTGCCACCAGAAGGGGAGCAGGAAAACCTTTACAGAGAAGATGGTGCCTGAGGTGTCTCAAAAGACAAAATAGTATTCCCCTGTTGGAAGAAGAGGAAGAGGACATTTTAGATTGGGCGAGTAGAGAAATGTGTTAACATGGAACATCGTGCATGGTGCTTCTTGTTTATTCTTTCTGTGAGAGAAAGAATTATATTCCATTTTCTTAAGGCAAGAAAATTGAAGCTCAGAGAGATTAATTAATTTTTCCAAAGACTCATACTAGCCAGTGGCAGAGCTAAAGTCATTTCTGGTCAGCTTTCTGGTCACCCTGATTTTAAGATTCATATTATTCCTGTCATGATGCAGTTTGTGTCCTTATTTTGAATAAAACCTCTTCCAAACTTCTGACAACTTTTTAGTGTTTTGTAACAGCTGCATTCTTGGTCCTTCTCTTGTGAGGACCTCCACACTGGTTATTTTGTGATATTCACGAGACTTTGCTGGGACAGACTTTCCGTTGCTTGGGTTGACACTGTCTGGGAAACTCTACCGTAGTCGCCCAACCTTTATTGTGCTTTTTTAAATGGGTAAGTTACTGGTAGAGTTTGCCAAAGAGGCCTGGACACGATGGGAGAAAGTTGTCTGCTGAAGGGTATTCGTTTGAGTTCCATTGACTGAGACATTTCTCATAAAAAAAATTGTTTGTGTGTGTTTTTAAGTAATCCATAACACAAGAGCCTTTTGTGGTAATGAGACCCAGATTTCCTTCTGTGTCTGTATCCCTTTATGCAGGCATGATTTCTTGGAAAGGAGAGACCATATGTCAAACAGTGTCTCATTGAGAACATGGAATGATTCCATAGATGCTGTGGCAGTGATTAGAGTCTTAAATATTTTGTCCTGTCTGGATCAGTGGGTGCTTGGTTCCTTAACAAATCAGCTGCCTCAGTGATTGGGAAGGCAGGATGGTAAGAGCCTTTAGATCACTTATTGTACTTGGATGCATTTGAATATTAATAGTTTGTCCAACATATAAGTCAAAGGGGCATTTGAATTAATTTTTAATATTGTCATGGCCGTTGTGGGTTGATGGTATTTATTATCATAAAAATTACATGAAAGCTGCTGCTCTCAATAACTCTCCTACATTTAAAAAGCAAATCAGAAATTATTATTAGGAGGAAACTGCAGATTTTTGTTTTGTTTTTAAGCCTCCGAAAACACTGTTTAAATTAGAATCTTTTTCACACACCTGAGTCTTACAGTTTATTCCTGTTCCTCCCTGAATCCTTCCACTCTCCCCCAACTTCTTCTCACCAACAAACCTATCATCTGTAACCTTTCTCACCCCCAGAGCAGCATAAGGAACACAAACCTCTGCTCTGCATTAGGTGTTAGGGACGTCATTAATGCTTACTGGAAAAGCACACCCCAGAGAGCCAGGTTTTGGCTTTGGCAGGTAGAAAGTCTTTTAGATCTTGGAATGCTGGAAACCTTAAACCTTTTGGTTTTTTAGCTGAAGTGATTGGCAACAGAAAGTGACATCTAAGGTTCGTGGCCAGCAATAGCCATAATTAACCACATGAGCTCACATTTTCCCACTGGAGGTTCAGTGGTCTTGGGGTGATGAAAGTGACTTCCCTACCAGGAGGTGGTTTTCCTTTTGAGGGTATTGGAATACCCTTGGGCCCTGTAATGCCTCACCCGTGGTCCTTTAAAATGCTTTTTAATATAAAGCTTCAATATTGGAAATCTAACACCATGGTGTTTAACAGTGAGGCTGTGCCTGAGCACTGTGGCCTGGAATGGGAAACAACCTGGGGCTTTTAATAGGTGGAGCAGGGAGTCTTGTGGAAACAATGGTGAGTGCAAATAACCAGAATCAAAACTGATTTCCAGTATTATCCAGTTTCCAGGTTTTGCTGTTTCTGTTTGGATTTTTATTTCCATGTGTAGGCTTCTCTTAGAGGTGCCTTTTTATCTTAAATTTAAGCAAAATTGTTTGGGTCATTGAAGAGAGGTGATGTTAGAAGACTAGTTTTTTTTCTTTTAGTAGATATGTGGACATGGTCTCAAGATTTGCAAACTCACTTCCTTAGTATTACACTTTTAGAAACATGGAAAAATGTAGGTGCTTGCATGTTTAGCATTGGATAGGGTTTTTTTTTAAGCACTCATAGTTTGTATTTGACCTGTTTGGAAGACTAATTAAGAGGCCTTCTCCTGCTTTCCAGAAGTTTGCAAATTCTTTTCTGTCTGGCCACATAGGAAAGGAAAAGCTTAGTGTGAAGCATATATAGGAAAGTACAAACTTAGTGCAGCATTATCCTTCATTACTGTAAATCGTCTACTTCTTCTTCTCCTCTCCCTTCTAAAAGAAGGTTCTTAGAGACCAAGTCCTTTTACTGATAGGAATATTTCAAATTCCATAAGCCCTATCCTTTATGGAAAGCAGGAGACGCAGGAGTCAGTGACCTGTGATGGAAGTCCTGTCCCGGCTCTGACTCCAGGGATAGAGGTATTTTGGAGGGCACAGGTGTATATATAATCCTCTGTCTTATTCCATCACTCGTGGATTTTACCTGTATGGTTCTGAGCAAGTCACTTACACCACCTAAATCATTTGTCTCATCTCCAAATTGATAGCATCAGACTCAGTGATTTCTAAGGTTTCTCCTAGCTCTAACATTATATATGATGATTAAACTGTAATGAATTTACAGTGTAATGTAATATAATTTCAGTCTCTAAGGTGGTGTGATATACAGACTTCAAAAGAAGTAAAGCATTATATTACTCAAGGTACTTGGGTGGGACTGGGGCAAGAGGACATGGTCTCTAAGAACGATTAGGATTCTTGTCAATTAGGGCATGACTGAATAGTCTGTTGAAATGAATGCTGTTTCTTCCTTCCTTCCTTCCTTCTTTCCTTCCTATCAGTTTGGTTTGAGAGAACATCAAACATTAGTGTGAGAAGCCCATTCTCAGTCTAACACAGTACAAGTCACTAGGAACTCTGTGTTCTTTGCCCTTACAAGAAAAGTGTGAAGGAACTGAGGTAGTATGTGTGTGTCATCTGCTTGGTACAGTCTAGGTTCCCAAGTTAAGAAATTGTTACGTGTTCCACACTAAACTTCTGAGAGAGTATGGTCAAGTGCTTAAGGATGGAGGTGTTGTTGTCAGGCCAACCTCTATTGTAGTTCTGGAGTACTTGAGACAGATCCTTAACTTCTTTGACCCTTAGTTTCTTCATCTATGAAATGAACAAATAGCATATAAAAAGGTGCCCAGTTTAGTAATTGTTGATGAATTAATGACTGTCATAAAGTACTATAGTCAGTTCTAGGCAGAAGAGAAGTACACAATGAAAGTTACCTATTTTTATAGTGTTTGATTGTACTATAAAGAAACCAAGAATCTGCCACTATGGTCAGTGGTGGAAAACGAACTGGTGAATAGATCACGTAGGGCCGTTCCTACAACAAGAAGGTAGTCCTTAGATAATAAGTATTAAAAAGAATTTGAAAAACATTTCTAGTAATTGAAGTTTAGGTACCCTTAGAAATCAGGAAACACTCAAGCCAAAGATATCTCAATTATTTCCGCTTTTCTCTAGCCAGAGATAGTCTAGATTATGTGTTAAATCTTTCAGAGTGTGTATATGTGAACTTTTAAAAGTATTTTGGGAATACTGTATACCAAACAGTTACTTTTTTGTTCCTCCTGGGGCAGGCTTAAAATGTTTTGTTATATTACTCTGTTCTGAGTACCTGGTGATTGTTATCACTTGATAGGTAGTAGCAGAAATCTAGATGATGAGTTTAAAATGTAATTATCTGTGACTTCTTAAAAGATAAATGCTTTTGTTTGACTGTAGGGCACATACATTTTTTTCCCCAAAGTTGCTTCCACCTAAATTGCATAAATAGGATATATAGTAACTCTGGTTTTTGACATTTTACTTTTACTGTTTAAAATATTTTTCCTCCCTATCCTGTTTCAAATTTTGCAGTCTTATTTATGCAACACTATCTTTATGGATATTGAGAACATACCCCATAAGGATACATCATGCTTTTTTACTTCACCTTAGACTTAATTTGTACAATTGTACAACTATATTGATTATAAAGTTGTTAATGAATAAAATATATAGTGGTCATATAATGCATTATGATTAAACCTCTGAAACTAATGTTCACATCATATGATAGACTAGATAGTATTTCTGTCTTTAAAAAAAAAATGCCAGGAAGGAGAGAAAGTACTGGGTATTTGAGTATACTAAGAACTCTTTCTTAAGATATATATATGGAATGTTAATCTCATCACAGCAATTACTGAGCAATAGTTTTTAAATATAGTAGATGAAATTTCAGGTCTTGTTAGTATGTTTAGATTTGTATAAAGTTCATGTAATTTAGATGTGATTAATATTTTATTTACCAGTTATTTCTTATAAAATCTCTTGAAATTGATTTACTATGATCTTGTAGCTACATTTATAAGGTAAATATTTGTTTTCTCTTTCTCTGCTTTTGAATTTACAGCAAAAGATGATGGAAGCATTGCTGTTGCCCTTGGTTACACAGCACATTTGGTCTCCATGATTTCCTTTTTCTTACAAGTGCCCCTAAGATATCCTATAATTCATAAGGGATCTAGATCAACAATCAAAGATAATATCAATGATAAGCTGACTGAAAAGGAGAGAGAGTAAGTATCTTTTTTTAATGTACTTTCAACATAAGCCACCTTGAAACATGGAGTATGTTAAAAATATGAAATGTGACCTAGACTGTGCTGATTTTTCATGTATCCTTTGTGAAGTGCTCCATTTCTTTTAAATAGAATGTGATTATTAATTTAGGTTATAATAAATAAAATCTTACATTTCCTAAAATTGTTAATGATAGCAGGGTTGACTCATTTAATTTGGTTTTGTGAGAAACAAGTAGTATATACTCTGCAGATATTCATGTAATACCTTTTTCCTGCCAGTCACCAAGTGAAATGATTAAATATTTGTCAGACAAGCAAGAAGAGCATAAAAGACAGAGCAGCAGGTTGTACATGTCTGAAAAGAAGATTATTGAACTGGAAAAGAGGTCAGCAGAAAATATATTGATTGAAGACATAAAGAACACAAGAGATGGATTATATAGAAAAGTGCTAGACTTATGTAGGACCCAATGAAAATGTCTAAGATATGTATAATTGGGATCACAAGGAGGGAGAAGAAAATACATAGGGTAAATGCATTGTTTTAAGAGTTAGTGACAGAATTTTTCAAATTTGATGAAACACATTAAGCTACAAATTCTAGAAGCATTAAATACAACCCATTATAAGTATAAAGCAAACATACTTAGGGGAGTTACAGTAAAATAGCTGAAAACCAAAGATGAAGTGAAAATATTAAAAGTGCCTGGAAGAAAAAGACAGATTAACATCAAAGAGCATTAATTAGACTGAAAGCTAATTTCCCAATAGAATCTTTAGGAACCATAAAGGTGATGCCATGATATTTTGAAAGTACTATAAAACAGGTATGCCTGGGTGGTGCAGTCAGTTAAGCGTCCAGCTTTTGGTTTTGGCTCAGGTTCTGATCTCAGGGTCATGAGATGGAGCCCAGTGTCAAGCTCCATGCTCGGTGCAGAGTCTCCTTGGGTTTCTCTCTCCTACTCCCTCTGCTACTTCCCACTCCCCCTTAAATAAATAAATCTTTTTTTTTTTTTTAAGTGCTATAAAACAGTACTGCCACCTTAGAATTCTATACTCAGTAAATATATCCTTCAAATTAAAGGCAAAATAAAAGACATTTCAGACCATCAAAACTGAGAAGGTGCATCTCAGCAGACCTATACTAAGAGAAATACTAAACACAGAATAAAAACAAACATAGCACAGAAACATGGAAATATTTGAGGAAGGATAAAAGACAATAGAAAGGGTAAGTATGTGCAATGCCTGGGTGGCTCAGTCAGTTAAGCATCTGCCTTTGACTCAGGTTATGATCCCAGGGTCCTGGGATCAAGTCCCACTTTGGGCTCCTTGCTCGGTGGGGAGCCTGTTTCTCCCTCTGCCTGCCACTCCTCCTGCTTGTGCACTCTCTCTGTCTGACAAATAAACAAAATCTTAAAAAAAAAAAAAAGGCGTAAGTATGAGTATATCTAAATTAATTTTGACTACAAAACAAATGATAGGGTCATAAAATATGAAATACATACACATAATACATATGTGGAATTATAATCCATGACTAACACAAAAGTTGCAAAGTGGAAATGGAGTTAAAGTAGTCCAAGATCCTGGCATTGTCTGGAAAAGGGTAAAGATACTGCTTTATAGTAAACTACTAATCAAGTATGTCGTAATCTCATAACTATTAAAAGAATTGTTGGGTATAAGCAAAAAATTAATAGATGATATAAATAAAAAAAAATTTTGAATACTTTATTAATCCAAAACAAGGCAAGAAAAGAAAGGAAAATGAACATTAAATAAGTGGTACAAATAGTGAATTTGTACTTTATGAACTCAGACGTGTTCTCGAGTTAAATTAAATGTAAATGTCATTAATATACCATTTAAAAATAAGGATTGTCAGGCTGAATAAAAAACTATACTTAGGGGCGCCTGGGTGGCTCAGTGGGTTGAAGCCTCTGCTTTCAGCTCAGGTCATGATCCCAGGGTTCTGGGTTCGAGCCCCACATCGGGCTAACTGCTCGGCAGGGACCCTGCTTCCCCTCCTCTCTCTCTGCCTGCCTTTCTGCCTACTTGTGATCTCTGTCAAATAAATAAATAAAATCTTTAAAAAAAAAAAAGAATTTTTTTTTTACTAATTATTAGAAAAAGCAGATAAAACAATCAGAATCTAAAAGACTTGAGCAGTGCAATGAACTAGACCTGAGTTATGGGTAAAGAATAATGCACCAATGGCTATAGAATGTACATTCTTTTTCTTTTATTATTATAATGTTCAGATAGCCAAACATATATATAGTACATCATTCGGTTTTGATGTAGTGTTCAACAATTCATTAGTTGCATGTAACAACAAGTACATTCTTTTTTAAGTATTCATGTGACATTTACCAAAATTGATTATCCTGGGCCTCAACAAATTTCAAGAGATTGAAGTAATTTACAGTATGTTTACTGACCATGGTGGAAATTAATAGAGATCAATAATAAAATCCCCAAACGTGTAGGTATTAAACAATGTACTTCTGTAAAACCTATAGGCCAAAGAAGGAACTATATAAAGGAAGTTTGAAATTGTTTTAAACTAAATGATAAGAGAATATAGCATATAAAAGCTTGTAAGTTAAAGCTAAATCTGTTCCCAGAAGGAAATTTATTTCCTTAAAAGTGTGCATTAGGGAAAAAGAAATATTTAGAAATCATTCATCTAAGTCTCCTTTTGAAATCCCCAGAGAAAGAAGAGTTCATTAAACCCTAAGAAGTTAGAAGGAAGGAAAGAAGGGTAAGAACAGAAATTAGATGGACAACTGAACAATGGAAAAAAAATACAGGCAAAACGTCTAGCCTTTGGGACGCCTGGGTGGCTCAGTTGGTTAAGTGTCTGCCTTTGGCTCAGGTCATGATCCCAGGGTCCTGGGATCGAGTCCTGCATCAGTTCTTGCTTGGCAGAGATCCTGCTTCTCCCTCTGCCTGCCTCTCTCCCTGCTTGTGCGCTCTCTTCCTCTCTCTCTGGCATATAAATAAGTAAAATCTTTATTTTAAAAAAAAAAGTTCTAGTCTTTGAAACAACTGGAAAATGGATAAACCCTTAGAAAGAGGAGACAGGCAAAACAGCTAGTATAAGTAAAGGGGGGGAAAGATGTCACTACAGATATATAGACATTAAAAGGTAAGATCTTAGGAACAACATTATGCCTATCAATTTGAAATTCAATGCAATTGGCTACATTTCTAGAAAAAGACAACTTTCCAAAACTGTTATGTGAATGATGGAGTTTAGAAAACACTACACTTGGCTAAAGGGAAAGTAGATATAGATGATTCTAGGTCAGTTATTCTCAACACTGGCCGAGCATTATTGTCATCTGGGGAGCCTTTAAAAATGAGCTTCTGACCCCCAGATTCCTGGCTTCTTCCCCAGAAATTCTGATTCAGTTAACAGGGCCCAGACATGAGGGGTTTTTTTTTTGGTTGTTTTTTTTTTTTTTTTAAAGCTCCTGAAGTGATTTTAATGTGCAGTTGGGGTGAAAACTGCTGTTCTAGATTGAGAGACTATTGTATTCATAGTAATGAAAAAAATGAAATATCCTCCAGTATATTTAGGAAACTGCAAGAGTAGAGGCAGGAAAGATAGGCACCAAATGGAAGAATTTAGTGCTGTATCTGGTACGACAGTGACCCTTGGCTTATAGATAGAGGGCAGGGAACACGTGTTTAGTTTAAGTCAGTGCCTTTTAAATCCACTGATTAGTTGATAGCTGAAGTATTTTTTTTCAGTTTCAGAAACATAAAGAGATCCTGAAACATACATGTATTACAGAAGGGGACATTGGTGTGTTTTCTTTTCTCTTCTAAAAAATGGATGTGAAATTCACATAAGATTAACTTTTTTAAAGTGTACAGTTCAGTGGCATTTAATATGTTTGCAGTGTTGTGCAACCACCACCTCTGTCTGGTTGCAAAACAATTCATGACCCAAAAGAAAACCCTGTACTCTTAAGCAGTCACTCCCTATTCTTCCCCCATCCAGTGCCCCCTTCCCCCAACCCCTGGTAGTGACCCATCTGCTTTCTGTCTATGTAGCTTTATCTATTCTGGATATTCCATATAAATGGAATCATATAATATGTGACCTTTTGTTTAAGGTTTCTTTCACTTAGCTTGTGTTTTCAGGGTATCCATGTTGTAGCAGAATCAGTACTTAGTTCACATTTACAGCCAAATGATATTCCATTGAATGTAATACCACATTTTGTTCATCCATTTATCTGTTGACAGACATTTGGGTTATAGCCACCTTTGGCAGTTGTGACTAGTGCTGTATGAGCATTCATGTACACGTATGTGAGTATCCACTTTCAGTTCTTTTGAATATACATCTTGGAGTAGAATTGCTGGGTCATATGGTAATTCTATGTTTAACTCTTTGAGGAGCCTCCAAATTGTTTTCCACAGCAGCCACACCAGTTTACATTTCCAGTGTGAAGTAGTATATCATTGTAATTTTCATTTGTATTTCCTTAATGACTAATGATGTTAAGCATCTTTTCATGTCCTTGCTGCCATTTGTTTATTTTCTTTGGAGAAATATCTGTCCAAGTCTTCTGCCTGGTTTTCAATTGGATCATTCATTTTTTTTTTTTAATTGTTGAACAGTAAGACTTCTTTATGTATTCTGGATACTAGATCCTTATCATTACATCATTTGTAAGTATTTTCTTCCCATTCTCTGGGTGGTTGTTAGAGTTTAAGGCCTAAAACTAAGGTATGTATTATATGCTGCCTTGACGCCTGGTGAAACCTGGAAGGCCTAGAATATCCCCTCCCTTTGCTGCTCCTGTGGATAAAGGTCCCTTATCTAAACAAGACTCTTCCTTATTCAGGGACATAGGTGTCGTTTCTTCTAATTCCTCAGTGGTAAATTTCAGTTCCTTACCAGTTGGGGGATTGTGGAAAGAAACCAATCACATCTTCCCACAAGGACCAGTCAGCACTGCCTCCTTTTAATACAAAAAAAGTCTGTCTCCCACAGACCCTGGTTGTTCATAGTCTTTCTGTATGTAACCCCATGTAACCCTGCATTCCATGTAGTGTCCTTCTCCCCCGGGCTATGAGTATATGTGACTAATAAGCTGCTCTCAGTCTTATCTGTCATTCATTGATTCTCTCTACTGCTTTTTTTATTCTCTATTTTATCTCCACTCTAACCTGTTACTTCCCTCATTCTGCTAGCTTTGGCTTTTGTTTTCTCCTTCTGTAGATGTAAAGTTTAGGTTACACTGACGTAAGATCTTTCCTTTTTTGAAGATATTGATTGATTGATTGATTGATTTGGGAGAGAGAGAGTGCCCAGGCTTGAGCTGAGGGAGAGGTGTGGGGAGAGGGGAAGGGGAGGGGAGGGAGAGGGACAAGCAGACTCTACGCTGACCACAAAGCCTGACGTGGGGCTCAATCCCACAATCCCACCACCCCTGAAATCATGAACAGGAAGCAAGAGTCGGGTGCCCAGCCGACTGAGCCACCCAAGCACTCCAAGATCTTTCTTTTTTTAATGTCACTGTTTAATTCTATAAATTCCCACATCCTATTAATTTAGTATGTTGTATTTTTATTTTCATTCATCTCAGAGTACTTTCTAATTCCCTTCATTGACCCATTGGTTGTTTAAGAGAATTTAATTTTCTCATACATATGAATTTTCTATTTTCTTTATTTATTGATATCTAGTTTCATTCCATTGTGATGGAGAAAATAATATATGATTTCAGTATTTTAACATTTTAATGACTGTTTTGTGGCCTAACATATGATCTGTCTTAGAGAATGTTCCACATGTATTTGAGAAGACTGTGTATTCTACTGTTGTTAGATGCAGTATTCTATATATATATCTGTTAGGTCTAGTTGGTTTTATAGTATTGTCAGGTCCTCTATATCTTCATGGATCTTTTCTCTAGATATTTTTATCCATTATTGAAAGTATAGTATTAAATATACTCTTGAACTATTTTTGTAGGACTGTTTCTTCATTTCTGTTAATGTTTGCTTCATATATTTTGGGGTTCTTTTGTTTGGTGCTTCTGTTTTTAGTTGTTATTTCTTCTTGATGAATAGACCCTTTCATTGACCATTTTTGCTTTTTTTTTTTTTTTTTTTTTTTTAGGTTTTATTTATTTGAGAAAGAGAGAAAGCATGAGCAGGAGGGAGGGGCAGAGGGGAGGGACAAGCAAACTCCCTGCTGAGGAGAGAGCCTACCTGGGGCTCTTCTTCCCAGGACTCTCAGACCAGGATCACCACCTGAGCCAAAGGCAGACACTTAACCAACTGAGCCACCAGGTGCCCCAATCTTTTTTGCTTTTTGTAACAATTTTGACTTAAAGATTGTTTTGTCTGCTATTAGTATAGCCACACCAACTTTCCCTTCATTACTGTACGCATGGAACATCTTTTCCATCTTTTCACTTTGAACCTATTTGTATGTTTGATCTAAAATGAATCTCTTGGGGCGCCTGGGTGGCTCAGCGGGTTAAGCCTCTGCCTTCGGCTCAGGTCATGATCCCGAGGTCCTGGGATCGAGCCCCGCATCAGGTTCTCTGCTCAGCAGGGAGCCTGCTTCCCTTCCTCTCTCTCTGCCTACTTGTGATCTCTCTCTGTCAAATAAATAAATAAAAATCTTTAAAAAAAAAATAAAATAAAATAAAATGAATCTCTTATAAAGAGCATATAGTTGGATTGTGGTTTTTTTTTTTAATCAATTCTCCAAATCTCTGTCTTTTGATTGGAGAGCTTAATCTATTTACATTTAATATAATTATTTGTATGGAAGGACTATTTTCATTTTGCTATTTGTTTTCTGTATTTCTTATACCTTTTTGTGCTTCATTTTTTTCTATTACTGCCCCCTACCTTTTTGATTCAGTACACATTTCTAATTTGGTATACCATTTCCTTTTCAGTATATTTTAAAGATATTTTCTTATTCATTACCCTGGGGATTACAGCTAATATCCTATATTTATTTATAACAGTCAAGTTTAAATTGATAACAACTTAGCTTTAATAGTATACAAAACTCCACCCCTCTATATCTCAGTCCTCTCACCTTTATGTTGTTATTGTCAGAAATTACATCTTTATACGCTGTGTGCCCATAATACTGTCTTTTTCATTTACCTATGCAGTTACCTTTCTGGAGATCTCTGTTTCTTTGTACAGCTTTGAGTTTGTCTGGTATCCTTTCATTTCAACATGAAGCCTTCACTTCTTGCTTTCAGTAAGCCTAGCAGTCATCCAGAGGTGAAAGCCTAGGGCCTTCTCAGGTCTTTTCTGAGTATGCATCCTATTCTGGGTGTGTAGGTAACTTCTATCTTCCTCAGTTATATATGGGCATTTTTGAAAACACTAATTTTTCAAAGAAACTCTCTGCAAATTTACCTCCCGGGCTTTAGACAGTCTTTTGTACATCTCAGCCTTTATCTTCCATACAAGGAGACTGTTGGATTTTGCCTTATATCTTGAACAATGTCCCCTGCTTTTCACTTCTGAGTAAGTAGTTTTGACTAGGCAAAGCCAAGGCAAGCGCCTTGCTAGTACTTCAAGTAGCCCCTAGACAAGTTAGGACAGACAGATTTTTTTAGAATAAAGTCTGCTTGGCTCGCTTATGCACTGGGGATCAAGGCCCCACAATGGCAGACTCCTTTCTTCAAGATCATTGCTGAGCTGGAGAGGGAGTTACAGATGGTGTGAGTAGAAATTCTGTGAAGCTTTCCTCTTGATTTTGAGTTTCCTTTTTCTTGATTCAGTGTTCAGCCTGTTGTTTGTACACTTTTGACTTTTTCCAGAGTTTTAGTAAAGTTGACTCTAACAGATTTTGCTTTTAAAAAATATATATATATTTCTCTGGAGGGACAAGTCCTTAGATCTACCTCCTCCCCTATTTTTGCTGCCATCATTCCATTTGTTTGTTTAATAAAGGAAAACATGGGGCACCTGGGTGGCTCAGTGGGTTAAAGCCTCTGCCTTCGGCTCAGGTCATGATCTCAGGGTCCTGGGATCAAGCCCCGAGTCGGGCTCTCTGCTCGGCAGGGAGCCTGCTTCCCTCTCTCTCTCTCTCTCTCTCTGCCTACTTGTGATCTCTCTCTCTGTCAAATAAATAAATAAAAAATCTTTAAAAAAAAAATAAAGGAAAACATTACTTAGAAGGGATGAAGGGACCCATGATTTTAATTAAGCATGACCACATAAGATCACCTTGTAGTTTTGAGAATGGTCACCCTCCTAATATTCTCTAGCTTCCATATTAAACAAATTTTAAAACTCTAGGTTTTTTAATCAATTTTGTACCTGGTGATCTGACTTATTATACATGGTGATCTGACTTAAAATATTAGTTATGTAGGAAAAGCAGTTGGGGAGCTTGAAGGAAAGCTGTCCCTCAAAATGATACTCTCTCTCCAGATCAGCTACACACTTTAATTTATGAAGGAGCAGCTTAACATGTGGGCAACTCCCAATACTATGCCACAGTGTGAGTAGTAGCAGTAATTTATCAATGAATTTATTTTCCTAACTAGTTTGGGAAGGCCAGCTAGATTTAGGTGTTTCTTTGGCAGCCACAAGAAACACAGGAATTGCATTTTTGTGAACTAATTTTTGCATTTTACTGCTATCTTCCCCCTTTACTGAAACATATATCATATTTTATTGATTCTAATATAAATATTTTTTACATTTTGATATTGCTAAAAATGAGGTGTCTCTTATAATTAATGGCATGCCATATTATGAGAACACTTATCTTTTCTTAGTGGTACATAAATGAAAGCTGCAGTTTGCAATAGATGCTATCTCAGATTTTATAAACTATCAGATATTTTAGGTGGCTCTGTGCAATTTAGTAAAGCACTTCGTATCCTTTTTGGAACAACATTGATGTACATGTAGATATATAAATGTTAATTTATTGATTATGCTTGTTGATTGAATCAGGTCTCTCAGTTATTCTTAGCCTGGATCACTGAAAGAGCAGAGACCTGGTTTTCTTTTCTCCTGAGTTTGTCAGTGTTGATGAAAGCCTTTCCAGGTTATTAGATGGAATTAGGTCTTCATGGGAGATGGAATTGAATGACTCATCGGATGCGTTACACTTGTTGTAATGGGCCTAGGAATCCTCAGCCTCTGCCCTGTCTGATTACCTGCTTCATCTGGCTATTGGCACATGAACAGTGGAGTTCAGAGACCTATTTGGCCAGTTTTGCTGTGCGCGTGGGTGGAGACTAGTTCTTTGCTTTGTCTGGCCTGTTTGAAACACAGGTTTGGACCTATGCCTTGCCTAAACCATCACTCGTGCACCTGCACGCTGTAAAGGGAAACTCTGAAATCTGTGCTGCGTTCATTTTGAGGCTCAGACCACAAAACACGAAGGAATGTAACCAGAGTCCAGCCACAGTGTTCTTTTACCCTTTATGTCTTCTTTCACTGAGGACTGAAAAGTAGGTTTTAAAGTGATTTTTGAAGTGAAATGTATTAGTCATTGTTACTGTGCTACTTAACTGTCTGCTAGATGATACATTCCGGATGGATTACTGAAACAATCACTGAGCTAGGACATAGCTGGTCGGAGCATATGGCTTTTTCAAGCCCTCAAACAACACCTTAAGTTGGTTGTTTTACTCTCAGAAGGAGTGGTGTAATTGGCAGGCACGCTTGAAACTTCCTGACCTGCCCACGACAAGGCTTTTACGAATCCAAATCCCTAAAAGATGCTTAGCTGTTTTTCTATAATGGAATCATTGGAACCTAGAGACATGTAAATGCTGCTTTTCCCATTTCCTTCATTGTTTTGTTCTTATGTTTATTCCTGTGGAAGATCCTGAGTGAACCCTAGGAGATGCCTTTTTTACCTGGCTGATTCTGATTTCTTATAGAGACAGAAGTTTTAGAGTATGTAAAGAAAGTGTGATGTGTTCGAAAACAGCTAATATTGGACCCAGATCATAGTCATTGCATGTGGTTCTGATGCTCATGAGAGAAGGAATGGTCTGTTTGAACGATCTAACACCTTTTCTGTGACTGAATGCATAAAGCAGATATATATACCTACATATAAGGACTGGCCAGACATGTTCCAGTCCTGTGACTAGAGTCTTTTCTTTTTCTAGCAGCCACCGGGGCCTGTCTGTGGCATGTTTATGGAGCTCCCCCTTCAGCATAACTAGATTGCATTTTGCCAGGAAGGAGGAAACAGGAATTTTCAGAGTGGCCATGAGCTGAGCAATTCCCTATTTCTGTATTCCTTCAGCCTACTTTTTGGCCTGGCAACACTGACTTGTTGAATAAATGAATGAGAATTTTTCTAATGGCATCTCTTTGAAGCAGGTAGGATACCATGAACGTTGCTTGCAAAGAAGGAAATTCTCTATAGTAATAGTGACCAGCACCTGGGTTTTCGATGGTATAAAACTTATATTTAAAAACATAAATGTTTTCAGACTGCTGTACTTCTGACTATTCATTTTTGTTATTACCTGCTTTAGACATACTTAACCACCTGCTGACACATCTTATATTAAGAATTATAGACTCCTTCCTATAAGACTCCTCAGCTTCTCTTTGTTAATCAAGCTGTTTTAATGCAGACCCTTCAGAAATGGGTTGCTGTTTTCACTAAATTAGCATCTGTTTGCTTTCATAGCATCCAATTAAATCCGATGGCCTCCTTCCAGAAGTAGAGATTTTCACATCACGCTTAGGCTTCAGTGCTGTGGCTTTAATTTTCAACTCTTCTACTGTTTATCCTATAAATTAGAACATTCTTTATAACCTTTCATCTTCATTTTATTATAGGTTGTTGCTCAGATGCTGGCATTTAGAACACTCAGTACCCTGGATCTCAGACCTTTAAATTGAACAATGAATGTGATGACTTCAGGCAGTTGGGTAGACCACATGCTTTGGTGTTTTTTGTTTTTTGTTTTTAAATTTTTTCCTTGATGTATAACTTAAAAGTATAATCAAATATTTTTCAAGGTGACTAATATTACTGAAATGAATGAAATTATTCTTTCAGATTTTCCACTTGATTACAGGAATATGACCCAGGAATAAAAATCTGTTAGTATGAAAACTTTCCCAAATGTCTATAGTCTAGCTCCATTATAACTACCTAAGGGAACACCATGGAATGAATAGAAGATGGAAAAAAAAAATGTTTATGTCTATGCAGAATTACAGATTTATTGTGTTTTAGAACCAGCGTATTATTAGGTCGTTGATTTAACTCTTCAGTTCACACATAGAGAAACAGGCTAAGAGATTAAGCAAGGTCATGTAACAAGTTAACTAAGCATTCACTTTAATATGGCCCATTGAGGAAAGCAAGCCCAGAAGATCGTATGCTAACTATAAATGTAGTACTTTTAAGCAAACACTTGGGAGACGGAAGAAGTGTGTTTATCAAGAAGGGTCTGTATATGAGACTGAAATACTGCTTCTCCTGATTTAGGGAAATCTCTTTGATGAAAATGCCATGATGTGAATTCTTGTATGTTAAGTCACGCTGTTAAGTTCTCATGGAAAATGTTAATTATTTAAATCCCATTTATCAGTTGGCTCACTTGACATTTGTTTTCCCTCTAAAAGGTGCAGTGTTAGATGCCTTTCCTTCTCTCTCTTGCCTCAACTGATTTAAATTTGGTAGGGTTTGTTTTGTTTTTTATTTCCAATTATTTAAAGCTTTGGAATTACATGGGCTTCAGACCTCTTATCACAGAGCAGCTGTAGAAATGTCCTCTCTGAGTCTTGGTTAGCCTGATACAATACATACCTATGCCACTAGGTTATTATGAGGAGTAAATGAAGCACAGTGCTTGGCACACAGAAGATGCTTAGTAAAATCTGCAGCTACTCTTGTGTATACATTGAGCTTTGCAACAGGAATTCCAGGCAGCCATGTAACTTTTTTATTAAATGTATATGCTACAAGGAAAGGTGGGCATAAGGAAAAGTTAAGGAAAATTGAAAATGCAACGCCATGGCATAGCATCAGGTTTTCTTTTATAACAATGCCACGAGGTACATCATTTTTTTCAGTGGTGAAAAATGCAAAGGACTAATGAGGTTTCCCAGAGTGCAGGGGAAAGACTTCCAGGTCTGAAGACTTGGCTCTTTGACTTTAACTCTGCAGGGAGGTTAGTGCCTATTATCCACTAATGAGTCAAGCAAGTGTCTGTATCTTAGAATGTATCAGTTTGGAAGACTGGAAATAAATAAATAAATAAATAAATAAACAAACAAATAAATAAATAAATGTAAAAGAAAGTATCAGTTTAAAGGGTGCTGTTCAAAAAAAATTGGTTGCCAGCCTGGCCTGCTACTTACTTTTTTGGTCTTATCCTGGTTCCCTCTGAGTTCATAACCAGTGCTTCAGTCTAACTCTTGGTTTTCAGATATATTACATTATTTTTCACCTTGATACTCTTTGTGCTATTCTGCTTATCTGGAATGCCTGGAATTGTTGTACATAAAACCCTTCTCTTTTTACCTAAAACTTTTCTAATCAACTCTTTCTTGATTTCCCATCGTTTGGCGTACTCTCATAGCCTTCCTTAATCCTACTGTCTGAGTAGTATCTCAGTAATAAGTATCTCAGAATGAAGTAAGTTTATGTATACTCTTTTCATTTAACAACACTTCAGTGATGCAAGTCATGTGCTAGAGTTGTCTGTCCTCTTTTTTTCTTTTTAAAAGATTTTATTTATTTATTTGACAGAGAGAGAGAGAAATCACAAGTAGTCAGAGAGGCAGGCAGAGAGAGAGGAGGGATGCGGGGCTCCATCCCAGGACCCTGAGATCATGACCTGAGCTGAAGGCAGAAGCTTAACCCACTGAGCCACCCAGGCGCCCCTGTCTGTCCTCTTCTTATCCAGAATATTTTCAGTGCATCTTACTTGGCATCAAACTTACCCCATTGCCTTGCAGAGAGCCTTGTATTGTGTAGACACTCAATAAGTATTTCTTGAATTGAATTAGGAGAGCAAAAGGGATGTTCAGTTTTTGCAAATGCTATTAGGTAATCTGACACTCCACACTGTAGGCCTATAGTTTTAACTCTAGATGCTCTGGCCAGGACAATCATTATTTCATATGGTCCCTTAGGACCATGGCAAGCTATTAACTTCAGTGCCTGTTGTAATCCAACTGCTGATGGGGTTGTGTTCAGGAGTGAGAGCAAAAAGCATGTTTTAAAATGAGGAATCCCCATGGAAATTTAAGCAGGAGCGATCAACAAAATAAAAATGCAGAAGGTGGTTGCTGGGTGAGACAGGAAATGAACACCTTGTGAAGATTAGGCATTCCATTGAGAGAAGGGAAATGTGGGAAATGAGTCCAAAGTAATTGTGCAGCTATTTCATTGCTGACACTTGGAAGCATATTGTTGTGTGTGTTGTTTTTAATGAAGTGTGCTTTTATAGTGCTGATGTTATTATCTGGATGAGGAAGTCTTCTCTAGTATTATTGTCATCTCAGCTTTCTGCAACCAACTAAATTAAAATACAGTAATATAACGGGACAGCGGGATAAAAAAGAAAACCAGATGACTCTGACATGTGACCCCAACTTGAACTTAGTGTTTTTCTGGTTTGCAGTGTACCCAAATCAGAAAGAGGTTCAGTGTAATGCTTGGCAGGATTGGTGGAGGAAGGTAATATATTTAGTTAATAATGGACTATGTCATGGTGTCATGGGGTAAAGATCATTACATTATTAAAATATGCAAAATCAGTGTTTCTCAAGAGAACATAAGGGAGCTCCAGGTAGCCCATGGATTGGCTTTTTGGAGTCTGTTAGTATGTATCATATGACAGCATAGATGCTTTGGGTTCTGATATGAATGAATCATTTACTCTAATAAATGAGACTTTATTTTGTTGGTGTTACATTGAAAGTAACAGTGTTCTTTAGTTCTTACATGTTAGATGTTTTTGGTAGACAAATAATGAGGGATACAGGGATAACTATATCAAGCCAGAGAATTTGGAGTAGGTGATTTGTGGACTTTTGTTTTTCTGAAGAAACAAATGCGTGGAAAGAATAAGTAAATTATTTTTAGGTACATGTGAACTTTTTTTTTTTTTTTTTTTTTTAAAGATTTTATTTATTTATTTGACAGAGAGATCACAAGCAGGCAGAGAGGCAGGCAGAGAGAGAGGAGGAAGCAGGCTCCCCTAGAGAGCAGAGAGCCCGATGCGGGGCTCGATCCCAGGACTCTGAGATCATGACCTGAGCCGAAGGCAGCGGCTTAACCCACTGAGCCACCCAGGCGCCCCACATGTGAACTTATTTTAACTTCCCAAAACATCATATGATAATTTTCAGTTCAGACAATTTTCTCTCTTTTTTTTTTTTAAGCTTTATTTGTTTATTTGAGAGAGAGCGAGAAAGAGAGAGAGAGAGAGATAGTGAGCACGAGGAGGAGAGGAGCAAAGGTGGGGGAGGGGTGCGGAGGAGCAGACTCCATGCTGAGCAGGAAGCCTGATGCGGGACTCCACTCCAAGACCCTGAGATGATGACCTGAGTCAAAACCAAGAGTCGGAGACTTAACCCACTGAACCACCCAGGTGTCCCTCTTTAAACAATTTTCTAAGGATAACATTTATGTCCTGGATAATAGTATCATTAGAAAACTAATTTATGTCATTCTTTTAACCAGAGTTCTATTTGCTGCCATATTTTTATACCTCTTTTATAACTAGTAAGATCACCAAACATAACTTCTAAATCAAATTAAATGATTAATTCATTTTCATAGTGTTTTTCTTCTCTAATTCCTTGAAATAAAAAAAATTGATACGAGAGCTAACTCATATATAGTTAATTCACAAAGAGTTAAATTATAAAAGGCTTATTGCATCACAACAGTCAAACCATGTATTGAGAACTAGTCCATTATTGGTTACTCCTCAAGATGCCAGCATTAGGTAAAATCATTCACAGCTGACGTGGCATCAGGAATGGACAGTAAGTAGGCAAGACAGTCATGTATAGCATGATAAGGGCCACATTAGAGATCAGAATGGGGTTGAGTTGGGGGTGGCCAGCATAGGCATGCATGAGATGGGCCCTAAACATCAGAGCTTCTGAGTGTAGAAGAAGATTAGGAGATGTTCCAGCTGAGGCTAGATGCAGCAGACGAACACATACACTGACACCAACGAGGTATTACACCTGTCCAATGACCAAAGCTTCCAGTGTCTTCACCTAGCCTTGTAAGTGACTTCACTTGAAGTTGCTCAGCAGTTTTCTTTAGGCATAGATAAAAGAAGTAAAAGTTTATATTTTAGTCTTCAGTCTATGTAAAAATAAGAATGACTCTCAAAGTTGATTAGCTATACATGGTTAATGTCAATATACATTAATTCAAGGCATAATAATATACTTTTATAAAGTGTTTTGGATCACAGACTGGTTATGATAAATATGTGACTAATTTGACATAAATATACATTCACTTTTGTATGTATTAATAGGGATAAACCATATTGCTATTTAAATAATAAAAACTCTGTATTCTAAACTTAGGAAAGGAGAAGTCATGGCCTTCCCATTTCAGTCTTTTGAAAGAACTTTGGCATTAAACACACCTTGAATCAGTTTATTTCACCTCACTATCCTTAGTGTACTCATCTGAAAATGAAGACAATGGCTTTAGAGAAATGTGAGGAATAAAAGAATTCATATAACATTACCATTGCATATGGTCATTCCGTAAATATTTGTTCCCTGAATAAATGTACGCGGTCGTCACAAGCATTGATTTCTTTTCCCATCTACCTGAACTTTTTGATCTTACTTCATTCCAGTAGAAATGAAAAACTTGTCAAGTCCTTACTTTTCAATTTGGAAAGGACCTCTTAAATCACAGAAACACACAGACCATATTATGAGAAATCCATAAATTTTTTTCATTAAAAAAAAACAACTTGTTTGAAACAAAAGAAAACATACGCAAAAATGAAAAGGCTAGCTACATATCGGAAAGTATTCTTTACAACATAGATTAACCAAGGGTCAGTATTAGAATATATAAGTAAAACCTTTATACTGTCAATAAGAAAGGAAGCAATCAGCCCAACAGGAATATGGATCTAGTGTGTAAAGAAGCTATTCTAGAAGAACAAGCACTAAATATCCAATAACATAAGAAAAGATACTCAGCTCAGGAAAATTCAAATTCACACCAGAAGAGATGCAACCTGGCAAAAGTAGAATGTCTGTTTTAGTACCTAATTTGGTGAACATTTAGAGAAAAAGGAGCTCTCATCCTTTGTGAAAATTTCAGTTAGTTTATCTATTATAGAGGATAATGTGATAGTAGAGCTCCAACTGTATAAACCTTTCCCAACAACCTCACTCTTGGTTGTATACTAGATTCCTGAGTAGTTTTTATATGTATGTGGTCTACAAATGTTTATTGTATCTCTATTACACTAGATAATTAAGTAGATTATCTCTTAGTTACCTCTGTTCTGTATTAAACTTATTCACAATTATATAGCTAGCATTTAATTTTCTTAAAGTGTGTCTATCCTTTTGTACTGTTCCTTTCAGAATCTCTATTACTATAAAACATTCTTTTCTTTTACAACTACTTTCTTTAGCCTGGAATACATGTTTCTTAACATACAGCTTCTTCTTTCTTTCTCATTACTAACACTGGGTTGATGTGGGTGGTTACTTTTTCTCATAATTCATATCGTTTCTATATACCAGTTCTTGATTGGTTTTAAATTTACAGCTGTAGTTCTCCCTATTTCCTTTAGAGCAAATATTGATGTTAATAATGCCTAGAATTTTGAGTGCTACTCATTTATATTATTGGAAACCTTTTTAAAAGACTTAGAAAAGAATTAATTTTTCCCATGCTGCTCGTTTGTTACTCTCATTAATGTAAATGATGGCTCCCAGGTTTATGGTGTGGAGAGTCTAGTGATGAAATCCTAGAAGTGTTAACTGTAGTAAGTTATAGAAATTTACTGCACTAAGTTAATTAAACACACCAATAAGCAACTGAAGCATTTTATTATTTTAATTTGTATAAATATAAGGTTGGTAAGCTAATGAGAAGTGGCAGGTCTCTTGGAGTTTGATTGACACCTGTACTAAAACTCTTTTAGGTGTGTAGATGACGCATGAATTTATTGAGACAACTTATGTTGTAAGATATTCCATACAGGAAATATTTGTTTTTGAGTGTGCGGTAGCAAATTTTGTCATTCCAGCTTAAAAAAATGACTTACTAGAGGAATAACTTTTTAGAAGTGGCCTCCCAATATTGAACTTGCTAAATACTGTTCTGCACAAGAAACAGAATTTATTTTATTATTTTCTGGTTTCTATATTAATTGTGGTCTCTGCTTAAATCACAAAATGGGAGATTCTTTAGTTGAAAAGCAATTTAGTGAATAGCCTGTTATTTTCCCTCTAATTTTCAGGGGGAAATGATAGGTAATATTCCATTCTAAGAGGTTACAGGTTGGTCACATTCAATTGTAAGACGTTCCCCTTCCCATTTTGTGTCATTTGGGGGAAGCCTACCTGTCTTTTTAGTATGCAATTTAGAATAAACACTTAACTCAGTTCTGTACTATTAAGTGCAAGTTCAAAATCAAGCCTTATGGTATCAGAATTCTAAGTGTGCAAATGAACCCACTCACCTATTTATTCATCAGTTGTTTAGTAAGTGTGGAGTGTGTGGCAGACAGTGTTCTAAGTCTTTGGAATACAGTATGACCAACATCAACAATTATAAAAATCTTTTTTTCTCTTTAAAATAAATAATTAGTTTACAGTCAATCCCACAAAAGTACTGAGTGTCTGGCATATGAATAGACTTTATGCTAGATGGTTTTATAGAACAGATACAGAGTAAGAAAGTGAGCATATTATCTAAACTTATTATTTATTTCAAGAAATAACAAAAACTACCTTGTTTCATGGTGTTTATTCAGTATCACTTATTTCTTTATAGGGCATGCCCTTGTGAACACACTGTAGGATTAATTAGGAAGGCAGTTCAGTCTCAGCAAAGAAAGAGCTATGACTGGTTGAGGTGGTTTTTCCTCCACAGCCATTTTGTTGTTAAAAGTAAAGGACTGGGGCGCCTGGGTGGCTCAGTGGGTTAAGGCCTCTGCCTTCGGCTCGGGTCATGGTCCCAGGGTCCTGGGATCGAGCCCCACATCGGGCTCTCTGCTCAGCAGGGAGCCTGCTTCCACCTCTCTCTCTCTGCCTGCCTCTCTGCCTGCTTGTGATCTCTGTCAAAATAAATAAATAAAATCTTAAAAAAAAAATGCTATGCTCAAGTTCTCTCTTTAAAAAAAAAAAAGTAAAGGACTGATTATTGACTGGAAAGTACTTTATAGTTTTGGGACCAACTTAAAAATGACTTTGCTCAGGATATCTGTTTTAGTTTTTTGACTTTTCAAGTGAAAATAACATTATGCTTAAATGACCCAGTGTTTATTCTAACAAAAATATGCTAGTATCAGGGACCTATTTGTTTGACAAGATTCATTCAGAGGGACATTAAATAGTGTTTATCTGCTCAAACCTTAGCTAATTAAATAAAAAGTTACAAATATTAATTTAGAAATACCATGATTTATTGTCACAAGTTTCACATATGGCCATGCCTGAGTGTACACATGTTTAGACATACAGCAATATCAGATAATATTTTTTAAAAATAAGGATTCCTAGAATCATTATGATCACCAAATATCTTTTGAGTAAAGTATCCTCTTTTCTCTATTGTGTTCCAAACATTTTAACTCCTAGAAAATACTAAAAATAATGTTCACCATAAATACTCTTTTTTTTTTTTTTTTTTTTTTTAAAGATTTTATTTATTTATTTGTCAGAGAGAGAGAGGGAGAGAGAGCAAGCACAGGCAGACAGAATGGCAGGCAGAGGGAGAAGCAGGCTCCCTGATGAGCAAGGAGCCCGATGTGGGACTCGATCCCAGAACGCTGGGATCATGACCCGAGCCGAAGGCAGATGCTCAACCAACTGAGCCACCCAGGCGTCCCTCACCATAAATACTCTTAAGGACTGCCCAATCTACTATCCATCTAGGAAGATTATACTTACTGAAGGTTAAATTGTTATGGCTTCTTCAGTTGACTTTTTTCCCATTCTAATCTTTTACAAAATATCCTGGGAATAGAAAATCCAGAGGGGAAATTCAAGGACTCAGGAGGCAAAGAAGCCAGAAAAATAGAATGTACACCTTTGGGGGAAAAAAAGGCTTTTGAATATATTCAGGATTTTCAAAGATAAAGGAGGAAATAGTATCCATAAATGGGGGCCTTATGAAACAGAAATAAGCAACTGTGGCTCAAAAAAAGTTGATTTTTTTAGAAAGTCATATTGAAAAGGAAAAATCTCTTTCTTAAAAACAAAACAAAACAAACCTCATAAATAGTAGACTGGACACACTTGAGAGAATTTGTGAATAATGAATCAACATTGAAAAAGCCTTCCACATGATTCACTCATTAACAGATTAATGGAAATATCATATGGTTATTTCAATAAATGCAGAAAAAGCATTCAGTAAATTTAGTACATACTTAGAAAAGTAGTATAGGTTTTGATTAGGAGCATAGCTGTGGAACTAGGTGGCATGAGTTTGCATTCAGATTCTTATTTATTATATGTGGCAGACAGAAATTGAAACAGAACTCAAGATTTCCACTGTCCTGGTATCTGCTCTTTGTAACTTCTTCCCCAGACTGGCCAGCATCTTGATTTCACACTTGTTAGACCTTGAGCAGAGAACTCATCCACACTGCACCTGGTCTTCTGACCTCCAGAAACTATGAGCTAATAAATGGTGTTGGTTTAAGCTAATAAATTTGTTGTATTTTTTTAAGTAGTAATCAAAATGATTAAATCATGTGACCTTAGACGCATTACTTGATTTCCCTATGCTTTATTGTCTGCAGCATGGAGATGATAATAATAGCACCCACTTTAAGGGGTATCTATGTGGAGTAAATGAGTCAATATATGTAAAATAAATGTGGTACATGATGGTAAAGTCTCAAATGTCCTCAAATTGTACTAGGAGTTATTAAAACTCTTGGTAAACTAGAAACAGAAAAGAATTTTCTCAAAATGCTAAAGAATGGTTGTCAAATCTATAGCAAGGTCTAGACGTAATGGTGAGACTATTATTCCCATTAAAGTCAGAAAGCAGATAAAGATGCCAGTTATTATCTTTATAACAGAACATTGTGCCTGAGGTCTTGATCTGTCTAATTATATGGAGAAAAGAGATGAGGTACAAGTATTTGAAATAAAGGCACAAAATTGTCTTCTGTAGAAAGGAATGTTACGTAGAAAACGTGAGCAAATCTGCAAACTATTAGAATTAGAAAACCTAGCACATTTGTTGGGTGTAAGATCAAAATGAAAATCAAGTAGATTCTATACACCAGCAATAACCCAATAGAAAATGAACACAATATAATGACCTAGTTATATATTTAGTAAAAAGTGTGAAAGATCTTTATCAATAAAAACAGAACACATAAAAATGATAAAGCACATAAAAGATCCAAATAAATGGATGTACATACACACATGCTCGGTGTAACTGTGTCTTACACTGCTCTGATTTGTTATAGCTCTGTTTGGAATATTTTCCTTTAAAATTGTTTTTGAATTTTAAATAATCTCTTAACAGTGTATCATAAGTCTGTTTTCTCCCATATGCTATTATCAGATACTATCTGCCAATAATCAAATAGAAAAGTTTGGTCTCATGATGGCTAACCAAAAGTTTTTGCAAATGACAATGCCAGAAATATATTACATGGATTAGGTTTAAAATGGAAATACTGAGAAAACCATAACAATCAGTAGGCAAACAGGGATTGGTGGAAGGTATTTGACATTAAGAAGGAGATTGTATCTCGCAGAACAAACTGAGGGTTGCTGGGGGTCGGGGGGTCGGGAGAGGGTGGTGGAGTTATGGACATGGTGGGGGGGTAATGTGCTGTGGTGAGTGCTGTGAAGTGTGTAAACCTGGCGATTCACAGACCTGTACCTCTGGGGCTAAAAATACATTATATGTTTATAAAAAAATAAAAATTAAAAATAAAAAAAGAGATTGTAAGGTATGGGGATGGGTGAAATAGGTGGTGGAGATTAAGGAGTACGCTTACTTTGATGAGCACTGAGTAATGTACAGAATTGTAGAATCATATTGTACACCTAAAACTAACACTGTATGGTAATTATGCTGGAATTAAAAATTAATATTAAAATTTTTTTAATTTTAAAAGATCATATACATTACTGTAACCCTAGGAAGATTGAGCAGCACTTATAAGGAAGTACATCAGAAATTAGTTTATCTAAAAATGAATGGGATACTCAAATTGGAGAGGGGGAGGATTGAGGCTTTTGTCCAGAAAATCATGGGAGAACCCCAGAAAATCAGGATTCAATAAAAAGTTTCCATTTATAAATTGGTGAGTGAAAACTTTAGCACCAAGATAGCAAACGGAAGAAAGGAAGGAAGGAAGGAATCAATCTAGACTATATAAAGAACATTTTGGTTCAATAGTTAAAAAGAAATAGCCCAGTTGAAAAATTGTGAAAGGATGTTACATCAGTCAGATTTCAGTCAGGAAAGCAGAATCACTGAGTGGTATAAGGGATTTATTTCTAGGACTAAGATATTACACAATTGTGAGAGAAGCTGAAAAAGAGTCTGAAAGGGGGAGTTGGAGGATTAGAGAAAAGTCACTGACCGGCCCTTGAGAAGTTCAGTGCAGGTGGGCTACTTGGGCCAGGAAGTGGGAAGCAGGATCTGTCCAGCTGCTCAGTGGAACCCCCAAGGATAGCAGGTGGAGACATCTGTGGAAGACGGTCGCCCCTGCATCTGGTAGTGGGCTTGGAGTCATGATTTGTCAGCAAGGCCAGCAGTTGGGAACAAAAGCTAGATGCAGAACAGGAGGACAAAGACCAGATGGACTCTATGGGCAGCCTTGTGTCTGCCTCTTTTTGTGTCTGACCACTGCTAACTTCAGAGTGTAATGGCCGCCGCTCCACTTCTGTCTTCCATCCACTTGCAGATTTTCCTTTTGTTCACCTCTAGCCTGGATCCATACAGGCAGTGGTATTCTGGGAAACAGTTCCAGCTTAGCCGAGTGAACACAGTAAAAACCCACAGCAAATATGAATAGGCCCTATACTTTATTCTAGGAATATAAAGGTTGATAAGAACAATAGACAATAGTAATCACTCAGAAAATTATAGTAACTTTTGCTGTGTTTCAGGTACTGCTATTGTATGTGTCTTACAGCATTTGTCACAGCCATCACAAAAGCAGTATGAGATGAATGCTGTTATTACCTCCCTTACATTAGGTGTAGACTGAGTCACAGGTGGGTCAAGAAGTTTACTTCCAAGGCCACACATTGTTCTTTAGCGTCAACAGCAGCAACGTTTTGGCAGAGTCAAGTAAAATGGGGACATACTTAGAGACTGTACATACATACTAGAGAAACTTGCTCATAGGAGGGCATATAAAGATAATAATATAATAAATTTATCATTATTTGTACTGAGTAAATAGAAAAAATCAAAACTACCTACATTGCTCATCAGTAATGGGAGGGATCAAATTTGGAATATATGTAAGATGGAATGCTAATTAGGACTTCAAAGGAATGCATTAGGTATATATATAGATATTGGGAAAAATAATTCTCCAAAAACAATATTGAGGGGGAAAGTAAGTTGCAGAACGATATGCATGGCTCATTATTACTTATATAGACATTGAATTTTAAAAGTGATATACACAGGTGTTGACCAAATTTATAAAGCTAGTGACTTGTGGGAGATGTTGTGGCAGACACAGTTGCTTGTCTACCCACAGCCATTCTGGGCTTCCTGTTTATGAGCAAAGCTCAATTTTGTTACTCTTTCTCTCCATTTGCTATATGAAAGGTGGGCGCCAGAGACTAAACCACGACTGGCTCTTTGCCAACCATGGTATTCCCATTCCACTCACCAGTGATTGGTTCTGACATAAAATCTGTCACAATTCTGGCCAGTTTGAAGGTGTGTTTCTGGGAGTGGTTTTATGCACTAAGACAGACATGGCTAGGATGTTGATAATATTCTATTTCTTGATCTCAGAACTGGTTTCACGGGAGCATTAATTCTGTGAAAATTCAGTGGTTTTGAACTTATCTGTATGTTGTACTTTAATGAAAAATTTATGTATAATAGATATATGTGATGTGTGACCAATGGCCTGGGAGACAAGTCCATCATCGTCTACTAGATGTTGTTTCCAGAAATGAGACCTGAATGTGTAGCAACCATTTTATAACCATGAATGGGTCTAAACCAACTTTCTAAGGATGGCAGGATAGAAAGATGGGAAAACCTGAGTCCCAGATAAAGTCCTCAAGTTCCTGAGTTAGCTAGTTTTGGAACTAGTCTCCATTCTTCTTATTTAAACCAGTTGATTTGAGTTTTCTGTCACTTAAAGTTGAAAGCATCCTAACTGTGGTAAAAAATGGGGAAGTAGTTGTGGTAGGGAACAATGGAGACTCACTTTATTTGCAATGTTTTTATTTGCAATGTTTTTTATTTTAACTAAAAAATACAAAAGTAATATCAATTGTCAGGCCTAGGTTGTAGATATATAGTTATTTGCTTGTTATGCTCTAATTTTAAAAAATCTTGGGGCTCCTGGGTGGGGTGGCTCAGTTGGTTAAGCATCCAATTCTTGATGTTGGCTTGAGTCATGATCTCAGGGTCTGGAGATGGAGCCCTGCATTGGGTTCCTTTCAGCAGGGAGTCTGCTTACCCTCACTCTCTCCCCCATCCACCCCCAACCCACACACACGCTCTCTCTCTGAAATAAATAAATCTTTTTTAAAAATCTTTAAAAATAGGGGCATCTGGGTGGCTGAGTTAGTTAAGCGTCGGACTTTTCATTTCAGCTCAGGTCATGAGATCAAGCCCCACATCCAGCTCTGTGCTCAGTGTAGAGTTGATTTCTCTCTCTCTCTCTCTCTCTCTCTCTGTGTCTCTCAAATAAATAAAATCTTTTTAAAAAAATCTTTAAAAATAAAAAGAAAGAGGAGGTGATAGATGAATTATATAAACATCAAGAACAAAGATGTGGGAATGGTTACTGTAGGTTGAGGAACAGCTGGGAAATATTTTTTAGCAAATGAATCAAGAACCAATTGGTATTCATTTAATAAATATTTACTGGACTTTTACTGTGTGTAAGTGACATTCAGCTTGGGCCTTGTATTTGAAATCACTTTTTTTTTTAAGTTTTTATAAGGAGTATCTTTTTTTTTTCTTTAAAGATTTTTTAAATTTATTTGACAGATCACAAGTAGGCAGAGAGGCAGGCAGAGAGAAATGGAGAAGCAGGCTCCCTGCTGAGCAGAGAGCCCGATGTGGGACTTGATCCCAGGACCCTGGGTTGATGACCTGAGCTGAAGGCAGAGGCTTTAACCCACTGAGCCACCCAGGCGCCGCTGTAAGGAGTTATCTTAATATGTTGGTACATGTCTTCAGTGTTCTGTAGGGTAACTTGCTATATGTCTACACTAAGGTCTACATTTTATTTTTATTTATTTAAAGTCCACATTTTAATTTAGATCATTTCCAACATTATATTCAAATTTGGTGACAAACCTTTATAATCATATTTTGCATGATTTTAAAAAACATATCTGTCCCCATCATTTGGCTCAGTAAAATTCATAAAACAAATTTTATTCTTACCTCTGGTGGGAGAGGGATCAGAACTCAGACACCTGAATTCTATTATTTTTTCTTGGTATAGTAATTGTACCCAATTCTTAAATTATGACATGTATGTGTATCTGGTTCTAGAATGTAATAACTTAAAGCCAATTGCAGTTGAAAGTTTAGGCATACCTCAGAGATATTGTCAGTTCAGTTCCAGGCCACCACAACAAAGCAAATAGCATAATAAAGCAACTGAAATGAATTTTTTTGGAATTATTGTGTAAACAAATGGAATTTGCTTATGCTACTGTAGTCTATTAACTGTGCAGTAGCATTATGTCTTTAAAAATGTATTAATTTAAAAACTTCATTGATAAAAATGCTAACCATCATCTGAGCGTTCTGCAATTTGTAATCACTGATCACACATCACCCTAACAAATATAGTAAGAATGAAAAGGTTTGAAATACTGTTAAGAATTACCAAAATGTGACACAGAGACACAAAGTGAGCAAATGCTATTGGAAAAATGGTAACAGCAGACTTGCTTAACACAGCATTGCCACAAACCTTCAGTCTGAGGAGAGGGGAGCCTGGTGGTATCTGGGAAGCTCAATAATGCAAAAGCACAGGCAAGTGAGGTATGTATGTATCAATCTTGGTGTAAGACCTGAGTTAGCTCTCCTTCTTCTCACTCTAATCTTGGTCAAGTCGCTCTCCAAGCTTTAGTCTGGGGAAAGAGTATCAGTTTGGGGTTTGTCTGCATGTAATGGAAACCTCAAATTAACAATGACTTAAACAGATAAAATTTTATTATTGCACATAAAAATCCGATCAGTAATCCAGGACTGGAATGGCAGTACCATAAAAGCTTCAGAAAATTCAGGCTCCGTGAAGCTCTCTGTCTGCCATCCCTAGGTTGTGGCCCTCATCGTACCAAGATGGTTGTTCGAGTGTCTTATTCAACCATCAGGAAAATGAGCACTCTTTCCTCATGTTCACATGTTCCATCCTTCACAAGAGACTGAGAAATCTATTTCTTCTGAGCGCAAGGAACAGAGAAAACAGTGTGGGAAATCATCCAAGAAAGAATGTGAGAAAAAAATCCAATAATTGAAAGACTTGATTTCAGATTGCAAGAGCCCAGCGAGTGCTGAGAACTGTGATATTTCAAAATGCTGGAGGTAACGTGAAGATCCTGAAAGCTCACAAAGGGGGATAAATACATACAAAGGAATAGGAGTTATAGTGTCTGACTGCTCAACGGCGACACTGAAAACTACAAAACAGTGGGGCATGCTCTTGACGTACCGGGAGTCATTCCTATGACCTAGATTTATCTATCTGTCAGACCAAGCAAATGTAAGACTAGAGAAAAGACTTTCAGACATGGAAGTCCCTAAAAAAATCTCCTCTGCACCTTTTCTAGGGAACTCCTAGAAGATGTGTTCTGTTAATACAAGGGAATAAAGCAAGTGAAAACATCATTTAAGGAAAAGAAGGGATCTCAGGCTGATGGTGAAGGGAATCTGTAGGTCAGGTTTTCAATTGGCCTAGGGAGCAATTGGACTGACTTGAAGAAGGAGTTGAAACGGAGAGAGTATCTGATTATTTAACTGTATCAAGAGGGAATTTCATGGCTTTCAGGGAGTCAGGGGCTGAATTAGTGAGAGATATACATCGATAAATTTAGCAAATGAACGATAGTTATTAACTCCAGGAAGAACCAAGCTTAAAAGAAGGAAGATGTAAATATTGTATACTATGTAGCTTAGCTCAAAATAGTAATTATGTGCTTTTGATGCTGTAATGTTACATATTGATTTAAACTGATTTAACCAAAAGTCGTAGTGTTGACCCTGTTGAGAGAATGGGAGGAAGGGGAAATGTGGGTGTCTTGAGATGAGGTGGGGAAGCAGCATGTAAGAGAGCTAAATCCTCATCTTCCCCAGCAGGTTGTCAGTAGACTATTTTTTAAACTGTAGAATTAAGAAACAGGAATATAGGATATTAATTAGATATATGTAGGGTAAATACCAAGGGGAAAAGGCAGCTTAAAGTGTTGAGAATAATTGGCTCTGGGATCTAGGAATTGAGGTAGAGTTAAGGTATTAGCTAATAAGCATGCAAACTGATGTTTTTACTATCAGGTTTGTAGAGAAATTTGACTTTTTAAACTGTGTATAAATATTATTTTAATA
The DNA here is from genome assembly GCF_002288905.1 of Enhydra lutris kenyoni. NCBI lineage: Eukaryota > Metazoa > Chordata > Mammalia > Carnivora > Mustelidae > Enhydra > Enhydra lutris. The sequence continues at coordinate 14,546,085 of NW_019154152.1, forward strand.
AAAATGACATTAATTTCCATGTGCTTCATTTATACAAAATCTTTTTCTTTGTAAACCAATTTAATACAATTCAGTGAACATTTATTCAGTGCCTGTTAGATTATTGTACGAGACATGTAAATATGTGAAAGCTCCCAAATGATGCATAAATACTAATAAATCTTATGGAAGCACCATCAATTCTGATTGGGGAGTTGGGAAAAGTAGAGTAGATAGAGGTTTTTTGCACTGGGCCTCAAAGGATGAGAGGAATTTGAATGGGAGATTAAATGCCAGCTGTGGCCAGTGTTGTCAGGTCCCACCATGACTGGAAAAGTAAATGTGTGTAGGAAAGAAGTCTGGTAGAGCTGTGGGAGGCTGTGTTGACTTCTCTGCCTTTCCTAGACATTTCTATTAGTCATGTTTTCCTGAGGATTTACTCCTCCCTGCCCTATCACCCAGACACTCTTAATTTTAGTATTGACTTTACCATGCTGGGTTAGGTGGTGGTTCTCTCTCTTTCTGCTGGCACCCCGCCTCTCCAGCTTTTGGTCTAATTTACAGAAGGATAAGGGAAGGGAAAAGAAAATCTTGCTTTCATCTGGCTGGATGTAGATTCCTGAATGTAAAGATAGGAATGCTCTTCCCTGACCTCACAGGCAGCCAGATATGGCTGTTACCTTTTTTGAGGTCCCAAGATAAAACAGTCACTTTTGTAGTTTGGGCATAATTCTTAGAACCCTCGAGAGTAATAGGGGACATATCTAATTGTTTGCAAAGAAATGTAATAATTTCATAACTGCAAAATATTTTATTCCTGTTATTTGTCAGAAGTGCTCTTCAGAAGTAATTGGGGAAGAGAGAGAGAGAGAGAGAGAGAGTGTGTGTGTGTGTGTGTGTGTGTGTGTATATATAACATCCACCAAATTTAGCTTTTTGTGCTCTGGGTTTGTTTTATATTGTTGGGTCCATAAGAGGAAAGGCTGACTTAGAACTAAATAGCAGAGTTAAACCATATGTTTTATACCAAATTAGAAACAGGTGAAGGTAGTTAAATCCGGCAAGCGCTTACAAAAGCTTTAGACTCAAGTTTGTATTAAAGGCAGGTGGTTATATGTACAATAAAAAGCAGTCACCAGCACACCAGCTTATTGATACATATGTGATTGATCTTTTTGGATAAAAACAAGGAAGAGTTAATAAATCACTGCACATAGCTATAAAGATGTTTGGGCTTGAAAGCCTAGCCTGTAAGAGCAAATGTGGACCCTGAAGGAAATTTATGAAGCATAGATCCTTTTAGCTTTACTTAACAGCTAACATCTGACTGACCCAGGGGGACCATGGAAATTTATTGCTGGGCCATTCAAATATTTAAGCTGTTGTGTGATGTAGAACAGGTAAAGATTAGCCCAATAACAAATATGAGGCTATAAAATAAAATGAGATTTCGATGACTTGTAAGTACTTGTCAGAGGTCAGCTCTAAATGACTGGGCAGAAATGGAGAAAACTTGTTGATAATTAAAGCAGATTGATTATGACAACCTAGATGTTAGCATTGGTTGCTGTCAGGTCAATGATCCTTGGAGTTTTCTCCTCCTGTGGAATCGTCACTTAAACAGAAAGACTTTTAAGAGCCACTAAATTATCTTTCTATGCTCTGAAATTGGGTGAAATGATGAGTTAAAGTGATTCCTTTTGCAATTTCAGAATTGAAATATGTCTTTCTCAAATATATTCTAAATATATGGAATTCCTAGACAGTGTATTCATTTTAGAAAATTCACTTTAGTTAACTTATATATGTAATTTTGAGCTTTGACATCTAGAAAGCACATAGACGTTTTTAGGCTTCATGATAAATGATCTAAAATTAACCTTTAAAACTAAAGTAGTTAAGAAATTTATGTACACGGGGCGCCTGGGTGGCTCAGTGGGTTAAGCCGCTGCCTTCGGCTCAGGTCATGATCTCGGGGTCCTGGGATCGAGTCCCGCATCGGGCTCTCTGCTCGGCAGGGAGCCTGCTTCTCTCTCTCTCTCTCTCTCTCTCTCTCTCTCTGCCTGCCTCTCTGTCTACTTGTGATCTCTCTCTGTCAAATAAATAAATAAAATCTTTAAAAAAAAAAAAAGAAATTTATGTACACAATGATTGAAAAATCAATGTAGTGAAATTAAGTGGATATTTCAAAACCTTATGGGTTTATTTCCATGTTTTTTAACCACTCTTCTTTATGTATAAATCCCCAAAGTAATATATATATGTAATGTTGTTACTAGGACTTTAGAAGTTACATTTTGGATTTTAATGAGATCTATAGATATTGGTGTTAACAATCTCACCTTTTCAACCCGAAATGTTGTCATATAAACGCTAGATTTGGTGGTTTTCAAGATGCCAGCTTACCCAGGCAGTTGATGAATTTGGAAATTATTTGCTTCATGAACATCTGACGTTTGAGATGAAGAAGGAAGTCCCATGAATTTTTACAGAAATCTTGAGTAAATGAAGTTTACAAAATAACACAGACTCACAAAATGGGTTTATTACTAGATGGGGACAGTGGTGTAGAATTGAAAGCACAGGATTAGGAATCAAACAGGCATGGGTAGGAATTGTGGCTCTACCATCCATCTATGCATTCACTCCTCCGTCCATCTCACAAGTAAATATATTCCAGATGCTGTACTCTAGAAACTGGGGTACAGTATTAAGACTTAGAAAAAAAAAAAAAAAGACTTAGCCTCACGTTTTTCATTCTTAGATTCAAAGGAATAAGTAATCAATTACAATATAATGTAAAGGGTACTGTGTTAGGGTACAGGGTTCTGTGAGGACAGAACTAATCCAGACTCAGGACAGGGGTGACTTGGAGTAGAGTGGGATTGGTGGCTGTTGAGTATTAAGAAAGACTGTGTGATGGTGGGCACCTCTGTAGTGCCTATAGGAGAGTCACGTTGTATTGCTGATGTAGAACAGAGTCCCAACATCAGCATCGGTATTGCTGCTGTGTCACTATGCTTACTGGCTGTCTTACTCTAGTGCTGGAAGGCACTGCTTCCTACTAATCCACGGTAAACACCATTCTGTAACTTGAAATTTCCTCCCCCTGCCCACAAATTTTTCTTTTGAGCAGAGTTTGGAACACTCTAAAAATGGGAGTTGACTGTCTAGGTATATTATATTAAGGTTAAGAAAGAAAGATGAAAATATTTCTCAGTCTTAAAATCTTTATTTTTTTTTAAGTTTACAGGGCTGTATATCATCAGATACTTGCTCTTCAGTATTTTTTTAAATTTAGTCTTTATTCATTTGTTGCAGATATTTGTTGAATACCTACAGTGGGTAAGGCTCTGAGCTTAACACTTACGTTCTCAAGGAATTTATAGTGTAATAGAGAAAATAGAACTTCTGTGTAAACAACTAAAATATGGGATAGGAAGTACCAGGTGCATAAGAATACTGTGTGATTTCAGGAGGCAGCAAAGTGAGTAAACTATGGTATCTCCCATCGTGGCATGTAGAGATAGGTGTGGGAGAGGTGAGGCCAGGAAATAAAGCATAGTAGTAATAATTATTAAATGCCTACCGTATCCTAGTAACTGTGCTGGCTCTTAGATTTTTTTTGTAATTCAGTTCTTACAGCAGTCCTGAAAGATTGGTATTATTAAACCCATTGTAGAGATTTGGAAACAGGTTAGAGCACTATGCCTAAGTTAACACTATAAGTAAATAGCAAAGCTGGAATCTGAGCCTATGCCTGACTTCAAAGCCAGACTTTTATAACTCTGACTTTCATAACTTATATCCCCCTTCTATCCTTATATCCCCCTTCTATTTTTCTCATCCTCCTTCTCCCACTCCTAAATAGGTACTATAATTAAATACATTATTTTGTTATACAACATTGAGTCCCTATTATCTTTCTAGCACTGATAAAGAAGCAGTTTACAGAGACTGTGCCATTAGGTGCACTGATATGTTTGAACAAACCTATATTATATGCACCCTTCGGGAAGTTGTCTTTAGAAAGTTTAAATGGTGAATGGTCTTTTTTCCGAATTCCTGTTCCAGATGGAAAAATTTTCTGGCATTACCAAGTATGGTAGGTTTATGCACCTTGCATGTTTAATTGTAGGATTTTGTGGGGGTCTTTTGCAGATTTTGTGGGAAACAGGTGCTATTAAACCCCAGGCAAATAGAAGATGGCTGTTAATGTTGTGGAATGTGATTTTGATTTTCTTGGCAGAATTTTTATTTTACAAAACTGACTATTAAAAAAGACATGGTTTCCATCCTTTAATTTTGTCCTGTTCACTGAAATTTGCCTGTAGACTATTTTTCAACAGTTAGCAAAAGGGTGTGGAAAAACTGGAAGGTTTCTGCAAGGAAATTGATATTGAGTTTTTTAACAATTTCCACAACCCTGCAGCTTACCAAGTTAAAAAATGGGGATTATTTTTAACCTTCTTACTGAAATTATTTGGAATTCTATTTCCCTGAAATTCCATCCTCTTTTTAGTACAGCTCTAAAGAACTATATTTAATATTGGCAAGGAAAATAATCTGATGTAAATCTTTTCATTACATGATTTCTCCTTTAAAAACTTGTGATGGCATCTTATACCTGTCCTATCGAGTGTAATCTCATTTATTGGCCTGTAAGATCTTCTGTTCTACGATCTCTCTCCCTTTTCTTCCCTTAGAGGAAGATGGAGAAGAAAAAAAATCACTCTTCTTATTCTCCTGTGAGGACTTTTGTCACCCTCTGCCCATGGATTATTTCTACATTGTTAGTTATTGTTTGCTGCTTCTCCTCTAATCTATTATCACTGTCCTTACTTCCTCCCTAGATCTTTCCTCTGTATTTTCTAAAACCCTTCTTCAGTGATTATAATATAGACAAGCTTTCAACCCTTTCACTATATTATTGTGTAAACAACTAAGATATACCACTGAATATATAACTGCTTGATATAAGTAAAATAAGTGGCTCTCTCCTAAAAGTATCACTTACCCTAGAGCCGTCTTAATGGGAGACTGTTTCTTGTCTCACACCTCCCATATATCTGGGTCTAGAGCAAGTAATATCTGCTGTGTTTCCTGGTATCAATTTAAAATCATTTCTCAGGGGCATGTACCTAGTGTTTTTGACACTTGGAGTGGATCACCTTTTTTTTTTTTTCCAGCATAACAGTATTCCTTGTTTTTGTACCACACCCAGTGCTCCATGCAATCCGTGCCCTCTCCAATACCCACCACCTGGTTCCCCCAACCTCCCACCCCCCGCTGCTTCAAACCCCTCAGATTGTTTTTCAGAGTCCATAGTCTCTCATGGTTCACCTCCCCTTCCAATTTCCCCCTGGATCACCTTTTAAGATTTATTTATTTGAGAGAGAGAGAGAGAAAGAGAGTGTGGGCCAGGGGTAGGGGAAAAGTAACAAGGGGAGAGAGAGAGAAGCGAGAAAGAAAGAGAAGCAGACTCCGCACTGAGCGAGGAGCCTAATGTGGGGCTGGATCTCACAACCCTGAGATCATGACCTGAGCCGAAATCAACAGTCAGATGCTCAACAGACTGAGCCACCCAGGTGCCCTTGGAGTGGGTCATTTTTAATACTGTTTTCTCTATATGATAAAATTGTGTCCACTAATGATCATGAAATGAAACAAATAGTGGCAAAAAAAAGAAAGGCAGAAAATTTTCTTTGAGAAAATGTGTATGTTTACTCTTTTATTGAACACAGTTTCGGTGTGTCCATCTTCAAGGAACAATTTTAAAGGCTTGTATGTCACCATACCTTGTTTAAGGCCAACTGCAGTACTTTTGTATCTGAATAATCTTATCTAAAACTCTACACCAGAAAAAAACTCAGAGAAGAAATTACACACTACCATCATTGTTTACTTTGAATCTACTGTTTCAACACAGGAATATGTAGCATGGAACAGTTTGGAGACACACAAACGGTGCCCAGAGCATTCGAGACCATTCTAAACCATTCAAATTTCAAAACCAACACTAGAGATGGAAGTATATAGCCTCGTCCACTTCGTTCAGCTGACTGTATAACTGGGAGCTCTCTGAACTAACTTCCATATAGATAGAATTTTTATTGGGGGGGTAATGAAAAACCCTGATTTGAAGCTTTTATATATATATATATAGAAATTAAACAATCACTGCAATTTCTAATTGTTTAGAAATTAGACCCACAAAATATTTTTTTCTGGGAGAAATATTTTATCATTGACATTGTTTAGATTTGTCGGTTTTTGATGTATGTTAGGATCATTTAAAAACTCACTAATGTACCCCCTTAGAGACTTGAGCCGTCATCCTGCCCCTAGTAGGCCACTGTCATTATTCTTTTATCGTAGTAGCTTCTTCCTCATAGCTTCTCTCTTGTCAATATCCTAAACGCCCCATCCCATCATTCTTACCTCCAGTCCACTTAGCTCCTGGAACAACAGTAACAGCTGGAAAGACTGCTGGCGCTGTATATTTAGACTCCTCCATCTCCGCTGGATTGATACCTCCTAGATAACTAGTTCTCCTACTGTGTGACTGTATCAGAACTTCTCTCCTTTTTTCCCATCCCTAATTTTCCCTTTCATGCTTGATAAATTGCCTCATTTCTGATTTTACAGAGAAGACAGAAACTGTCCAATGAGAATACCTCAACTTCCTACCGAAACATTTCAAAATATTTTATTTTATTTTTTTTTTAAAGGTTTTATTTATTTGACACAGAGAAAGAGATTACAAGTAGGCAGAGAGGCAGGCAGAGAGAGAGAGGGGAGGAAGCAGGCTCCCCGCTGAGCAGAGAGCCCGACGCGGGGCTCGATCCCAGGACCCTGGGATCATGACCCGAGCCGAAGGCAGAGGCTTAACCCACTGAGCCACCCAGGCGCCCCTCAAAATATTTTATTATCACAAAATTTTTTAAATAAGATAGAAAAGAAAAAATAATAAATTGACATTTGAACATACATTTTTTAAAAAATCATGTATTGTCATCTCCATCATCTTCAAAATGCCCTCTGCGTCCTTGACCCTGATCCAGACTCAAGCTCTTCAGCTGGATCCTCTGAAAGTGCATCTGTATAATCAACAAACCCTCCTATATCTTCAGATTCTTATCAGAGTTCAACCTAACTGAGCCTGAATTTTCCCTGAGGACCCTTCTTTTCCTATAGCCTTCTCATTGGTAGTTACTCATTTTTTTAAAATGCTGGGTATTCAGATTTAGGAGGTGAGGTTAGGGTGTTCTTGCTCCTCATTGCTTTTTCTAGATTCTCACTCCTCTGTTGGTAAAGCAAACCTACAAGAACCATTCTCTTTTGAGAATATATTCTTCAACTATACATCCTTTCCCCTACCAATCTCCCAGTTATAATGCCCTTACTCACTTATTTTGGCAACTGAGAAACAGAGAAAGCAGAGACCTTGGGAAAGAGAAATACTCTTTCTCTTTATTCAAGGTCTTGCTATTATGGGTGGAATTAACACCCAAATGGATGATTCATCCAGCACCCTGGCCTCTCATTTTCTTGATCTTTGTTACCAATGACCTCTTGCATTTCATTGTCTTCACTTAATCTTATGGTTCATGTCATCATTTCAGTTCACACCCAAAATCTTGATTCTTGCTCTCTGAGTATTTTCTCTCCTTCTGCTCGTTCCTTCAGCCACTTGTTCATTGCTCCTCTTGGTGGCCTTTAGACCCTGGCCCCTTTTTTCCAGTTTAGATGTTATGGCCCATTATTTTAATAACACCTTCGCCTTGCCCCTTGTAGCTTTTTGTCATCTTTATAGCCCTGCTGTCCATTTTCTCTGTACTTGCTGCATCCAAGGAGATGTCTAGAGAAAGTCACACAATAGCATCATTATAAACTCATGATTAATAACCACTTCTGGGCTCCCAGTGGTGCTCGGCAGTTCTATTACATTTCTTTGTTCAGGTTGTTCTGCCATTTGATCAAGCTCCTGTCTGGTTCAGCAGAACAAACATTAAGAGTTATCCATGATCCCGCCCTCTCCATCACTCTTCACTTCCAACCAGATAGGAATCTTTATGATTTTATTTCCTAAAAGCCTTCTAAATTAGTCTTATTTTTACCATTTCTAATATCACTACCTTGGTCCAGGCAACCATGATCTCTGCCCTAGATGTGTATAACAAGCTGGTCTCACCTCCAAACCATTTTCCACTGTAATCAGCCATAATTTCTTCAAAATGCAAATCTGTCATCATCAGGAAACTTCAAAGAGAAAGTGTTCATTTAAAAAGAAAGGTATCAAGTAGAATTCTGAGCAAGTTACACCTTTATTTAAAGTCTTCGCATGGTTTCTTGTTTCTCTTAGGAAAAGAATCAGACCATAATCTAGGCATATCTGGAGGGTAGGGGGCCCTGCAAATTTTCCCTCCTATCCAGCTTCAGCTTTATCTCTGAGCACAACTCGCCTCAGTCCAATATACCGGCCCTCCTTCCAATCCTTGAAGCACCATGCTCCTTCCTGACACGGGGCCTTTACATATGCTGCTTTCTCTAATTGGAACATTCCTTCCCTTAGCTTTTACTCATCTTTGAGATCTCAGCTGGAGTGTCACAAGTCTTCCCTGACTCTTAGTTTTTGTCTGCTTCTTTTCTGGAATAGTGCTCTTTCCTTCTGAGTACTTAATTTATAAATTATATATTTGTTAGTGATTATGTGAGCAATGCCCGTGTACTCCACTGGACTCCAGGCTTCATTGTCTGTGTGTGCGCACCCTCCTGTCTCTGCCACTAGCACTATAGCTGGCACAGTGTGAGTTCAGTGGAAATTTGTCAGATGGATAAACTGTGTCCATCCAGGCTTTTTTCATTTTCTTTATCCTTCCTATAATGGGATAGTTATCCCACCTGCCACCTAAGGCAGATCTTTCTCCTGTATCCTCACCTGTAGGATGGAGAGCCTGTCCGTCTCACCTTCTCAGGAAGTTTTGCTGTGCTTCACCCTGTCCTCCTGTTACTGAGCTTACTGTTCTCTGTGCCAAATTCTCCTCCGCTCCATTTTCCCACTTCATCACTCCTGAATTCATACCAGCCTTCCATCATCCCCACTACTTCATTTAAACTTGTGTTTACCATATTACCAAAGCTCCCTACCAATGAACTCTTACAATTACATCCATTATACATGTTTTCATGTCCATTTTGCCTAATCTGTCAGCCGCATTTAACTATTGATAATATAGTTTTTCTTAAATCAACACGTTCTCTGAGCTTTTTTGGTGAGACACTTGGTTTTCCTTAAATCTTTCTGACTAGTCCTTTTCTGGCTGCTCTTCATTTTCACTGTCCCTTGTTGATATTCTCAAGGTTCTGAAATAGCTGTCTTCTCTATGATTTCTGTAGGCCATCTCGTTCATATCTATGGCTGTAGTACCTATCTCAATTACTGTTTTAAAGATTTTATTTATTTATTGACAGGAGAGAGAGCACAAGTAGGCAGAGCGGTAGGCAGAGGGAAATGGAGAAGCAGGCTCCCCACTGAGCAGAGAGCCTGATGCGGGGCTTGATCCCAGGACCCCAGGATCGTGACCCAAGCTGAGGGCAGACGTTTAACCCACTGAACCCCCCATCTCAATTTTTATAATTCCTTAACATTTTTACCCCAAATTTTTAACCTTATATATAATAAAATTTTGTATAACACATATATTTTATATCTATTATATACCTAAATAACATATATACTTGTTCCTCCTCCAGTGTTCCCAGTTTTATTTCACAGATACCACCATCTACCTACTTACTCAATCAAAACACAAAATGGTTACCTTTGGCTCCTCCCTCTTCACCACCTTTACAACCAATATGTCCCAAAGTCCTTTCAGTTCCACCTGTCAATTATAGCGCAAATCCATTCACATCTTTTCCTCTCCACTATTGGAATCCTAATTAAAACTGTCACCATTCTGGCTTAGACCACTGTAGCAGCCTCTAACCCAGGTCTGCAGTAGTCAGGGTGCTCTTTACAAAATATAACCCCAATCCTGTCACTCCCACACTTAAAAAAGTCTTTGGTTATCCTCCCATTGTCCTTAAGGGTCTAGTCTTGGTATCTTATGGTTTACAGGACCTCGCCCTGTCTGGCCCCTGCTGTCCTCTGCAGCCAAATCTTCTAGCCCTGAGCCCGCACTCTGTTCCTCACGCCAGCCCCTAACTGTCTGTTTCAATGCCACCTGTACTTGTGTCAACACTGAGATGAAATTCTGTCAGTTGCTTAGGCCAACAACTTTGGAGTTCTCCTTGACTCCCCTGGCCCCCATACCTCATGTAAGATTAGCCAACCAATCTTGTTGGTTCTGTCTTCAAAATAGGAGAATTCAGCCACTTCTGACCACTTCCACAGCCGCTGTCCTGGTTTAAACCATCCTCTTCCCTTGCTTTGATTTTTGCAGTGGCCTCTCCATGTTTCCTTTCTTCTCCCCTGCAGTTTGTCCTCACAACCCCCCAGAGTTTCCCCTCGTTTGGAGTAAAAGCCAAAGTCCTTATTGTGACTGCGCATGACCCAGACCCTTTACCTTACTGACTTTATTTCCTTTCCCTTTCCCTTGCTCTACTGCAGCCCTTTCCCATCCTGTAAGTGTGCCTGTGGTCTGCCTCGTGGTGTCACTGCATTAGCATCAACTTGCAGTGACACACACTTAAGGCTTTAGTGATACTATACAACTCAGTAGAAAAATGTGAGCGCCTGGGACTCCTGTGGCGCCTGGATGGCTCAGTGGGTTAAGCCTCTGCCTTCGGTTCAGGCCCTGATCTCAGGGTCCTGGGATCAAGACCCGCATCAGGCTCTTTGCTCAGTGGGGAGCCTGCTTCCCCCCCTCTCTCTGCCTGCCTCTCTGCCTACTTGTGATCTCTCTGTCTGTCTAAATAAATAAATAAAATCTTTAAAAACAAAATGTGAGGGGCGCCTGGGTGGCTCAGTAGGTTAAAGCCTCTGCCTTCGGCTCAGGTCATGATCCCAGTGTCTTGGGATCGAGCCCCGCATCCGGCTCTCTGCTCAACGGGGACCCTGCTTCCTCCTCTCTCTCTGCCTGCCTCTCTGCCTACTTGTGATCTCTGTCTGTCAAATAAATAAAATCTTTTAAAAAAATAAAAAATAAAAAATAAAAAAATAAAAACAAAATGTGAGTTTCTTTTCTTTAGTCATGACCAAGTGAAACAGTCTCTTTTCCTCTGCCAGGTGGAAGGAAAGGGAGATGAGCATTTCTAGGAAGTACGCAAAGGCAGAGAGTGATGAGCTCTTGTGTCTTGAGACTGTGAGGAAACCACTTGAGCATAATAAGCTGCACATACATCAGGCAGACAGGTCCGGGTCCCTTAGGCCTGGAAAGCTGGGCAGAGGAGTGGAAATTGAAGACAATAAGTGATTAGGAAGCAGAGCTGAGAAGCAACATGATAAAAAAAAAAAAAACTTGTACTTAAGAGGATAAAGAATAATACTGGCTTCTAATGAGTAGCCAGGAATGCAGCTAAAACATCCTGCAATGCACACAACAGCAAAGAATTTTCTAGAGTGGCAGTGGAATGGAGAGATAGTAATGTTTCAAGGAAAAATGACTTGTTGACTTGGTGAATCATTGCAAATACAAAAGGCAAAGAAGGTGGCTAAAGATTGAATGTCATTTTAAGCCTGAGTAACTGATAAAAGTGGTGGTAGGAAACTAATCTGAACAGGAGAAAGTATGTTAGTTTGAAGTAAAGTCATGACCTCAAAATATACTGAGTATATATATTGTCACGTTTTCTATAGATGCATTGAGCAAAATTGATCTTAATATACACAATAAAAAATTTGAATTAACTATACCATGTCCTTATCCCAAGTTGAACCATTAAAGAACCAGACCTTGATGTGGGTTCCTGAAGGTGAAGGCAAGAAACCATCACCAATTTGGAATCCTTTGTAAAATTGTCTAGGTTGGGGAGAGGGTAGTGCTTTTAATAACTGTTATCTTTTTAAAGGAAGAATGAGGGGCGCCTGGGTGGCTCAGTGGGTTAAGCCGCTGCCTTCGGCTCAGGTC